>NW_024884855.1:6104745-6411669 GCF_019232065.1 Centrocercus urophasianus | reverse complement strand
CGGGGGGGCGGCGGCGCCCCATGCGGCCGGGGCGGCCGGGAGGCGGCTGACACCATGTGCGCCCGCTGCCCTGGGCGAGGAGCGGGGAGCAGCCATGGCCCCCCCCGCGCAGCCGGGGGTGCCGGGCGGGCGCGGCTCTAAGGTGCCCCCGGCGCGGAAGCTGCTCTGCATGTGCAGCCTCTCGCTCTGCCTCACCTACCTGTGCTACAGCTTGATGGGGGGCGCGGGCCCGGCCGCCCTACGTTCCCCGGCCGCGCTCCCCGCCACGGCGGCCCCCGGCGCCCCGCGTTCCCCGGCCGCGCTCCTGGGCACGGCGGCCCCGCGCTCCCCTCCCGGCCCGCCCGGCAGCTCCGCTGCCCCCACCGCCTCCGCCGCTCCGCCGCGGGCCTCCAACGGCAGCCGGGACGCGGGCGCCTGGACGCGGACGCCGCTGGCCCCCGGGGAAGCGATCGCGGCGCAGAGCGGAGCCTTCGAGAGAGACCCGCAGGAGTCCAGCACCACGGACGAGGAGCTGAGCCGCGCCGGGAGCCGCGGCACCACGCCGGACTACGGCGAGAAGCGGCTGCCGCAGGCGCTCATCATCGGGGTGAAGAAGGGCGGGACGCGGGCGCTGCTGGAGGCCATCCGCGCTCACCCCGACGTGAGGGCTGTGGGCACCGAGCCCCACTTCTTCGACCGCAACTACGAGAAGGGGCTGCAGTGGTACAGGTGAGCGCGCGGAGCCGCGCCGGGAGGGGCTGAATGGGCTCAGAGGTCCCGGCGGGGCGGGAGGTGCCGGGGGGGCCTCCTGCAGCCGCGGTGGTTTAACGCGGTGCACCGGTGGCGTGCGGAACCTTCCCCGGCTGCTGCTGGGCGCTGAGCAAAGCGCGGCAGTTCAGCTGCACGGCGCCCGAATGGGTCAGAAATTAACAACTGCGGAAAGAAGGAAGGGAGCGCGTTGTTCCAGGTGATGCTGTGGGTTTTCGAGTGGAGAAGGATGCTTCTGTCACACCGGCTGCAGAGGATTCACCCCACAATTAAGATTTACTCTTTATTCAACAAGTTCCGCATCCAAAAGTTTTTGAAGATTTCTTCTTTTCGTTGCAGGATTTAATTAAAAATCCCAAAATGTGTTTGACATCGCGTAACACTTTAAGAGACTCTTATACTAAGAGTTCTGACTACCAGAAAATCGTGAACCGCAGTGAGGGAAGGCTGAGTGCCTCGGCAGGTGTAGCAGAGCAACGAGTTGTGCTGGCTCAGGGGTTGGCAGGTGGTGTTTTTTCCCCTTGGTTTCTGCCTTCCTTCCTTTTTCTCTCTTTGATCTCAAACCAAAAGGCATGCAGTGTGTTAAGTGTAGCTTGCAAGTTACTGTGGCTCTTTAGCTCACAGTTATGAGAAACCCGTCCTTGTTTCATTCCAAGAAGCAGTGGCTAAACATATGGGTTCTGCATTTTTGCTACACGTGTGCTCAGAAAATTAAGGAAAAACAGGGGCAGCAAGTTGGTTACTGCATGCCTCAGCCAGGCACCCTTTATTGAAAGAGCACGCACTGTTTTAATGAAATCAGTATGTAAATCTGAGGAAGTCTAGCCAACTTTGTGTGGATATTGTAAAAGCAAAGTCTTCGTAACACCCATTCGGCGTGGCATCCGATTGGCCTTGTCAAAATGCTGAGGGATTTTCTTGAGGGACTCCAGTAAAGTGGAGATCAGTGGTTTGAAAGTACATTTGTCTCTTTTTGGAACGCTGTACCAACTCAGAGAAGGAATAAAGGAGTGGATGCTATTATTTTATTTATACACTTAAGCAAAATAATTTCAGATACGGTTCTCTTTTTTAAGATTTTTTTTCCCCGTAGGAAAGCTTTTCCATGACAAATAAGTTCAGCAATTTTGCTGGAAGAGGCTGGGGAACAGCATAGAAATAAACGGGTTTGGTTTTATTCAAAAAGGGTAAAGAAGATCAAGCACAGGATATGACAAGCTGCTTTTTCATCTCGAAAATCACGCTGCACAAAAAAGGGCTGGAGAGGGGATGGAGCCGCTCTCCTGGAGCAAACAGCACACGCGGGTTTTCATTTGCAGAAAGTGCTGTGAAATTTTTCATCCCTGCGGTAGCTCCGTGGCCAGCCCAGCTGGTTCCTGGTGCTGGTGATATGCTGTGCTGGCAGGAGGCGTGAGATGAGAAGATTGGGTCAGAGCTGATTTGTGAGGTCCTGGGCAGAGTAGGATGGAGGATGGATTCTGTGGTCATGGGGCAAATAAATTACTTCACTATTTAATTATCACTGTGGCCCTGAGCATTTGCCCCGATGGTTTAACCTAAACCATCTTCCACCTGCCCACCCCAAGCACCGTTCTTCTCCTTCCCCTGAGAAGCTTTGCAGCCGTGTAGGAGCGGGGCAGCGGGTCGCACAGCGTGCAGTGGGTACAGCACCATGTGCACCTATAGGGATCACATCCTGCCCAGGGCTGAGATGAACTGAGATGAACTGACTGCTCCCTGCACGAGTAACTGAGTTTTCCTATCAGCAGATATTTCTGTTTTCTTTTTATTAAAGGAAAAAAAAAAAAAAAAAAAGCAACCACTGAAGTGTTTATAGCAGCATCTCCTTACAGTGACTTTTATCACTTGTTTACATCTTGAACATAACACTTCCTTTTACAAATGATAAGCTGTTAGTTTTTAATGTGGTCAAGTTTATTTTTTTTTCTTCTGCAATGAAATAAAGAAAAAGCAGTCTGAGTTCCTTGCTTTGTCACTGCTGCTGAGCACATCTCCCATCGCCCCATGGAGCCGTGGGGAGGAGCAGCTCCTCCACGTGCACTGGTGTGAGCTGGGTGTCAGGCAGCTCTTGTCTGTGCTGCCAGGGTTGCTCTGTGCCTGTGATGTGCTCTGGGCTGCCTGAAGGATGGGCTCGGTGATGGAGCTCTCCTTAAGCTGCACCCAACGCACCATGATGTGCATTGGCTTTTGTTGATAATTTCCTAGGGATTTTCAGTGTTGAATGTAACTCCACTACTATAAAACACTGTGTTAGAGGGGTAACTGGAAGTGAATTTTAACCTTTTGTTTTGTTAGCAGTGTGGCATTACTTATATCTGGTGCATGTGTTACTTGCCCACCTTCAGTTCTGGAGCCATGATACCCAGCAGCAGGCGTTACCTTGGATAGTGGACCCTTAACCAGTGCTCTGTCTCACCATGGAACAGGTTGTTCTGGCAAGGAACAGGTGTTTGCCTTTCCTTTGGAAGCCACTGGTGACTCCTTCTCATTTTACATTTTTTCCTCAATCACGGGATGTGCTGTTGTTCTTCATTGGAATCATTGCTGACTTGCCGTCAGGCAGGCACAGTGTGGCTGCTGCCCTGCAGCGGTCGGAGCAGCTTCACACCAGGGCTGGAGGGATCTGGGGGCAGAGCTGGAGCTCAGCACCTGCGTAAAGAGGAAGAACCTGATCAGAGGACACTCAGCTGGGTTGGTCTGCTCATGAGAGTGACCAAAGCTGTAGGTTTGAGCACTTCCAGCATCTCAGCCTCTCTGTGGGCTGAGCGGGACAGTCCAGTGCTATGAGAAGCTGCCTGCAGGCTCGGGAAGGGGAAGTGGTTCCATTCTGCCCATTTGTGTTTTACAGGCTGTCTTGACATCTGGTGTTTTAGCAGAAAATTGAGGACGTGTAACCGTATTTTGAAAGCAAATGTGTAGTTTTAACAAAAATGCGATCTCCGTAGTGCAAGGAGAGCACTGAATGGAGATTTGAAGTTCAGAGGTTTGAAGATTATTCTAAAACCTCACTCTTGAAGCTCAGATCTGTGTACATGTGCCAGTTGTTGGCCAAGCCTTCATCTGTGGCAATGTCTCTGCAGTCAGACCGTGCTGCTGGTGCTCTGCCCCAGGCCCCCGGGTGCTGAGCAGTTACATGGGCGTAGTGCTGTGTGCGCCGTGGTCCCGCTGCAGCCGCTGCAGGGAGCACTCACCATGACAGGCAATGAAATGGTTTGCATGTCTAATGCTATTTTCACGGCCTGTCTGGTTTGTATTTTCTTTCTTTTTTTTTTTTCTTCCTTTTCTTTTTTTTTCTTTTTTTGAGTGTTTTCCATAATGGTCAGACCTGCATGTTGCTCTGTGAGCCACTGCCTTGGTACAAATAATGCGTACCACGACCAGGAGCACAGCCTATTCAGAAAACCAAACCACTTCCGTCAGCTCTGCACTGATGGGCACTATAGGAACACCTACAGTGGAAGGACAGATGTTTTTTTTTCCTAACAACAGGCACCGCTGCCTGGTAACTGCTCTATTTCTCTGTAAAATGCCTTCCTAGTGGGCTGTGCCCTCTGCACTTCTGGTAACTTGGGGAAAGGGTATTGATTTTTTTCCTGGACCTGCTGTGAGTTGGCTTTTGCTGAAATGTAGTGACTCAGCTGCCCTCCCACCTCTCTGGATCCAATATATTGGGATTTATCTGGTTTGAAGGCTGCAGAAGCATTTCCATGTAACTCAGCTCTTCTGACACCTTGTTCTCATCACCTTTCCCAAACCTTTAGGTATGGATCAGGTCCTACCATTGCATTACTTTTCCTAGCCCAAGTCTTCCATGCAATGCAAGCACTCCCATGCACCACTGACCTTCTGCCAGCGCCTGCATCCAGCTGCAGCAAGGCCAGCATGGGTGCTGCGGATGGCTTGTAGGCTGGTGGCTGTGAGCACAGGACCAGGCTGTCCTGAGTCTGTCCCTGCGTTTGCCCTTCTGGAGGTTGAGAAGAGGCCACTGAAGCATCAGGTGTGGAATTTCTTTCATGCCCAGAGCTGCTGTGTGCCAGACCCACAGCCCTACCCTTTCCCTGCGTGCAGAGCCAGGGGAACCTCCATCAGCCTTCCTGGCCAGCAGTTTTCTCCAAGCCTTTCCACTCCGTTTCAGATCAAGGATTGGGATGCAGGAACGAATCAGGCCTCTTTGCAGTGTTTTATCACCTGATGATGGTTAACCACAGGCTACTTGACTGTAGCCATGGGAATGGCAGCAGCTTTCAGCACCCCGTGCCTCTTCACGCTGTGCTCGCTCGTTCTTGCAAAGAGTGTGAGATGAGTGTGAGGACAACACGCGGGCAGGGGATTGCTGCAGGAGCCCAGCCTGCAGAGCCCTGTGTGGCCACAGCTTCCTGCTGCTGGGCGAGGCAGCAGTGGGGCTCGGTGGCTTTTGGAGCATCACTTAGAGCACACAGGGAGCCTGCAGTAATCTCACTATTACACTATGTCTTCAAGCACATACTTTCTGTAGGATTTTGCTCGATAATCCAGTTAAGTAAATGCTACAGTGCTTTGCCTCTAATGGTTTAAGTGTTATTTGTAGTGTCAAAGTTTGTGAGCTTCGCTCTATGTGTGAATGCTGTATCACTCAAGCATGTAGACGCTACAGAAAATCCAAAAATAGGCCTTGGGAAAAAACAGCCGCCTTGGAAAAGAGAAAGGGGAAGAGTCAGTTGGTTGTATTCATGGGTTTAAATGATGAGTCTGACCCCGGCTCGTTTTTTTGATTTACTGAGGCTTGTTCTGCTCTGTTAGAAGCACCGACTGGCGGCGAAGGAACAACAGGTTCTCAGGGAAAGTTGTGGGCAAAGCCTTTTGATTTTCAAAGTAAAAATTCCAGTATAAATTGGTGACACCTTGTATTGAGAGAGGTTTGAGTCCTTTGCTTTTCATGGATTTCTCTTACCTCTTGTTGTCATGGGGACTTCTTTTCCCTGAGTTATTATATCATGCACTTCAGCAGAAATTTTATTGCTTTGGGGGCTGGAGAGGCTCATGTGGGACATTTCTCACTGCTCATGGTGTAATACACAGAGGTAATTTCTTTCAAATGATTTTTGCTTGAAGTGGTTTCAATGAATTGAGAAGGGTAAGAGTGTGAATGAATGGCTGAAATGTTAGTGCTGAGTTCAGGTAAAGAACATACACCATCAAACTTTCCAGAGCATTAAATGTGGGTATTATAATTTCACTGTGGTATGTAAGTAGGCAGCAGTCCATTTTATCCTTTTATTCACTTTAAAATATATATATATTAGTTAGGATTTGAAGTGGGTTTAAATTGGCTTCCAATCCCTTTAAAAAAGTTTGGATAAAACCCTGAATAAAAGAGTCATCTCAGCTTCAGAGAGGAACTCGGGACCCCAGTGCGAGAGGCTGGGGCTCTGCTGCCTGCGTGGCCATACGGGGCTGGTGCAGCCATTGTGTGTTTGTCGGTTGGGTGGCCAGTTGGGTGAGTGGATGGGTGGCTGGTTGGATCATTGGTTGGGTTGTTAGGTGGTTGTGTGGTTGGATGGGTGGGTGAGTAATGGGTTGTGTAGTCAGGTGGTTGGTTGTGTGATTGGTTGAGTGGATGGTTGGGTGGTTGGTTGAGTGGATGGTTGGGTGATTGGTTGATTGGTTTGCTTGTTTGGGTAACTGCTGATTCCAGGCTGAGCAAGAGTATTCAAAAGCCGTGAGTCTGAAGGCTGTGGGAAGGATTCCTATGTATGGAAAAACTACCAGTATTTTCAGATCTCCCATTTCCATCCCCAGAGTCAACACACCAATTTAGTAAATGTTGCAAGGCGCACTATTTTCCCCCTTGTCATATTATACATCCAAGCATCAAGGATGGATCATAAACTTGCTCTTTATGGCTTTAACATTTCAATTGCTAGTCACATTTTATGTAAATGAAGGTATTTACCTTGACAAGCTCTCCTGTGAAGTACAGTACTTCTTTAAAGAATTTATTTGGCAATATAAACAGGCCAAACGCTGAGGGTGGATGCAAAATTCACAATTGATTTCCCAGCTAAGTACTGTGGGGTCCTCCCAGGTATCCCAGAGGCTGCCTGGCCTGATCCCATCAGTACTGGGGAGAAACTGAGGAAGGGCGGCTGAGGTCAGAGGAAATAGTGAAGGGACGTCAGTTGGAGCCACAACTTACTGAACAGCACTGATTTCAGATAAAAATAACTCCATCTGCCAGACTTTATTTTGTATTATAGTGATCGCTGTGTCACATTTCGGGCAAAAATCTGATTTCCATTCCCTTCAGAGCCAGACTGGAGGAGGCTTGGCCTCTTTCTTTATTAGCAGGCAATCATTGTGGTTATGAGTAGCTCTGGTAGCCTGAATTTTTAGCTCTCCTTTGTTTTATCCTTTCAAGAATATATCCTTTCATCTTGCATTGGGATGGGTGCAGTAATATAATATACTTTCTATTAGTGTTCATCCACATCTGCAACTAACTTTATTTTAGCCTCAGTTCTGCCCTTTCTGCATTTGTTCTTGATGGACGTTCATATAATTAAGCTGAGCAAGTGAGCACGCTCATGGAGAGCTAACGTCAGAGTCAGGTGCGTGTGTTAAATAAGCATTTGGATTCAGCAGCTGACAGCACAAGCTGAGATCACCCAGCCAAGAAAAAGACAAACACATCTGTGTGAGCTGGGGGAAGGGGCTTCAAGAGGGGACAGTGCTCCTCTGGCCAGCTGCCCCCCAGATCTGGTTGCTCCTGGGTAAAGGAATTGGCATGGAGGAGGCTGGCTAGTGAGACAGGGCTGCACGGCTTGGGCAAGCCATTAATGAGGAATTTCTCAGCTCCAGTCCCACTTGTTTAAAGATACACCAAGCCTTTTCCATCCAAAGTGCTGACTCATGAGGGGCTGATATAAGACCATGGATCCTGAAGTCGTTTCTGCTGGAGGTCTTTAATTGGCATTTGGTTCCTCCTCCTTGGTCCTTCCCCCAGGGAGCACAAGCATTGATTCCGCTGCTGCTTGCCTGCACTGTCAGCACTCGCACCTCCCGGCTCGTTTCTCAGCTACTCATTTGGAGTGCACAAATCCCAGATCATCAGCTCCCACCACCATGTGGGGACCAGCGGGGCCAGGGGCTGCACTGGGCTATGGGCCCGGGGCTCTGCAGAGTGAGCTGGCTCTAAACTGGGGGGCCTGGAAATCCTCAGGCAGCATTTTGGGCCACCTCCCAAAAAGAGCACCCACTCTGCACCGTCCTGACTGAGGGTCTGAGTTTCACCCTTTCCTGCGGCTGCTCTCGGGCTGCTCTTCCCCTTTTCTGCTCCTTGGTGGCTGCTGTGTGTGGATCAGCATGGGAAGAGGGAGTGCTGCTGGGTGTGCTGCACATGCCTACAGCAAGAACAATAAAGGTTCCTTACTCAGCTCCAAATCCTCTAGAAACCCCCCCCCAGAAATCAAAGCACAGTGGAAAAACGCCGGAGGCAATAACTTCATTGGTAAACTAACACATTTAGCTGAAAATTTCTAAGACCCAGCAAATCGTAATGCAATTTCCTATGCAAAAAGGGTTTATCTCTATCTAAATATTATTCTGCATCGTTACTCATTGTAGGAAAGCTATTGCTCTCCTAGGTTAACTGATTGAACTTTGGAAATAAAGCAGCAAGCTTATCGTACTGGCGGTAGCTTGACTTTTATTGCTCCTAAATTGTGGTGATATTGTTCGATGTGAGTAAACGCATATTCCATTAGAAAATATTAAAGTTTGGTACAACTTTAGAATTAAAGAGATTAAAAGAGGCATTTCTGCAATCTAGTCCACCATGAAATTGGAGTCTACTCGGTATGTAAAGTGTGTAATACAAATAACCGAACAATTAATGACAAAAGGAAGACTGGCATGGATTTAAGGCTCCGACTACCCTGGATTTCTTGAGGCTGGAATGGCAGCAGGGGAAATGTGTTATTAGATCATTACAGGCTGTTCTGCTTGAGCCACTGCTGGTGAAGGTACCTCAAGGTGCTTCATTATTACCCCATTCCCATGTAATATTCCAAAACCCAGGCTGTGGTTGTCTCTGCAGGTCGTCCATGTCTGCCATAGTCTGGGCAGCTAAGATCTGAACAGATTTATTTGGGATGCAGATTTGTGTCCTGCAATTGCACTGATGTCCTACGAACAAACACAAATTGCATTACTAGCCCAGCCCTTCTCCAGCACGTTGTGTAGCAGTCATTTTGCACGTTGGTGCCCCTGTGCTTAAACGTACAGCGCAGACTGCATAGTTCCTTCTTCATTAACAGGATTTATATCCTTGGTGTTTCTTGCTGCCTGACTTAGTGTTGTAATGAAGAACACGAATGCTGCCTTAATTAAAATGCAAAACCCCTACATTTATATATATGTCGCCACTGAAAATTAAGGTTCACTAAAAATTAAGGTTTGCTGAAAACAGTGAGTTTAAAAGCTTGTGGCAGGTTTAGCTGCTGCCTGTGAAATGGGTGGTTTGGGAGGAGCAGCCTCTGAGGCAGGCTCAGCAATCAGTCTGTTTGTCCCTGGACAGTGGGATGGGGACATGGGGCTGGGACGTGGTGTAGGAATTTGGGGCTGGGACACAGTGTGGAGACACAGCGTTTGGATGTGGTGTGGGGTACATGGGTGCTGGCTCCAGCCCAGTTGCACATTGGCCAAGGATGAGCACCGGTCCCAGCCTGCAGTGCTCACCGTCAGCCTGCTGTTTTACCAGGGAGGTGCAAAGCAGTTTAATGAACCAGAGAAATTCTTCTATAATATTAATACAGAAAAAGTAAAAATTGTAAATGCAAACATTCCAGACTTTCTCTCTCCGAGCACTGTGCATGCATTGCCTGTGGCAGTATTATCAGTTATGAAGATATTTTGCATTCAAGGATTTGCAGTTTCCAGGCCCATGAATATTCAGACCCCAATTTGCCCTTTTTGTCTGTGCACTGGACCTATCCTTTCCTTCTCTCCATTTTTTTTTTCCAGCAGATTCAATTAGTTCTATTTGCTGCTTTAGCAATAAAACAATTCCCTTTGTGGCATTAAAATGAGTTTGTTTCATTATTTCATTTGGCTTCTTGTTATATGTTGGAGGAAAGGAAGGGGCCGTGCTCACCGCCTGCCCCTCTGCGGGGGGAGGGCTGCCAAGTGAGGATGCTGGATGCACTTGGGGCAGCATTAAGAATTAATGAAGGGCATTTGCTCGTGTGAGGCACGGGATCCTCACTGGCAGAGTCAGTCTCAAAGCTATGGGTAAAATTGGACCAGTCCCAGAGATTTTCAAGATGACTTTGGCATCTGGCTTGCCCAAGTAGCTTTGGTCATGTTGTTCTGTTGGAAACACTGGAGGAGCTGTTTCTGCTCAGTTCCTAAGCACGCAGACCCTTTGCCTTGGCTGTTAGTAATGAAATGCAGAGGCTGTACCCACGTTTATTTTAGCTAAGGCACAAGTTAATCTGAGCTGAAACATCAATTTAAATCCAGCATCCCAGTTTATTGAACTGTCGCTCCGTGGTGGCTGGGTGTGCGCTGTGCTGGGCTGGGGCCAGGATGCTAGTGGCATTTTCTCCCCAAAATGCACAACACGGCGTAAGGAAAGCACACAAGTGTTGTGAGAGTCGGAATAGCGGTGATTATGTGGGCTGGGTTTATAAATAATTATACAGAGTGCCAGAATTCTTTTAGCAATCTGCTCTTGGAGTGCCCTTTCAGGGTCTGTGATGGCGTCAGGTAGCTGCGCGGTGTTAACAGACCCATAAATCATCCTTGTTTCACACTGTGCTAAACACAAATCATATTAGTTACAACACTGAGGAGCATCTAAGTAGAGAGAAGAGAAAGGCAAGGTAGAAAGAGGAAAACAGATTTAAATCTAATTGCTTTCTCATGTGTGTTGGCTGGGACACAACGGAGGGCTGCAGGAAGGGAGGTCAGCAGAGGCTGGGTGCTCCACTGCCATCACACTGTTAGCAGCACACACTGCTATGGGGGGGTGCACGAAAAGCCACGAGGCTTTGTGTATTCCTCTTTCTGTGACTAGGATAGTTTGAAACAGTGGCACTGGTTCCAGTTCCTTTTTCATTATGAGATTAAATCTAGAACCAAATGAGAATTTCCAGGCCCGTGCATGAGCAGCGAGTTGGGCGGCGCTGGGGGAGGCGGGTGCCCATCTCCCCATGGGGAGAGACGTGTGCTGCATCCTCACCTTCACTGTAATGGGGAACCAAACTCCACTGGCTGCTGGGGGAGCTCTGCTGCAGGCTGATGTGATGGGTCGTTAACGGCGAGTCTGAACGGAACGGAGTACGGGAGCTCAGAAAGGAAATATGTCTATTTGGGGTGGGAAACTCTTTTAAAAGGAAGAAAAATTAGAGAGTCCAGCGGGGTAAGCAGGACTGCAAAGTTAAGTAATTAATCACGCGGGTTGTAACTTGGAAAGGAAGTAAACGTGATAAAAGGATTTGTCTGAGTAGATTACAGACAAATTAGAAAAAAAAAGGAGGGGTCATCACCGACCTGGGAATTGTGCTCTTTAGAAGTCTTCAATCATTCTCACAATCAATTCTGCATTTCCTTAATAGCAGTGTGAAACATGGCTCGCTCTGCATTGTCTTAGATTAACCGCTAACTGCAAACCATACATTAAACGAAGTATTGAATATTTGTCTCTCAACAATACACTTGGAAATTGTTTATTTCCCTACTAGGTCTTCTGCAATGCATTTAGGTACTGTAACCTAAATTGTAAAATATATACTTGCAATATCCGCACTCGATATCCTCCCATGCACCGCTCTGACAGCAGCTGCGTGACGGCCCACAATTACAGCGAGTTTTTTTCTCCTAAACTGATTGTTTGTTTCTGGAGACAATTACGCTGACTTTATTATACAACCTATGTTTCTCTGCAGCAAACAATCAGCTTTATGGGTTTTCTTTGTAAAATACCAAGTCGGCATGCTCGCTAATATGATTCAATTGTATTGTGTTATCTGACCTTTAAGGAACTTGCAATCTATAACAACATGGTTCTACAGCAGATCCGCTAGTAAAAAGCCGTGACTTCTGGGAAATTCAGCCTGCAAACGAGTGCAGCCCCGATCTAAAAGGAGCAGTGAGGCCTTTTAATCCTTTTGCTGCTGGTCAGTAGGGCTGGTCTGGGCAGTTGCATGGGATGGGCACTCGGGATGAGGCTGGTGGTAGGAACAGGAACCCCCATCCTCATGCTCAGCGCTGGGGATGCACCTTTCAAAGGTGATCAGGCTGTGATCAGATGAGTGAAGGATATGAGATGTTGGATATGGCAACAGGTTGGATATTAGGGAGAGTTTGGTCCCCGAAAGAGTGGTTGGGCACTGGCACGGGCTGCACAGGAAGGTGGTGGGGTCACTGTGTCTGGAGGTGTTTGAGGGAGGTGTGGGACTTAGGGATGTGGGTTAGGGGGCAGTGCTGGTGGTAGGTGGACGATTGGACTGGATCTTTCCGACCTGAATGATTGTATGATTCTGTGTTCAGCAGCCAAGGCCCTGGAAACTGTCGGGAGCGTGGGAGCTGCTGACAGAGAGAGAAACACCTCTGAAGTTTTAATGATCGTTTCTCAGAAGCCGGAGGACGATCTGTGCCCAACGCTCAATGTTGTTTTTTTAAGAAAGTTTTCTCAATGCTCTGCATGGACTTTCGGCAGAGATCTTTGTGAAACGACTTTTCCACTGAGGAGCTGGAGATCAGAGGACCATTCCCTTTAATGCTCGAGTGTGCGTGAACTCACAGGGTATTATTTGAGGCTCTGCTAACCTTGTTAAAGGTCACCTTTTGATCCCATCAAATACCCTCTTTACCTGGAGATAAGATTTAGAAATGAAAGATGAGAAAGAAAGAGCTTAAGGAAGAAGGAGAACCTGGCAGCTCGCTGCTCCCGGGTGGGGTGAGGGGGTGAAGGCAGTGCTGGGGGTGGCTGGGAGGGGAGCACCGGGAGCTGGATCCCTGCAGCCCCATGCACTGCACAGCACCGAGGAAGCAACTCCAGACCAAGGTCACGGCCGAGGTCAATAAATAATACATGACAATTAATCTTGGAGACCTGCTCCTCTGGGAGAGAGGAGAGGACACTGCGGCGTGCGGGTCCGGGCTTCCAGGCTGCTGCCTTGGCTCTGTGTCAGCCCTGGCGAGTCAATGAAAAATGAGCCTCTGCTGGGAGAGCTGTGCTGGGCATTGGGCTCCATCCTGGCAGCCCCGCACCCACCCCATGCCCACCCTACCAGGATTTCTGCAATTGTTTGCTTCTTACAATCAATTCCCATTGGAGATGTTTTAAAATGTATAACTGTCTCCTTGAGACTACGGTATCCAGCAGGTGGTAACACTCAAAGCTTTTTCTTTTTAATCGGCAGCAAGGATTTACAAAGGAAACCTTGACTTTTAGATTGATTTTTAAATAAGCATATATTTAGCTGTTAGTGCTTGAAGTACATATTGGATTATATTCTTCTGCAAACAGAATATTCTAATTGATCTTGCTAATAAATAATGAAAGCCAGCCCTGGTACGTATAATTCAAGGTTACGCTGCATTTGTACCAGTTGTATTGGGGAGTTTTTTAATGCTTAAAAGCTTATTTCTTAAAAAAAAAAAAAAAAAAAAAAGCAGAAAAAAACACCACAGTGTAGATGTGGGGAGGAAGGCGAAACACTGTGCTTTTCTTTAGAATTTGCTTTTGTTATTTCCTACAGTATATTTAGCAGGTGTCACCATTTGAGATCTTCTTATGTGCACAGAAGCAACATGAAGGGAGCGGGCAGCAGTGTGCAGATCAGCCCTGGGTTCCACCTTGTGATGCAGAGAGCCTGACCCTGTGTGCTCACAGAACAGCATCCTTGTTTACCAATCATAATGGGAATTTGTGGATGTCATTGGGCTGGGGGCGCAGGAATGTGAGATTGTCTGGAGGATCAATGTTAGTGTTCATCCTCCTATTGATCAGCACCCTGATGGCTGTGGCAGGAGCAGCTGCACAGAGTTGGGACACACCAAAGGTGCAAAAGAAGCTGAGAGGTCCTGTGCTGTGCTTCGGGCTGCCCTGAGCTCCTGCCTGGTGCTCCCAGGACCTGCTGTGTGCCTGTGGTCGGGTTTGTCATTCAGAGCAGCCACACAGCACAGCCCGGCACCAGTTTGCGCTTAACCCAGAGGGTGGCTCTTGGACTGAGCAGAGCTGCAGCTCCTGGTACTGGTGCAGAATGCACTTTTTTCATAAGCTGCTGTCCTGCTGGAAAAGTTTTCTGGCAAACACAGATTGCTCCCTATGTTAGCTCAGCAGAGCCCATGAGCAGCAGTGACATTTGTAACACAATGGAGATGGGTAACTGCAGTTCGCAAATGTGTGGATTCTCAGCTTGAAGAGCATGAATTAATCACTCAGTGACATTGCAATTACCATACAAGATAGGGCATTTATTTGGCATTTAACATGTAATTAGGGGAAATAACTGTTTCTTCCCCATGCTAAGGTAGTGTGAATTGCAAATGGCCAGGTTTGACCTGGTGAGCGTCTGCAGCTCGGCTGCAGTGGCTTTGCCACAGGGCAAAGAGGTTCTTCGTCCAGCTAAGGTGAAGTGTGCTATTAAAGCTGACATTCGCTGCAGCCATCCACGCTCTGAACAAAATCCTCCCCTGCTGGAGTGACAGCAGTGCCCAGAGCAGTGCACAGAGAGTGGGGCTGCACTGACTGTCATCATGGGGTGGGGTCCCCAAGCCCAGGATCCTGCTTTGTGACAGCAGCTGTGGGCTGATGCCCTGAGGAGAGCATGATAGGGCAAGCGTTGGAGCCTGGTAATCTCCAAACATCCTCAGCTCAAGGATTAAGACAGGGGCCAGCTCGGGACATGGTGCAGGGCTTCTATTGCTGGCTGCTGGGGAGGGAGGAATCTCTTGGACAGGGCAGCCTCAGCCAGGCAGGGCAGAGGAGACAGTGAGGTGCAGTGGTGCAGAAGGCTGTACTCACTGCTGCCCCTTGGAGAGCAGCTCTCTGTTTCTGAGCACCATCCCCCATTGCCATCCTGTGACCCACACCAAGGAGCCATTCTTAAGTAAAAAGTGATTCTTGCAGAGTGGCCAGCACAGGTCCTCCAGAAGAAAGGGAACACTGCTGGATGCAGACTGTGCCTCTCAGTGCAGGGAGAACTGGGACCCACTTACTGGCTCCTGCTTCCATAGGGCTGCTCATGCCCAGGTGGGTGAACCAGGAGAGGAGTGCAGAGGCGATGAGGGAAAGACAGGGATTGTGGCTGGTGGCTGCCCATCAGCAAAACTGCTCCTTGTGGTTTTGCCTTATGTTTGTTTCAGGAGGTCATCATGAATATGGATGTGAGTATATGAAGAGCTGGGATGGGTAATTAGAAGAGAGCCCTGGAGCTCCTGGACTCCATTGCACTCCACAAGGGAGCTGCTCTTCTGCCAGTGAGGTCCTTGAGGTCGGGTGCTATCCCTGCACTGCTGTATGGGGACCAAACTGCTGCTGCCTTTCCCCAGGACCATGCTGTGCCCACCTCGCCGGCGCGTGGTGCGAGTCTGAGTCAATTAATGCTCATAACACCACTCCACATCCTTTGAGAAGAGCAGAATACCAGAGCTGCTGTTATGATTTGTTAGGCAATGCAATTAGTTTAATATCAGAGAGCTCCCAGCCAGCCCACCCGCTCCTCAGCCTTGCACTGTGCACGTCTGGCAGAGATGAGACACACATGGGTCATGTCTGCTCCTTACCACCACCTGCCCTGCTCCGGCTCCTGAATCATCCCCTGCTGTCACCCTTCTGTTCCATTAAGGCCTGATGTCATCATGACCTGTGGCTTGGTCGCAGCAGCCACCGGTGATATCACAGCCAGATGCAGAGTGTAAGCCATCCCGTTTGTCCTCAGCTGTTTACCTCCACGTCAGCCCTGGAGGTGCCGATCGCTCCTTTCTAAGTGCAGCAGGCTCTGGGGAAATGTGTTGTCCTGGATTTGGCACCACTAGGAGCCCATGCTGAGGCTGTGAGCTCCAGCTCATCCCTGCCCTGGGACACTCTTCTGTGTGCTGCCCTTGGCCACAGACACACCGCTCTGTCTGCAGGCACAGTGTGGGCTGCACCTGTGAGCTGGGGATGGTTGGGGTGCACTGTGCGCACCGAGGGGTGCCTGGGGACACGTGGAGTGCAGGGGCTGCGTGAGCACTTGTGCACTTCCAGATGAACCCTCAGCAATGAGGTTGTTCACTCCGTTTCCACCTGCTTGAGGAAGGATCCCCGTCCCCTTGTGTTCCACCTGTGTGCCCCCTGTGTGCCTTGTCTCTTCTTAAACCTTTGCTATCAGATCTCATTCCTCACAGCACATGAGGGCTGGGGGCAGTTGCCTTGCACACTTCTCTCGCAGCAGATGAAGACGTCAGGCTCCTGACAGGCATTCTGAGAGCTGCCATTACATTTTTCCTCCTCCAATTCTTGAAATCATTTCACAGGGATTCAATTTTCTCTCTCATATGCACTCTTGCAAACAGATTTGAAAAACTCTTTGTTAGTTGAAATAGTCTCTGAAATGTGCTGCTGTATTTCTTTTTGCTATTCTAATTAGCCTTTTAACTCGGTGCTGCTTGTATTTATAAGCGGCTAATCCTCCCTCTCCAGTCCTCCTCCTCCTCCACAGCAGAACATTTCCACTGTTTAAAGCCGTTTGCTCTTTCCTGTTTTCTGTTTCCAGGTTCCTTTGCTATTGCTGGTTAAACACTCAAGCTCTCGACGGAGCTCCCTGATCAGACACGGGGTCTCCTTTGCTGCAGCACTTTCCCTGAGCGAGATTCAGCTCCAGGCTGGCACAAGCCTTTGAGCAGCTGCCTCACTTCTCTCCTTCAAGATTATTTCCAGACCGCCTATTTTAGCTGTTCAGCTCCAACCATGCAGCTCCTGCAGAAATGGGCAACCAGGGAGGGGGGAAGATGGGGTGCACAAAGGCAGATCCAGTTTGCTGGCACCGGTCTAACTATGCCTGTGGGGACACAACCCTGCTGGGACGGTCCCTTCTCTCCATGCACAGCCTGTGTCCTGCAGCCCCCACTGCTGTGCAAGCCGCCAGCATCCCGAGCAGCACCGTGTTCTGAACATCTTGGATCCTTCCTCTCAGAGCAGCTTTTGCGTTTGTGCAAAGGAAGCAATGTAACCAGATTTGTGTCCCTATCCATCATTCTAATTAATCACTGTAGTCTAAAATGCATTTCTATTCTTTGGTGCTTTTACATACTTAGGAGCTGGGGTGACCTGGTTTGGGTAGGGTTTCTATAAGCTCCTCAGCTTAATGTTGGTGAGTGCACCACCCCAAGGCTGGGAGTATAAGCATGCACTTATCCCACCAAAGCTGGTGGGAGAGTACCCCATAAGAACATTTTGTTGTGCGCCTCTAACCCTTGACTTAGGAACACTTTCCCCATTAATGCTTTATCTCTGCATTTATGAAGCTTAAGATAACTCAGAGCTCTTCTGGTGCAATGCCAAATTCTAGCATAATATACCGAAATGTCTTGTATGGCTTAAAGCTTTATCTGCAGGCTGGAGATGTAGGGCTTTCCTTTAAAGTGGCCCCGCTGCCAGAGCATGGTTTCAAAGAGCAAATTTGCAGGGATCTGCTGGCTTAGCACAATTCCTAAATGCAGATAAGGCTTACAGCCCTCATTGCAGGTAGGAAGATTCCAGTGACAGTGAAATGTGTTTGATTGTGCAAATCTCTGGCTGTGGCAAGGAGAAATGGGGAGCACAGACAGATGGTCTGGCACAGAGCGCACGCTGGGAGCCTGCTAAGCGCGCTCTCTAAAACGCATCCTCATTGCCTCGTGGCAAAGTCCTTTATAGACATGAAGGTGAGAGTGACAGGAGCCTTGACTTGGGCATGCTGGTGGCTGGGCTGTGATGTTACAGTCTGTGGGATCTGCATGTCCTTTGGTGTGCTGTGTTCCTCTGGAGTGGGACCAGCTCTGCCTGCATTGCCTGCACTGCTCTGTGCTGCACTGCCTGCGCTGCCTGGGCTCAGAGCTGGGCAATGCTCTTCTGCAGGAAGGGATGGAGGAGGGAAGGAAGGAGGACTGTGCAGAGATGCAGTGCTGAGTGGAGGTGGAAGCTGTGCTCCTTGGGGGCTCTGTTGAGGAGCAGAAGCCAGGACTTTTGTCCTAATACCGCTTTTTAAAATGCATATCTGTTACCAGTGAGCAATTTGCTTCACATGAAGTATTAGTCCTTGTCAAGATATATCTTTCCCATGCATAAACTGCATATTTTGATGCCTTGTTTCGTTATTCAATCTCTCCACTCCCCAAAATTCATCTCTGTTTTGTCATTTGCTCAATTCTTTTCATGTTTGTACGGGGTTTATGAGACAGCAAGAACATTCATTTTCTGCTTTGGGAATCTTCACCCCAGCAGCATGTGAGCCACCCCAACCCCTCCCTGTCCTCTCCTCCTCACCCTCTGTGCTCCCTGCCCGGCTCTGGAGCACCACACAGCCCTGGAGGATAGGGCACCCCCCAACGACCCCCCCACTTCTCTGGGTTCAGGCTGCTCCCAGCCCTTTTCCTGCCCCTCCCATTGACCCTAGGATCATTTCCCCAAACTGGCATTCCCTCTGCTGGGTATTTCTTGCTCACAGCCTCCTTAAGACCTTGCGGTAAAACTTTACACATCATTTATCATGAGATGTATTAATGGCACAAACAATCTCTTAGCTTCCTTTTAGCTCAGCATGCCCGCCATGTGGTCTACTCATGACTATTAACAGCACAGATGACAGACCAGGCAGTGAGAGGATGTTTTGCAATTTGCTTTCCTCACCCCATTATGTTAGGGGGGTTCTACCACCCACCTAATTCTGAGAAGCCAGGGAAGACGCTCGCAGTACATGAGGGGTTAAAGCTGTGTGTGTCATTATGCACAGACCAGGAAGATTTCTGTCCGTTTCCCAGACCAGTCTGTATTTTTTAAGCATCATAAATCTGCCTCCTTGCTGCTAAAGCCAGCAAGAAATCACGCCTCGACGTGTCAGTCTCCAGTCAGTCTCTTGTCCTGATTTAAGCTAAACCATGCAACTGGTTGCTACTGTACGCGAATGCAAAAGTAAATGCCTCATCTGCTATGCTGTCGGTGGTTCTGCAATCATTAATCTAATGAAACTGATAATAACTCTTGGGGATGTGGTTCTGGGTGAAATCTCAACCAGAGATGCTGTGCAGCCCGTACTTTCAGGAGGCGATTTGTCATCTGCAGGATGGAGGCACCTGCAGTGAGCCAAGCGAGTCCTAGAAAAGCCAGTTGCTGCTTCTTGTATGGAGGAAGAGGCTTTTGTTGTGTTTGTCACGTGGAAGGATCTGTTGGTGCCTGAGGATGGTGCACCCAGATTCCCACTGTGGCACCCGCTCTGCTGATGGTCAGAGCAGTGCTCCCATCCTGGGGATGGCAGAGAGCACTGAGGGTCAGCAATGCCTGAGCTGCCACGGCGTATCCCAGGGACACAGAGCCAGGAGACCACGCTCTGTTGAACGTTTTACCATTTTGTCTTCCTAATGGCTGGAGGCTTTTACAAGAACATGCCGTTTTTGTCTGCGCTCCAGCGAAAGGAAGAAGGATGCTTCTAATCCGGTGCTGGAGAACTTGGCTGAGGATCAGAGATGTGTGCCAGCCCCTTGCTCTCCCAGAATCTTCAGCAGAGATGCCCAGGAATGTTCCTCAGCCGTTCTTTAGCCGCAAGAAAAAGACAGCCTCTAAGTCAAAGCCTGAGCAGTTTGCAAACTAAAGCTGATTTTGATGAATGTTTGGATTTTAAAATGTTTTGGGGAAAAGTTTCATTGTTGACAGAACACTTTCTTTCAGTTACTCTGGTGAACTGGTTTGAAAATGACAGTCAAAATGTGAAGGTTTATTTATTTCAAATCTAGAATATGAAAAAAAACCACCCACAAAACACCAATAGGGCTGAAATCTGTCACGGTTGCATTTCTATAGACCTCAAACAATGCACTGAGAGCTCATAACATTTTCCAGGATGTTGCTCTTTCATCAGTGTGGGAAGAGCTTTTGATGTTTCAAAATCTCTTCAGGAGATGAAACCCGCTCCTTGTTGGTCTGTAACCAGCACTTCCTTCCAGGCAGCTCTGAGCAGCATCAGTGTGAGCTGGGCAGGTGCTGAAATAGATGGAGAAGGAGCTGACATCCCGCCAGGCAGTCCCACGGATCTGGAGGCCACCTGCTCCCAGCGCATACCCAGCCAGGAGCGTTGCCTATGGAGACCTTCCAGGCTGCAGCCGCAGTTGCAGAGAGCCAGGCTGGAAATACATCTAGCAATCAAAAGAGCGTGAAAATTGAGGCCGGGAACTCCCACTGCCAAGAGCTGGAGGGCTGAGGGACCATCCAGAAGGAAGGGAGAGCAATGGGCTGCAGTGAGATCCCTGTGGGCTGCAGCGTGCTGAGTGCTGGTACAGGCTTAGGGGTGTGCAGCATCCTTCCAGTGCAGAAGTCCATGCTCCTTCACTTTGCGTTTGTCCTTACTTCTCTGCTAAGGCTTGTGGAAGGGGGGAGTGTTGGGGCCAGGTCCTGGGGCCCCCCCGAGCCCACCCCATATCTGTGAGCATTCTGCTGGATCCTCACTGACCGCTTCAGAGGGGCAGAGGGAGGAAAGTTCATGGCTGAATTTATGAGGAGAAAGAGATTATCTGCAAACGCTGGAAAAAATCACAAATGCTGTGTTAGGAAGGGAAAGTACCGTCCCTGGCAAATGGAGCAAATTGGTATTAGCCTGCAGTCAAAGAGGATCTTAAATTATTGTTGTCTTTTTTGTATTGCTGCACAGTAGTTTAAAGATAAAAGCCATCTGGGAAGAGTTCAGATAAGTTGTTGCTGACTGCAGAGCACCGAGGTGAACCCACTGGCTGTGGCATTGCTGTGCTGCTGGGCTCGGGCTGATAAAGCCACAACACCCAGGGGCAGGGCAGGGTGATGCAGCTTCCCCCTCTCTGCTGTCCCCTGCATCCTCAGCCCTGATATCTGCCTTGGCAGAGAAGCAGTGCCTCTGCAGATCCTGCTGACTTGAGCTGCTGGTGGAAACACCTGCTCATTATGCAGTGCTGGCTGTAAATTTACTTTCTTTGCTAAGTGTGTGTTATGTTTCACTCTCTTCAAAGCAGGAGCTGGAAGCAGTGGCCAGAGGGCTGTCCGCATAGCTCCAGTAGGTTTGTCCCAATTGCTCTCTGCCAGTGCCCACCACTCACCTGGGGCAGGGACCTATCCTGGTGGCAGCCCTGCACACTGAGTGTCATTGCCAGGTCTGTGCCAGCCATGCTGGGACTGCGTCATTGCCCTGGGACTTGCAGTGCAGGAGCAGAGGCTCAAACCACACAGGACGGGTGTGGGATGAGAGTCTTTGAGGAACTGTTTTACTGATTCCCCAATGGCTTCAAAATCTGTCTTTGTTTGGTGCTGCTTTTTCTCAATTGCTCGCATTGCACAGCAGCTTGAGCGGAGTGATAAGGCTTATGAATATGGAAATAATTCTCAAAGGGTGGGAGGGGGCTTTGCCGTGACCTGGGGTGTTTTCCTGAATCCCTCGCAGGAACAACACGCATCTCATGTCTGGCAGCCCCAAGGGCAGGGAGCCCACATGGCACCGCGGGCACCTCCTTCCCCAGGGAGCATCCACAGTGCCCAGTGTGCAGCCAGCGCCGTGCCCGGTCAGGTGCTCCCGCATGCAGCTCCAGGCTGCTCTGCATACATCTGCCGCTTATTGATCGCTCTAAAAATCTTTAAAGATTAACTTCTGGGAACAAATATAACATCTTTATGGAGCGCCGGGAACAAACTGCTTTCGCATTCGGGTGGCTGCTCTGTTGCACAGAGACATCTGTTTGCAACAGGACGCTCAGAGCAAATGATCTGTCAGCGTTCGAGGGGACTTGTCCTACACACGGCTGCCTCCCCGGCGGTGGCAGGCAGAGGTAACCTTGCCATGTACTGCAGCTGCATGAGTCGCACTCCAAGACGTGTTAGTGACACTTGTTACTACACCGAGTTCTTGGCATTTACTGTAAAATCAGACAGTGCATTCTCTGCTTTCAGCGTCAGACAGGCAGGGCACGGCCTTCTGGATGAGTGGAGGAAGCAGCTGGCTGTAGCTAGATAAGTTCCAGGCCTTTGGGTTAATATATATGAAGAGCTTTGTCAGTCTGTATGGCTGCAGGGCACACCAGGCACAGGCAGCTTCCATTGTGCCTGCACCACACCTCGGTTTAAGGAGTTTGGGGATGACAACAGGCATGTGTTGTCACCTGGAAAAATGCACAGAGTGAATGGTGTGTGCTGCAAACAGGCTCTGTGCAGCACCCTCAGCGCTGCAGCAGTTGTCCTGCATAGGGCAGGGATGTGATGCCACAGGCCATGGATTTCAGTGTCATCTGAGAAATGTGAGATCTGTGATGAGGGTTTGCTGTATCTACAGGTGAATCCTAAGCTCTCACACTACTACAGCGAGTCCAGATTTTTGGAAAATCTGCTGTAGAAACAGAATTTATGATTTGTGGTAATCATACTCCTTCACCTTGCAGTTTTTGCTCTTTCAAAGTCTGGCTGGGGCCCAGCACTTTGCTCACAGCTGCTGTGCCGGAGCAGCCCTGGTGCAGGGCTGCATGGTGCTCTGGCAGTGGGCAGGCGTGTGGTTTGACCAGAATCATTTTTCCCATCTCACTTTCCACGAGGCTCAGTGTAACCCCAGTGCAGTCGTCCCAGTGCAGCTCCAGCACAGCCCCAGCACGATCATCCCTGCCCTGGGAGGCACAGACAGGCACGCAGGGACCGCATGCCCAGGAAACAAATGCTCTCACCAGGGGGAAGACCTCAGTGAGAACATTACTGCTGTGCTGTGAGTGAACAAGCCTTAACTCAGAGCACTGAATCACCGTCAGAAACCACTCAGTGACTGATACAAAGAGACGGAAGCCCGATCTTGGGTTGTCAATCCCATAAGCATCCTGCTGGGCTCTCTGACCTGCACCGTGCACTGAGTTTCCCCTTTTCCCTGGATTGCAATACTCTGATTAACATGGGCTGCTGCCAACAAACTTTCTCCAATATTCAGTCTGTGTTTTCCATATGTTAATTTCTTGCCATTACAGCACCCTGATTAATTACACTGTTTATGCCTCTAGAATATTTGCAGGCTGTTGCCATTGATGCAGGAACGCTTTATAGAAGAGAAATGTCTGTAGATCTGTAATTGCTTAATAAAATGCTGATAGAAGTCAAGAATGCTCACTATTACCTTGCGTTTTGTAGGACCAATAAATGCCTTTGTGTTCTGCAGAAGATTCAGATGTGCTCCTGGCGGTGATCACCTCCTGGCCAGGCCAGGCTGCTTCCAGCCTGCTGATCCCAGGGCAGTGCTGCTCCACAGCTGTTCCCTCTGGGCATCTCCCTGGCAGTGGGAGCTCATGGGTCAGAGGCTGCTTCAGCTGATGCTTTCTGAGCCTCAAAGTAAAAGAATGCTCAGAAGGGTCCCCTGACTCCCCCACAGTGCCGCCTTCCTAAGTGACAATGAAAAGGACCCATTAACATTTAGCTTCATTTCTGTTTATCGGAGAAAAGGAAGCTTTTGTCAAGCATCAAAGCTGGGATTTAGGACACAAAGCAAACTGCTTTGCTCTGGGCTTCTGAGAAACTGGAGGAAGAAAAACAGTTGTTTGAAATTCCCAACTAACCGGGTAAATCCAAACCCTGCAATTTGTGTTCAGCCAAACAGAAGGGGCTGAATAAATCACCTGTGTGCCGTAAATCTGATGTCTGGAGCTCCATTCAGGTCTGAAATTGGTGGCCCAGAGCACGAAGTCTGAGCCACACTGGGAGCAGTGCAGGATGCCCACAAGCATGGCATGGAGCAACCCCAGGAGAGATGCAGCAAAGCAAAGCGACTGTAGGGAAACGTAAAACAAACACATGGCCTGGAGTCCGGATGTGCAGTTTATTTTAAAAGCTAATAACTCCAGATAATTGATAGTGGAGTGCAGTATTTCCAACGTGTTGGATTACGAGCGTCTGTCGCTCACAAGAAGCTGTAACCTTGAGCTATGAGACATTATTGGCAGTATTTAACACAAATCTGTTTTCCATCATTGTCAAATCCCACTTCAATATGCACCACAGGAAGAAAGTCGAATACTAAATTGATTTCCTTAATGGGAAGTGTTCTTCAGGAGATACCAACCTGTGTGAAGATGCATTAATAGGATTACAGTGAAACCTCTTTATTTTGTTTTACTTTTTATGGAGATATTTTATGGAGATTTTCTGTCCTGAGATGCCTGCGATGCGTTGCTCCATGGCACACACTGCAAGGAGAGCCCACTGCAGGAGCTGTTTGCCTCTGGAGATGGAGCTCCTGAACTTGGGACTGTTTCTGTGCTCAGTTTGTCAGCCCACCAGGGCACTGAACCCAGAGGGAGCACAGCAGTGAGGCCGGGTGTTAAGTGCCAGGCAGTAATTTGTGGTGCAACTGGAGGAGCAATGTTTGCCTTCTCTGAGTGTGGGAGTACCGTAAGTGATAAGGTAATTACCTACTCCAGTGTAAGCTAATTGACAGAGAGCTAATTGACTTTTTAAAAGTTGCTGTTTCCCTTCGCAGTGCAGGGTGAAAGCCCCTTGAGCTCCTCTCTGCTGCTCTCCTGGGAGCAGGCAGCAAACCTAGAGCTCTGCTGGGAGCTGAAGGCACACAGCAGCACCACTGGGCGCAGCAGTGGTGTGGAGTGTGGCTCCCTGTGTGTGTGTTGGGGCTGCTCTGGTTTGAGGAGAGCCCTGCAGCACGGTGTGTGTGGGAGCTGCTGACAGCCTGAGCATCAGGAGCACAAAGTGGTGTTGTGTTAAAGCATCCGTGGCAAAATGGTGGGCTGCCACCAAGCTCTTGCGTAGCAGAGCTGTGCCTTTCTTTGTGATGCACTGAGGATTGATACCTGTAAGCTGCCAGGAATGCAGGTAGGGCATGGCTGGCGTCAGGCAGTGCTGTGGGGCAGAGGGAGGTGACACAGCTATGGGCTCAGCATGGCAAGGGGCTGGGCATGCTGCGCTGCCTGCGTGCACCTGTTAGCACATGTTGGGCTGTGTGCTCTCATCAGAGATGGAGGCACATGGAGATCTGCAAACATTTTTCCCCGATGAGGATTCTAAAGCCTAATCCCTGTATCAGAGCAGTTTGCTGCTCCCTTGGGGCAGCACGTCTCTCTGCACGTGTTGAGGTCAGAAGCTGATGAAGAATCTCTTTGGCATTCCCATACCTGTCCCAGAATCCAGGCACAGACCTTTCCCAGGCTCACAGTTATAGTGTAACCCCCTGAGAGAGGTGATAGATGCCCCCGGCAGAGACGCTGAGATTCAGAAAGCTGAGCACAGCATTTCTGATTGCACGCTAGCTAACATACAGGAATGTGTAGACTCACAGGAGAGCACTGCAGCTTCCAGAGTAGTGCCTTCTCTGGAGGTAATGTGGAGCAAGGCATCGCATTGAGGGACACGTTGTCCCAGGTTTCACTGACAGAGAAGGAGTGAGCTGCAGTGGAGTTGTGCTGGGTGCCCATGTCTGCAGCAGGGCAGCACGGCTCAGACCTTGTTCACCTGCCTGGGTCCTGTGCCACAGCCCAGGCTGCTCCCCTGCAAACACTGCATGCTGCAGGGCGCAGCAAACTGCTTGGAATGGGAGGAAACACGGAGCTGTGGCTCAGCACTGCTGGGCTGCTGGGATGGCAAGGCTGCAGGTCTATGCTGAGCATTGCTACCTGGAGCCAGCAAAGGCATCTTGTCCTTACACAGGAGTATTTGTGACTGGCCAGATAGCACAGAAACACCTAATGGGATTACCTGGGATGCTGAGATGTGAACATTCAGATAGCTTTGTCCCATGCAAAGCACAGCAACAAGAGGGTACATCTACCCAGAGGCAGAGGCTCTCAGAGGGCAGGGAATCAGACAGATCTGATGGCCCCAGTGGAAGAGTGGGCACTGTCAGGGTTTACATTCCCTGGCAATGAGAACAACTTCCCTTGGCACCAGGCTAATTCCCAGCAGAAGCTGCATGGGGAGCACAGTGCAGATAAGTGATAGCAGCAGGGCAGGTGCAGAGCCTGGAAGCAGCCCTGTCCTTGAATTACCAGTGACATGCGGGTAATTCATCTGCTAAAAAATGCCCTCACTGCTGAGCAGGAGCACTCTCCCTCTGTGTTCTCTGCACAGAAGTTGGGCACTTCAAATATTCAGCAGCGCCCCGAGGCCCCAGGAATGGGCTGACGTGAAGTGCATCACCTGCCAGACAGAATTGATTCAGACTCTGTCTTATCTGAAATAGCACCAGCCCGAACCAAATGTGAGAAAGACACTCCACTTAACAAGCACAATTAGGGCTGCATGGCTGTGTAATACAGTGGTAGGAAAGGAGCTTAGCAAGAGTGATTAATTTCCTTGTAATGCCACGCGCTGTGGCTGGACTCAATGTCTGCCTCTGGCACAGCGCAAGCTGACCCCAGCTGTGTTTTATTATAACCCCAATTTGCTGGAAACTTTCTGGAAACTTTCAGGTACATCAGGGTGATGTTTCCTCTGTGGTTTTTTGTGACTTGTGGGAATGCTGTGCAGCTGCCAGGCTCAGCCCTGGGTGCTCTGTGCATGGCACCCAGCACCAGGTGGGCACAGAGCCAGGGGGGGCCTCTGCACCAGAGCTGTGCTGGGTGTGCATCAGACAGGGATGGTGGTGGTGTGGCCATGGTGCTTTCTGGGTTTGAATTAAGCTGTTCATGGAAAGCAATTAATTTTCTGCTGGGCCGTGGTTGTTTCCTTCCATGCAGCTTTGGGGCTGCTCCCTCTCCTTCCTGCTGTGCTCCCTTGGCTCCGTGCACTGAGCCCTCTCCAAGGCACAGAGATGCACTTGATCTCTGCAGTGCTGGGTCCCTCCTTCTCTTGGCAAGTGCAGGAAATTTTATTGGCTGTTTGCTAACGAAGATGGAAATTAACGTGATTATTTTGCCTCGTAATTGGCAGCGTGTGTGGTGAAGAGATCAAAATGCAGAGAAATGGAGAGTGGTGGGGTTTAGTGAAGTGAAGCTGAGGTCAGGGCCCTGGTGGTCCTGGTGCAACCCCATGGCCACAGGTGGAACATGCTCTGTTAGTGCTATAGATGGGCACTGGGTGCTGTGGTGCAGCCCTGGGTGCCACGTGGGCCCCTGCAGACAGCGGCAGTGGAAGCCTTCCCTCTCATGGGTTCTGCCACAGTGCTGTGATGGGGAGAAGGATTTAAAAGGTAAAGGTGGGTTCATCTGAACTGTGTCCAATCTACCCACCTAAGAATAGCCTCACTTCAGGGGGTGACTGGTTTTCACCCTCCCCCTTTCACACAGTTATAGCACTCTTGGTTCTCCTTCTGACTGTCCCAAAGCTGCATCTGTCACCAGAGGCAGTGATGGCTGGTTATCAATGCAAGCAGTGATTGGCTGTGATTTATGCCCTGGAGTCATGCAGAGCCTGGTTCTTATCCTTCAGCCCAAACCTACAGCTCTTCTGCATGGAAGCAGAAGTCCCAAATTTATTCACCTGTTCCTGTCCCTTGTTTATAGCAGGCCCTCTGCCTTCCTCTCACACCTGGCTATATTAGCTTTTATCAGATCATAAACCTGGCTCAGCAAAGCTGGGCTTTGTGTCAAGCACACTGTAATATTCTCAAAACACAGCCCTGGCAGCGCACGTCCTAATGCCAAATGTACGGATCTCAGGATTACGTGGCAGAGCCCCTAACGTTCTGTCAGTCAGGATGCAGCAAATCCTGTAAGTGCAGGCACGGGTGAGCTTTTGTTCAGAGCATCACAATGGCAGGAAGCTTTCTCCCGTGTTTACTTTCCATTGCAGACATTTACATTTGGACCAATGAGCTGGGGATGTTTTCTTGCTGATTATAAGCGTGGCATTAGTATGCAGATGGAAATGCAAATCGGCCTAGATGAGACTTCCCGGATGGCAGTGGAAGTTAAGGGTTTCATCTAGCGTAATCTTGGACATAGTTTAAGCTCCTCATAAACAGGAACACATAACCCGATGCAAAGACTTCACCTCAATAAACCTCCCTGTCAACAAATGCTGGGAGCCTATGTTTGCTTTAGCAATTGGATCAGGTAGTGTGCAGTGCAGGACGTGTCTGACGCCCAAGCCTCACCTCCACCAATCTCCTGCTGGGAAGGCTCCTGGCATCCCGCAGTGTCCCGGGGTTTGGATGTCTGTATGAGCTTTTCTTGCAGCCATCCAGGAGTCTGACCTCGCTGTGTGGTCTGCTTGGCCACAGCCCTCTGGGTAATTGTTTCATGGTAAGAAACTAATTATCTTCTCCATGCCGGGTACGGGGATTGCTGGCAGCCCCTGCTGCTTTCCTTCAGTGCAGTGGTCAAAGGAGCGCAGGAGCACAGAGCCCCCAGTTCTGACAGGAGCTCACAGTGCCCCATGTTGTCGGGCTCCAGTCTCCAAACCCATCAATCACTCAGGAGCTGTGAATCCCATGATGTGAAGGCACGTGAGCCAGGTGCCAGCCATGGGGGACGCAGCCTCATCCCACCACAGCCTTGAGGGGGCAGAGGATGGCTGTCTCCTGCCCCTTTACCCCCCAGGCATCTTTCCAAGGCATTGCCTCCAGAGATGATACCTCCCATGCAGCAGTGGCCTGGTGCCATCAGGCTGCTGCTCTGGGGCAAGCAGTAGGGTCTCAGACACAGAGCCGCAGCAGTACAGCAGCAGCAGCAGAGCAGCCTCTTGCTATGTGAGCACTTAATTAGCCTCTGTGCTCTTGGCCCAGCCCCCAGGAGTCTTGTGTAGGAGTTGTGGGGACCAGAAAACTTCTTCAGCAACAAGCAAGGAGGCTGTGCACTCCCCAGCCTTCCTTCGAGCTCTGGAAAGCCTTCAGACCCAGAGTGTGAGCCAAGGAATGCTGGCAGCACCAGGCAGCTGAGCACAGCCCTCACTGCTCCATCCTTGTGCATAAATTACCTCTGGGCTCTGAGCTAAACAAAGGGACCTGAAATAATTCTGCATTTTAATAAAGTCAGCATTCGTGCCTCTGTTGTCCTTATAGAATGAGAATTTGCATTTCTTCCTGCCTGCTCGCTCTGCACAGCCTGCTGGTACTGGAGGTCAGCTGCATGCTCCTGTGCTCCCCACCATGGACAGAGTTACATTTTATTGCTTAATCACTGTTACAACAGAAAGACAGGGTAGAGCTGCTCCAAAACCCCCAGAATAGAGATCCTATGAATGTATTAAAAGTCAATGGGCAAGTTCCTCTAAAAGGTGGCAGTCCCCAGAACAGTTCTGCTAATGACCTGCATGTCCCCCACCTCCCCATGCTGCTCTCCCCCTGTGCCCAGAGCTGCAGGCAAGCCTGCACCCAATTCACCCAGCCCCTTCTCTCCAAATGTCCCTTTCTGTTCAGATCTCTGCAGTTTTGGCACACATTCCCCTCGTGACGAAGCAGATGGCACTGCATCAGCTCAGTACAGGGGATGGCACAGAAGGGCTCTGCCTTTCTCAGTGGGATGCAGTACTGTGGTTACAGCACCAATGTGTCCCACCAAAGGCTGCAGGGCCGTGTTGCAGTTAGGGGCACCCTGCGTGCTCCCAGGATGATTCCCTTCTCATCACAATGTGCTGGTAGCCTGCAGACCCCATCCACCAATCCCACATTCCTGGGCCCCTCTGCTGCACGTCTGCCCCGGGAACTATGCTGCAGGGAGAGCCCTGATGGTGGCTTTCAGCATGTTCAATTACTGTCAGTTAATGATGATGAATTTGCAATTAAGGGTCTCCAAAGGGTACTGCATATGTTAAATAAATATTGATCTTTCATTTGTGGCCACAGATATATTACCCCAGTTACAGGAAATGCAGCGGTGGTGGGAGCGTGGCTCGCAGCCCCACAGAGGAAGGTGCCCCTGAGCTCTCAGTGACTGCCAGAAGTTCTGGGCCTGTGTGCAAGGAGCGTCCCTGGGACAACATCACCAGCTGCTGTGTGGGAAACCCCAGTGGGTTGAGGCTTTGGCTGGGACTCCTTGGGCTGGGGCTGCAGTGGGGCTGCATGATGCGGCACCCAAAGGCCTTGTTACCAGCTGCCTCCCGCTGCCTGGGGTTGTTAGGAAAAGATCAATTACTCCCTGACTCGTTTTCCCAGAACAGGAACAAAGAATTCAGTTTGTCTTTAAAGAGCCCCAAAACATCATTAAATAACCCAGAGAGCAGACTGCAGACCTCCAGGCTGCACATCTGACGTTCGTCTCTACTCACAAGAAATAACTGGGTTGAAGACATTTTCCCAGCTGCAAGGCAGTGCCCGGCTGAGCCATGTCCTCTTTAGCCTCTGCTCTGTGCAGGCAGTTCCAGATGCAGCTCAGAGTGTCTCAGGTCAGATACTTGCATTTCCCTCAATATGGAATGTGTTTTTCACCCTGTTTTTGGCTTTTGGTTGGCACTGCAGCTGGCTGAGCTGCTGCCACCAGTCCAGAACACTGTCATCTCCTCATCCTGTCAGACATGTCTGCGAAGCTTTCTTTATGCTGCTGTTTTCTGACATCTTTCTGACTTTCCTGTCTGTAATGAGCACATTCTCCAAGATGCATTTTTCTAAAAATCTTTTATCAGTGAGTTGTTAGCTACACTGCTCTCCACATTTTCCAATTCCATCCCTATTTTTAACTTGTGCCTTTGAAGCATTTGTGACTGCTTTGTTGGTTCAGCAACGCATATCGGTGTGCTATCAATATTTCCATCAAAATCTGCCCATGCTTCTCAAGAGCCCTTCCTGCAGCGTGTCACAGGCCCAGCATGGATTGGAGCACGGTGGGACAAAGCTGCAGCATGGCAGAGTCCTGCCTGGAGCCACCGCAGCAGGGAGGGCTGAGCAGCACGGTGCAGAATTGCACAGGGACAGGCACAGCAACAGCACTGATGAAGGGAAGGAGTAGAGGCCGGCTACAGCAGTGACTGTGAACATTGGCAAGAAATAGGGTTGTCTCTTCTGTATTATTTTCCTCTGGAGACACAGGGTTGTTTTTGTTTGTTTGTTTGTTTGTTTTCTGTGGTTGCTTCATCCCTTACAATAGCTGGCATGGATACAGCCTTGCATGCAGACGTCTTTGCAGCACATCCATGTGTGAGCACACATCTGGAGGCTCTGCACATCCTCTCACATACCAAGGAGTGATGTCCACAATGACCACGTTTTTTTTTCCCTGTAAGTTCCCTCTGATTCCTCAACAAGTGATACTCAGGAGTCTGTGCAAACACCTAAACATGGTGCGAATCTATCCGAAATAATCACAGCCCATTGCTCTGCTCTTCTCCCAGCACATTCCCCACTGCCACCCCATTGCCAGGAGCTGGGCTCCCTTCTCAGCAGTGTGTTTCTTGGAAGCAGGCTCGCAAGAAGAATATTGTCTCTGGTTTTCTCTTTCATTTGAGGCATGTATTTAAAACGATGCTTTTGTTCCAAATGAATGAGTTGATTCATTCAGAAGTGCAGTTTCTGTTTTTGAATCAGCAGAGCTGTTTATGCTCACAGTGTCCATAAAACTCTTATTTTCGTCCTGACACTGATGCTTATGAATAAAATTTAGATCTCATTCAGAAGTACATTAGCTGTAGCTATTTGGCTTCTTGTTAAAGCATTAATTTTTATTGAGAAGACTACATAGCCAAGCAGTTCCTTCTCCATCTTACAGCAAACTAAGTACCTCAAAGTACAGAGTGCAAAAAGACAAAATTGCACACGTGCCTCCCTCACTGCTGCTGCTGCTCTAAGGCTGCAATGTTTGTTTCTGCTCCAGGACCTCCCCAGCTGTGCCGTGCTAACAGGAGGGGCTGGAGCATCCACATGGAGGTGAGCAGGGGCTGGCAGGGCTGGCACTGTGTTTCCATGCTGAGTGCTGGGTGTGCCGAAGCCAATTAGCCATCCTGTGTATTTATTGCACTTATTTTGCTTGAAGCAAGCTGTTAAATGTCAAAAATACTTTATGATTTTAGCAGAAAGATAATTTTTAATAGATTCCACCTACAAAAAGGAGCTGACTGGCGGAATATTGAACTCGGGGAAATTTATTTTTAATTCACATCTCCAAACATCTGCGATAACCATTTGTTGCATTGCTCCCGGCTGATTAACGCTGCTGTCCCTCACCGGTCCTCCTCACTTGGTTCTGTGGCAGCCGTGGCCTCCCACATCCTATTAACCTCCTCTGCAGAGGGACAGCTGGCCAAACCCGACGGGTCACCAGCAGTTGGTGCCATTTGCTGGGATGGCACGGTGAGACCTGAACTCCTTCTTAGAGGAGCTGATGAATGTGCGTAGTTTGTGTCTGACACCACAGGAGCAGTGCTACTCCTGATGGTGGCAGCGGGTGCCTCCTGGACCTACAGCCTGCCAGCATAGCACCAGGCTGCTGTGCCAAGTGCTTCCGCAGCAAAGTCAGCACAGAGATGTGCTCTTGGCACCTCTGCCTCTGGTTCCCCTAGGTTCATTCCACAGCAGTATCAGCAGTAACTTCCTGGTGCTGGGTGGAGCAATTAAGTGCTGTTCATAATGCAGCAGCTTCTGAAAATTAAGGTGATGTCCTTTTTTTCCCCTCAATAATTTGATGAGTTATTTTGAGTGATGCTAGATTTAATGGCTAAATCAATATGTGTATTTAGTGTTAGGCTTTATTTTAGTGCTAAGTGACATGAGATAAGCAGACTTAGTGTTAATTGGTTTGTATTTAGCATTTATACTAATCAGAGTATGCAGTGCTGCCCAGGGCTCTTCAGCACTGGTAATTCTGTTTGTCCAAACCAGGCGTTGTTTACTCTATTGACTGGAGTGGATTCAGTCTGTTTTTCCACCTACTTGAATGTTATACTGCATGTGTGAACTCGAGAAGGAATCCTGGCCAAGCCTGAGCTGCGCTGCACGCAGTGTACACACTATTGGAAGAAATGGCTGAGCAAACCCTGAAGAAACCAAAACGTTAACATGCGCCGGTGCTGACAAAGTCACTACATGGAGACTCCAGTGTTGCAAGTAAACAGCATTTATTTTCACTTCCGGACTATTTCTCTGCCTCTCCCCTGAAGCCCACAGGAGGTGCGATGAGCCATGCTCCCCTTCCTAACTCACTGCCTGCCACAATCAAGACGGAACTGCTGTCACCCTGTGCATCGGATGAATCCACAGCTGCAGCCAAGCTCTGCTTGCCGGGGTTACAGTGCTCTGTTTTCATGAACCATCAAGAGGAGATGGCCTTTATCCATAAGGCTCGGAGCACAGCTCCATGCTGCTGCCCAAGCTCCGGCTTCCTGGGGCAGTGCTAAGCGCCTGGAAATGCCAGCAGCCCCAGCAGCTGCATCCCGAGCCCTTCTCAGGGTCTGTGCTGCACACCCCACACACCTCACAGAGGGACAAGCAGATTTATGGGCAGCAGCAGTGCAAGCAGAGCCCACAGCGCTGCTCTCCCAGCAGAGCTGGTTTTTGGGAGGGAGGTCAGGTGCACCGCAGACAATTCAATCTGCTCTCTGCTCGGAGCTGTGCTGAGAGGCAGAACAAGATGAAACCGCTTTTATTTTGCAAAGTGTGATTTCATTGATTTCAGCCAAACAAGCCCTAACCTGGTGGCGGTGCCCCTCTGGCACCCTTTGCTTGGAAGGGTCCAAGCACATCTGCAGAGGAGGGAAACCCAGAGCCTCTCATGTCAGAGCTGCAGCAGCATTCGGACAGTCCCGAGATGGACGTTACATCGCTGCTGTGAGGACAGTGTGGGGACGGCGCTCAGTGAGGGGAGGAAGCTCTGCTGCACCATTCGCACTGACTGTGTGATCCGAGTCAGAATGAGAATCATAAATCTTGATTATTCTCTGTCTCAGCTGATTTGAACCAAATGCCTTGGACAGGGATATAGTTCACATCTCGCTGAAAACTGCAAAAAAACTGATTAAATGTACAAACTGATATAAATAGCACTCGATCTGCGTTAATGCCCAAACTGTCACTGCTTGGGGAGAAGATGCTGCGTGGACGGGGCTTTCTGTCCTGGCCAAGAACAGCTCCATGAGTATTTTTGGAAGCGGCTTTCTCCCTGCTTCCATTTATTTTGGTACTTTGTTCCTGTGATGCTGGCTGTTATTATGGTGCTGTCAATTACAGATGGCATCTCTGATTCTGATTGCACTTTGCTTACAATTAAGCATCCTATAGAAAAATGGAAATGCCGGGTCATTAACATAAAGTAATAATAAGGTAAACCATTCAATTATGGAGGGAAAAACATTTTGAATAATAAGGATATTGTATGCCTAAAAGACATTCAGATGCCAGTGTATTATCATTTTTGCATACATAATAAATGAACTGAAACCCCAAAATAATCGACGTGAGCACATCAATGGCTGTGCACTCTGCAGCAGCCCAGCTGGCATCGCTCTCTCATGGGTCAGAAGAGCAGCACCTGGGTGGGAGCAGTGCAATCCCAGGTCTGTAGAATCCTTGGCAGTGCTATGGGAGGACTCAGTCACCCTGGGGCTCACCTCTCTCCTGACCAGCACAAGGTGTGCTGGCTGCAGAAGCTGGATGCATTATGCCTGCATGTGCCTCTCTGCACACATTAACAAGTGAAAAGTTGTTTGTTTTGGAACAAGTGAGAGGTTAATGCAAGAGGGGAGGTCTGGCCTCAGTGTTTAAATACAAGGGTTTGGGACTGGCTCTTCCCTTCCACATCTGTTGTTACCTCGGTGGCTGTAATGCAGGAGTATGTCCTGCCATCCACATGGCCAGGGCATTCAGTACTGCTGGACCTGCACTGATCCATCTTGCCTAAACCAGAAATCAAACCCATAATCACACAGAGCTAGATGCTCCTGCCCTGCCTCTGAAAAGCCCGGTGCTTCTGTGACAGCATTTGGCAGCTGTTTTGTGTCAAACCTTTCTGTGTCAGTGGAGTGGGAGCCCTTCTTTCCACGTGGCTCATCAGCGCGCAGAGCTTGGCACAGGGTGCGTACAATCACTGCTGTTATTCAGCCTCTTCTGCAGATATTGCTGCTCTTGTTGTCCTTCCATAACAATTCCATCCTTTTAGTTGTTGATGGCTCTCTTATTACTCTGGCACTGTGTTAGGATAACATCCAGATACATCTGAAAAGTGCAATTTATTTACTGTTTTGTGTTTTTTTTTTTTTTCCCTGCAAAGCTTTTAGCATGATATAGCAGCAGTGCTTGCACTTAAGCAGCCATTATTTTCAGGATCTTTTCCTGGTAGAAGTATATTTTTCCAGAAGATGAAATTCCTCATGGTGTATAGATCTATATTAATACATCTTAATGTTCTACTTTCGTGATCTTCCTTCTCAGGAAGGGCCCATCTCTGGTAAACAGGAAAGATCTCCCAGTTTTGTTCCATCAGTATTCAGAGTGGTTTGAGCAGATGGGGGAACAGCAGTGAAGAGGAGCACCCCGGTCCCCAGAGGGTTGCAGTGCTGGTGACACTGCTGTGTGCTGCTGCTCTGCTGCACTGCTTTCCTTCTCCACCGTGGGAAGAACATCATCAACATCCAGGTCTTCGCTCTTCCTTGTGTGATGATATAAAGCAAATGAGGTGGCATGAAAGGGACTTGCACTGAAGAGAGGTCCATGCCTAACAGGGAAAGCACAGAGCCAGACCCATTGCAGCAGATAAACTTGGCTTGGAAATCCATCACCAGCAGTTGCAGCACCTTCACTCTTCCAGCAGTCCGTGTTTGTGGCATGTGCAAGAGGGGGCATTCATGCTGCTTCTTTTTTGCTATGGCTGTGATTAATACAGTAATTAAATCTGATAGACAATGCTGACATATTCCCCGTGAATAGCATTGCTACACTTCTGCAGGGAACAGCAGTGAGAGTCAAAACAGTTATGACTGCAGTGGGGTTTGCAATATGTGTGCTTCCAGGCTTCTTCACTACCTGCTTTGTGACTGAGCAATGACCAGCAGTAAGTCAGACATGAAAACTGGAGAGACCAGGTTGAATTCATCCTTGATAAAACAATGTTGTGCTGAACGTGCATCTTCACCTGCAGAATTGAGATTGTTTTGCAAAGCTAAAGCTGAATGATGCTGAGGGTTGTGGTTCTGCAAAGCATCTGCCAGCAGCTTGCAGAGTGTTGATGAGTGTTTATAAGGCGGGCAGCTCATGGGGACAGCAGTTCACCATGGCTTCTGGTGAGGAGGGCAGCTCCTCGCCATAGGAAGGCACTGAAATTGTGGCAACGCTCATCTGACACTCTGTGATTTCTGTGTGCGCCATGCTGTCAGACGGGCGAGGGATTTCAGATACAAGGCAACAGCCATGTCCCCAAGGAGATCCACTTGAGGAAAGAACAGAAGAAAGCAAGATTTAGCATTAAGATCATAATTTCAGATTACATTGTGCTCACATCAACCATCTATATACATAAGAGTCTTTGAGGAACACAAGGCAGTAATAGCTATCCAAGCCAGCCTGAACAGTGAGGGTTATTTTTAATTGCAACTGAATGGATCTAACCTTGTGATGTATGCTCATAAAGCATTGCTGGATTAATATGGGTTCCATAGTCGCTTCTGCTTAAAAGACTTTAATGGATCAGCTTAGTTCTCTGCTCCACGATTATAGCGTCCTTACCCGCCTATCATGCATGAGCCAGATGGTCCTGGTGAAATCAGAGTGTATTTATATTTTTGTCTGCTCTCAGCCAGCTGCCCACTGATTTTGGTGCTCAGTGGTAGGAGGAGAGGAGCATCCCTGGGTGAGGTTCGCATCCCTTTCCCATAGTCCCAGCATTTCCTCCCCGGGAGGAGCCAGGCTGAAGTGGGTTCAGCCGCGTCGCAGTGTGCGGGGGGATGCTTTCAGTTCTGTTGGTGGTGAGAGCCATTAAGATGGTACAAGCACTGTAGAGATCCCGAGCGATGCCTATAAACCTCTGAATCCCTGACAGAATCAATAGTGGGCTCTCAGGAGTCGCTCCTTATCCAGGCCAACACCAGCACATGCCAATGAGCCATTAAAGATTTTGCGTTTTGCAGAGACACAAAATTTGTTTCCATGCGTCTGTTGGGCTCTGGACTGTGCTGGCCAATGAACCGTGGCATTGAAAATAGCCCGCACTCCAATGTCATTGCCCTCTGCCACTGAGGGATGCAGGGATGGGCCGGCAGTGCTGTGTGTGTGGGCATGGCCCCGAGGGCAGCTCCACCAGCCTGGCAGCAGCATGCAGTGCCCACTGGCTCGGGCCTTGACCCCGCTGTTTACGTTTGGTTCCTCTTTGATAACTTTGCTATTGACACAGTTTCAAATTTGGCATTTTGGTTACCATAGCAACTCGATACTTCCATTCTCTGATCAGATCGGCTTGCAGTTAGTCAACACGATGTTAGCACCTCCGTTGTTATGGCAACCGGAGACCATTCTCCATCGCTCCGCTGCCGTGGTGCAGGAGGGGGCTTGGTGGGCACACATGGGTGGTGGGAACGATGCTGGGGGTGTTGCCATGCCCTGGGTGCTTTCAACACATACAGCCCAGGAGGTGCTGGGGGGAGGCTTGGTGGGGAAGTGATTGGCACGAAGAGAGCATCCTTGGGCTTGCACACATGGGCTCTTTCCAACTGCCCCTCATGAGAACACTTTGCAGGGGCTCCAAGTGGCTTTGTGAACTCTGGGACAAAGGAAAGCTGCTCGTTTGCTGCAAAAGCACAGTCCCATGCACTTCTTATTTCTGGGTGTTACATCTGCAGGAGCAGAGCTACTGGTGCAGGGCTGGGGTCTCCCCATTCTTCCGCATTGGGGTTGCAATGGCTCCCAGGCCGTGCAGCTGACACAGAGCATCTCCCAGGGATGTTTTGCTTCCCTCTGTGCTGGCACTCGCTTTTCTGAAAGCGCCATGCAATTCATTGGATGTTTTTTATTAAAACACATGTGCAAGCCATTTGAATTAGAGCAGCATGAATCTATTAGGCAGCGACAGATGCAAGTTTTGTGTCTCTTATTAGAAGGGATTGGATTCTGAGGTTTAGTGATGTGCAGAGGATTGGACTTTGGAGAGATTAAAATTATTTTCAGTGTTAAGCACAATATTTCTGAGCTAATGCACTCAGTCTTGAATATAGATTCACAGACCAAAAAGATTATAAAACATTAAACCTATGTAAATTCAGCTGTAAATTTATGTTTGAACGAATTCAACAAGAGATTTGACTTGGGGGCTTACAGCAAATAGGTTCTGCTTTTAATGCACGCTGCAGCCCTCGGTAGCAATGCCGTTCTCCCCTTGAAAGTCCCACGCCTGCTGAATTACTGGCAGGTCACAGTTGACAGCTCAAGCAATTATACCAGAATGTGTTAATAATAAAATGGAAAATGACTTCATGTTTGTCTTTTGAAAGACAAAAGCAGATGTTTGCTCCGTGCAGATGAGCTGCGGAGATGAGCTCTATGTGCAGGTGCTCCGTGGCAGCCCCTGGCCATTGCCTGCTTCAGAGAGCATCATGCAGGTCCATGTCCTTCTCTGTGGTCCTCTGAGCCCTGAGAGCTGCCGTGAGCTTTTTCTCTCTTGTTGGGAACATGAAAATACCGTTAACAAAGACTCCTTTTGAGTGGGATTGCAGGAAACCTGCAACATCGTGCGCAAGCTGCCTACACAGAGATAAATGACAGCTGTGACTGAAGGAATAAACAAGATAATCTGGATTTAAATAAACCACAAGGGGATTTTGGCAACATGCAAATTCACAAATTTATAAAATGTATCCTTTGAAAATAAAGAGCTTTCTGAAGGCAGCAGTTAAGAACAATTACTGCAGCAGCCTTTTGCAAGGAGAGCTTACAGCTGCCCTTTGCCACCAACCATCAGGGACGGGGCAGCAAATGCACTTTGTGCCCATCGCCACACAGCAGCCAGAGGATCTCTGGGAGGAGTGAGAGCAGCAGGTCCCTTACAGGGCTGTGGGGTGCTTGCCCTGTAACTTGCTGCCAGTGTACTGTCTGGAGCATCCTCGCTGCAGAGAGAAAGCTTAGAGGCTTTTTGTTGTTGTTGTTGTTGGAACAGTTTATTGAAACTAATTTAAAGTAAGAGCGAAGTAAGTATAATACTAAGGCTCCCTCCTGGCTCCAGAGCAGAGGGAAGCAAAATCCTTGTTTACAGAACTGCCCATGAAGGGGTTTTGCCACAGTGTCGCATTGGTGGTGGGGGGGAGCTCTACTGCTGGCTGGCACCCAGCGCCACAGGCAGCGGATGCTCCAGAATGACAGCGTGGGTGCAGGAGAGCAGCAGTGCTTCCTCTGAATTCAGATTAATTTTCATCTGTTGTAAAGCACTGCCATCTAAGAACCCACAAATAACAGTCGCATTCTGTAATATGAAGCAAACAAATCTAATGCTGGACCCCGATGCCCAGGTAAATGTGGCAGCAGCTGCAGAGTGCTGCTGGTGTTGGAGCAAACGCAGTGCAGCTGCTGTCAGCAGCCCCTGCTTTCCAGCTGCACAGCATCAGCGCAGGGTGCAGAGCCCAGCCAATTCTTGCTTCTCAGAGCTTTCAGTTCCAGCATCCACAGACATTTGCAGAACAGCATCTTGTCAGATAGGAGCCCAGATACAAAGATGTATTACTCTGAAACAATCATTTAGTGGTTGTGGCCGGACTGATTTGTGTTGTAGTGGAGATGCCAAGCGGCCGTGAGCGATGTGAAGCAGTGCTGGGAGCTCACCAGGGCCCCACAGCTCCGTGCTGCAGAGCAGACTGGGGTGGCAGGGAGGGCTCTGCCCCTGCCACACCAGGGTCATACCAGGTGGTGGCAGGGGGCCCCTCGAGCACTATTGTCTGAGTGTACATCACTTACAGGCCAGCAGAGCTTTTAACATCTCATAATTGCCACATTTTGACATTTGACAGCCTGCTGCTTGCTGCCAGCGTGTCTGACTCAGAGGAGCCTACAGCAGCCAAGTTTGTCTGTGCAGGCCCCTCCGTATGCTCAGACAATTGCATAGGAAAACACTTATCCTGTCTGAGAAAGCATAAACAAGTGTGCATGGGTCTTGAGTTAACGGAACACCACGGGGTAATGGTGTTCTCTACCTGTCTGGCAGTCCATTTGCACCATAGAAGGACTTCTGCACACTGCTACTTCTATTAGTGACCAGTGCCAAGCCAGGGGACCCAGGAAGGACACCCCCCAGCAACTGCCTGGTGGCGGACCCCAGTTGCCCCCAGATCAGCTGTAGTTAATTTGCACTGTATACAGAAGAGCCAGAAACAGTGAGCTGTGGTTAACTTGTGGTAGAATCAGTTAAAGAGGAAACACAGAGAGATTGCTAGCTGTATATGATGACAAAATAACTATTTTGTTGAGGAAGGAACAGAATAGCAACACATCAATTTTGGTAATTAATGGTTCAATAGAAATCTGTTGTTGGAACACCCTGGACAATGTCACAGGAAAAGTCTTTATTCCCTGGTTCCAGTTCTTCCCCTTGCTCCCCTCCCTGTTCCTGAGGCTGTTCCCAGCTCCCAGCTCAGTACCAGTCATTCACTCCTGTGCCGTTTGGCTGCTGCTCCTCCTGCAGGTGTGGGCTCTTCTGGGAGTGCGTTGGTCTGTCAGAGCAGTATTATCTCCCTGGGCTGCAAACTGCTGCCAGGTACTGCTGACATGGCTGCCAGTGGCAGGTGCCGTCCTGAGGGCTGCAGACTGGAAGTAGCATCACACCAGAGCCATTCTCCTTTCCTGCAGGGATGTTTGTCTGGGTGCTGGATCCCTTTAGGAATGCCACCCTCTGGTTCTGCAGCATCTCCAGTCTCCTGCTGCTGGCTTCATGTTAATCCCTTCTGGCTTTTCTTAGAGGAAAACATCTTGAGATGCATCGTTGCACTGCTGTGGTCGATGCCACTGCAGGGGCGGGGTGGGCTGGGATGAGGCACAGGGCAGCTGCTGGCATTCAGCAGGTACAGTCATGAGGCACAGTGACAGAAATATGTGTCTGGGCCTCGTCTGGCAGAAAGCTCTGCTTGGAGCCCTCAGCTGTGTAATTCCATGAACTGACTGCTTCCGAGTGCTCTGCTTCTTGACGTCAGCATCGCTGCGGTCGCTGGTGCCCAAGGTGCTCTCACTGAACCAGTCGCAGCCATTCACATTGTTTCCTCAGCATATGTTTGAACTAAAAATAGTGAGAATGCAATGGGATTATCCTGCAAGACCCTGAGCACCTCCTTCTGTGCTGCTGCCTCACACCTGCTCAGTGCTGCAGGATCCAGTGGGTCACACAGCCAGACTGCATGCGGCCCCCGCCCCCCGGCGGTATCCCCCCATCCTGGCTGCATCCTCCCACCCTACTGCATCTCATGCCCAGAATCCCCATAAGGCAGAGGGTGCTCGGGACAAATTAGCAAACAGCACATTAAACAAACTGCACTTGGTGTGGGTGTGCATATGTGCAAGTATTTCAAAAGGTTAAGAAAAAATATTGTTGGAGCACACTTAAAAAACAATCAGTCCTTGTGCTTGTGAAACCTTTAAGCATACACGCCGTGGTACTGAATGCTCGCACAGTGACACTGTGACAGCTGCCAGGGCTGGGAAGGGGATGCAGCACTCTTGCAGGGACATCGCTTCACGTCTTCTGCCTTGCTATGGGGGCAGCTGGGACAAGTATTTACCTCTTTGTTTTCTTAGATATAACTGCTATCTTGTTGCAGTTTCATTTTACAGTATGGTAATATGCTATCCAGGAAAGTCTTGCTACATGCTAATTTATCCGGTAGGCAAATTCCTTTTGGCTAATAAAAGTGCTTGCACAGGAAGCTCAAAACCCAGCAGCAATTAATTATTGACAGAGCATGTGAATTAGAGATAAAAGAAAAGTCATTCTTTCTCACACACAAGATAGTAAATAAATTTAATTATTGTACTAGAAGCAGGGGATCTTACTCTGTATTAAGTTTTATTAGCTGAGACATTTAAAAGCATGTCATCATAACAAAAAGGTCTTGTGTAATCCTAACTGCACCACTCTGGTACAAGGCTCTGAAGTGAATAGACTTAATTGAGCAAATGGAAGCAGATGGCTTGTTGAACAGACAGGTATTGTACAGGTTTATTGTCAATTAACTTTTGTCTACACATGCCTATGGCGAATTGACTGTATAATGTGTTACCAAGGCTAATTTAACACTTCGGGTGCCCACCATATCTGGGGTCCGAGGGAGGACAAAGCCAGAAGCGCTTTGGTCCTCAGGCTCATGAGTTGAGTGGTGTCCCCATCGTCATGCATGGGGCAGGAGGAGCTGCCGGTGTCCGCCATCAGTTACTAACCCCCTCCCTCTGCTTCTGCTCAGGGACGTGATGCCCAAGACGTTGGAAGGCCAGATCACCATGGAGAAAACCCCCAGCTACTTTGTGACCAATGAGGCCCCCAGGCGCATCCACTCCATGGCCAAGGACACCAAGCTGATCGTGGTAGTTCGCAACCCAGTCACCCGCGCCATCTCGGACTACACGCAGACGCTCTCCAAGAAGCCAGAGATCCCCACCTTTGAGGTGTTGGCCTTCAAGAACCGGACCCTGGGGCTGATTGACGCTTCCTGGAGCGCCATCCGCATCGGCATCTACGCTCTGCACCTGGAGAACTGGCTGCAGTACTTCCCCCTCTCCCAGATTCTCTTTGTCAGTGGTGAGAGGCTCATCACAGACCCAGCCGGGGAGATGGCCAAGGTCCAGGACTTCTTAGGCCTCAAGAGGATTGTGACAGAGAAACATTTTTATTTTAATAAAACCAAGGGGTTCCCCTGTCTAAAGAAGCCGGAGGACAGCAGTGCTCCCCGGTGCTTGGGCAAGTCCAAGGGTCGGACTCACCCCAAAATAGACCCTGACGTCATCCACAGACTGCGGAAGTTTTACAAACCATTCAATGTCATGTTTTACCAAATGACAGGCCAGGATTTCGAGTGGGAGCGGGAAGAAAGTGAGAAGTAGAACCAAGAAATCGGGAAGAGAGCTCTTTCCTTTTGAGATGTGAATCATCCTTAGAGACCCGGAACTCATGCAGGGCTGAAGGCTTGGGCTTGTAAGCACAACACTTGCGTGGTTGGGGCTGCAGCTGGAGGTGAACAGCATGGCCAGCTCTGAAACCTTGGTGATGTGTCACCTCTAGGGTGTTTGGCCTGGGCTCTATCCTCCTGAGGGATCAGGGAATGGGCAGGAGGAGAAGGTGTGGTGTGGGTGATGGGTGCTTCGTGTCCACGTTCTGCTGATGGCGTGTCCCTGTGCCACGCAGGCAGCAGCAGGAGGTGTGCAGAACCCAGCAGCACCACAAACCAAGAGGTCTGATTTCCCCTGCCCTGGCTTAAAGTTTTGCTCACGCAGCAGCATGAGATCTGGTGAATTCAGGCCGTGCATTCACAAGCACCTTGGCATTTGTATGTGGAAGGAATAAAGCCAGTTATGCTGCAAAGGAACTCTGTACAGAAACATAATTTGCACCAGATGTTCCAGTTACTTGTTGCACTAAAACTCGTATTTACCAAGTGCCACAAATCCTGGGCACGATTCTCCTCTCACTGGTGACCGCTGCTCCACTGATGGAAGAGAACCGTTCTGATGTATGGGGAGAGAACCTTTCTAATTTATAGGGCTGCTCAGTGAGACCAGAATCGGGGCCTTCCCCCCACATCCCAAGGCCTCACTGCAGGTCTTGGGCACTGCCTGGGGGCCGGGCACTCTCCATGGGATCCCGGCCATGGGGACAGCTTTCCCACCGTGGCCCTGGGATTGTGGCTCATGTGCACCTCGTGGACCTGCTCCTGCTGCTGGCTGCTGCCAGCGGGCTGTGCGAAGTCCCAAAGCAGCCTTTGTCTTCACTTCAAATCCGTTACAAAAAAGCAATTAATTCCCAGGGTGAGCACTGCTCCACAAACATGTGTGTGTGTTCTAGTGGAAATGACCGAGTCATACGCTCAGCCAAATTTGCAAATCCTGGTAGAAGCTATGGAACAAACCCATATCTTAACTGAATCCTCAGCAGTGCGCTGAGAGCTGCGCGCTGGGACCGGCGGAGAGCAAGGCAGCAGCACTTGGAGACAGCTGCTGCTTTCCTGACCATTATCGAGAGAAAAACAGGAAGAGAGAGAGCAAAAGAAAAGTGAAGAGCTATTGCTCCCCTTGTACGGGTGATTTCTAGCACAAGTGTTGCTCCTGTCCTCCTGTAGTACTGCGGCTGCTGCACAGCTCCCAGTGCCTCACGGGAGTAGCAGAGATGCAGTGTGAGGTGGCTTTGGGAGGACCAGGACTCAGTTCTGATTACGGTGGGAAGAAAACCCCACTGATCCAACTAACCAAATGAAAACAGTGTTTCATTAGCTAAAAAGCTGAACCTGCTCTGGGTTTCATGGTCTGTCGTGTGGGTCATTACACTAAAGGCAGTGCTGGTGCCTTGGACCGGGAGAAGAAAGAGCTGGATTCATTCTGAAAATTGCACTGTGTAGGGGTACAGCACAGCTCTGTGCTGAGCAGCTCCCTGCTGAAGTTACATCAGCTTCCATCGTTCTGGATTAGGTTTCAAAGCAGCTCCTGTCCTGGCATAACAGTTTTTTACTGATCCTCAGACCCCCAAATTATTGTGTGATAATTGGAAATATGTAATAGGAATAACCTCATGGTGTGTCACATGCTGTTAAAATGTCATACCTTCTTCTGAGTGTGGGCTGCCCCAGTGCCACACAGTGTGAGTACTCAGCAGGAGGACAAGGTCTGGGGCACTGCATCACACATCTCCTCCGTGACAACACCTGGACTCTCCAGGAGACCCACACCCGCGTCCTGCCACCCTCCTGGTCCACACTTTTTGCCATATTTGCAGAGTTTTATTTTTTATACTGGCCACAACCTCGAGCCCAAGGCTGGGAGCACACGTGGCACTGAGGGGTCGGGCTGTGGGGCTGTGCTCTGCTGACTGAGACGTGGCTGCTCTGTGCCCCAAACGCGTGCGTCTGCATCGCCAACGTGGAGCTTTGACAGAGGAGTTGTTTGGCCAGAGAGCGGCCTGCCAAAAGAGAGAGTCAGGTTAATAATACCTTTTTAAAAAACCTATTCAAATGTCAGCATTACAATACACAGGAAATTGAATTTTGTATTTGATTTCAATTAGCAAAGCATAAATTATATTTAATTTTATACACAGACGGGTGATTCATTGTTCTGGAGGGCTGGTGCTGCATGGTGTAGAGACTGAAAATGGAGTGTTGTTGGTCTTTTCTGAACCCCAGTCACTGTGCTCTCACCGCCTCCCAAACGTGTCTCTGTCTGTCCGTGTCCCTCTGTACTGCACAGTGTGAACATCTCCAACCACACACTGGAACCCGCAGCACTAAACAATAAAACGGTGTAGCAGCTGCATTTCTGTGCTCTGTTCCTCCTCAGACCCACACTGAGCCTGGGGAGACCCCAGCTGTGAACCCCCCCCAGTAAGCCAGGCCCCAGGACTGCACGGCCCCTGCAGGTGTGGACCGCTCAGTGTTGAGCAGGCAGCAGAAAGCCCCAGCTGCAGCCCTGCAGTGGGGTGTCCCTGTGGGCAGGGGGTGTTCCTGTGGATGTCCCTGCACTGGGGGCTGCCCCCCCTGCACACTCGCTGCTCTCCCTGCTCAGGAGGCATTGCCAAGGTCATGGGGCACGGATCCCTCGGCAGCACGTGGGTGGTTTCCCTCGCTGCTGATGGAGGATAAAGCAGTTTGTAATGAAGGCAGGGAGAGGGCTGGCTGCCAGGCAAAGAAATTAGGGGGAAATTTTTTTCAATCCTATTTTGTGTGCACAATTTCCTGCTCGCTTGAAAAAAAAGGAGCTATTTTGCAGCACGGCCTTCTTGTGTCATCTGATAAAACCGCTAGAAAACTTTTATCAACAAAATTAGGAAGTAGTGAACTATAAAATTGCTAATTATTTTCTAGTAAATTTACTTTTAAATAACTTTAGACACCAATTACAGGCACCATTAGGCACCATTAACACTGGGTGTATTTACCAAACAACAGCGGAATGCTTATTATTCAAATCAAGACCATTTTGGTGCAGATTTTGCTGTTTGGAAAGCAGTCCCATCTCACCAGATGTTTAAAGAGTCATCAAAAAATCAATCACACCTGAGGGGTGCTCAGATGCACAACTCCTGGGCTGTGGGTGCACGCAGTCCAATCCTTGGGAGAACCTCTGTGTGACCGCTGCCGTGTCTCAGAGCTGCAGCTTCCTCTTCCCATGGGGAGAGGCTCTGGGTGAACCTATGCAGCTCTGCTAAGCTTCATGCAGCTCTGCTAAGCACCATGCAGCTCTGCTAAGTGCCGTGCAGCTCTGCTAAGCCTTGCTCGCTGCAGGATCCCTGAGCCCCAAACCAGGCTGAGCGCAGTGCCCTGTAATTGCACGTTGCCAGGTGGCTGTCAGAGAGCTGGCTGCAGAGTTGCTACCTGCTCCCATTCCCTGCTGTTCTCTTTGACATCCTCATTATTTATTAACTGCCCTGTACCCAACAGGCTGCCACCGGTGCAGAGATGCTCTTATTATGCAGCTCTGCTGCTCTGCCTGCCGTCCAAGGTCACCTCCTCCAGGACGTCTCGCAAACCAGATTGAAGAGGTACCGGCGAAAATGCAACATGTTCTCTACATGTTGGTGCCAGGTTTCAAACAGAGCCCTTTGAATGAGGTAGCGTATAAGATGATGATACAAGACCCTGTTACTGCTTTCCTCTATCCTGTGTGCAGCGCTGAGGCTTCTGCACCTACATCAGCAAGCAGAGAAAAACAGAGCATCGGGCAAGGGCTCCAGCCTTCAGCTTTCACATGCTGGAACAAAGAGCTGATCTCTAACACCAAGCCCAGGAAGACAGCAACACAAGGATCATTTTGATGGCCAAGTTGCAGATCCGTGATGACCTGCTCTAGCTGCCAGCACAACAGAACTGCTCCTTCTAGCCCCTGTCCCTGCCCCCCCAACCTGGTACAGCACCACCACTGTGCCCAGTGCCTAAAGGTGCAACCCTTGGTCTCCCAGGCTGGCTCACCAAAGCAAAGTGATGCTCTCACTTCCCCTGCTTGGCACAGTGTTTTCTGCCACCCTCAGGTAGAAGACTTGAACTCAGAAGAAATTCTTTGATGATCACTTCACTGCAGCTCTGTACCAACAACAACGGGGATATTTTGGAAGGTTTAGGTGCTACACGAGGACTAATGGGCGCATAGATCTGAGCACTTCTCTTGTGCATTTAGGGTAGGGATAGAGCTGCTGGATCAGAATGCTTCTACCCGGAAAGGTTTCCCTATAGATTAACAGGAATTCTGCTGTAACCCAGCAATGCACTGGGACATTGGAGCTCAGCACAGCCATAGCAATCACTGAGATGCCCCTGCTGCCTGCTGGGACCCAGAGTCCCACAGTCACTGCCCCCAAACTGGGCCTGGGAGGGGGATGAAATGGAACTGGGGACACCCAACACCACATTTTGCAGCTGAAGTCTTTATGTGCAGAGATGGATGGGAAGTTGAAGAAACAAATTAATATGGTAAGTAATCCTCTCCCTTTAGCAATAGCTTTCCGCTTGAAATAATGGTGTAATGTCTAACTTTCTCTCGCATACACATTTCCTCATAACAAACTTATATGACATGCAGCTATTTATATTTCAAGGCAAAAACCGTGTAGTGTAATGGACTCTGTTCTGACTATTTGTCCGTAAAGAAATCTCACCGTTTCACGGGAAACAAGGAAAAACATTATACTCAGAGACAATTTCTTTCTGTTAAATCCATTCTTTACCTTTTTCCTTAGTTCTGCTTTAGAGGAGATGTCTGCAGGGCTCTGCTGCCTCTGCAGGAGTGTCTGCAGTCAGGACAGGAGCACTGTGCTGCTGCGTAGGGCTAAGGAGAAGGAAGCACTCAACTCTGCTCCTTGTCTCTCTCCTTCCACAAGATTAATAGCTGGAGTGGCAGGGACAGAGATTTGTCCTGTGCAGGGACTTGTCTCTATGGATGTTGCTCTCCACACCGCTCTGAGGCAGATCCTGCAAACATCAACATCACGCAGAAGAAATGAGCTTTTCTCCGGTGGTGACACACTGCTCAAAAGCACTGATCCAGATAACAAGAGAGATGTCTGTGTAATGAAGGCAAATGACACATCTGGCAATTTTCCACCCAACTGACAGAGATAAACAGTTATAAATATACCCCCATTAATGGGGTAAGCATCCTTCACAGCCTGTCTGGAGAGCCGCGGGGCCGCGGTGCAGCGACGCACGGTGCTGCGGCACCAGGTGCCACCGAGCGGCCGGAGCCACATCGCGGTGCTGATGGAGGCACAGCAGCGCCAGGTGGGACGAGGGGCTGCACAGCCACACGCACACGGGGCAGCGCGTCCAGGGCAGCGGGGCGGCCCTGCGGGTGCCTCGCCCTCACCAGGAGATGCTCCCAGTGGCACCAGTGATGCTTGTGGTTCGCTGCTTAGAAGTTTGATTTGGCTCAAAAGTTCTTGGCACCCCCTGAGCCAACTGCAGTGGCTTTTTAGGGCTAAACACCAGCACAACGGTCATCCCTTGGCATGCTCGCAGTCTGAAAAAGCAGTTCATTAGTGACTCTGTGAAAGGGCTTGATCTGGGCTGCAGTTTGGCCACTCTCCAGATCACACAATCTGTCAGAGTTCACAAAGTGCAGGTCCTGCTGAGGAGGGCTTTGCAGTTTCTAGATAGGAAGAGCAGATACGACAACAAACGCTCTGCTCATCCATTTGGTTGGAGGACATCCCTATAGAGTAAGGCTGAGAAATGGTGCAACTGACATTTCCTTATAGCAAGGCTTAATAACAAAATCATAAGTCTGGTGTCTTCCTCCAAGGCATGACAACTTACATGGCAAAGTAGGTTTGCTGGATTTACAGCACGAGAATTACTCACAGATAGGAAAAAAAACCCCTATGTTCTCAGAGATACACACTACAAATATTCTCAAACTCAGAGAACTGTGAGTTTTATCCCCATTCTATATATCCCCCGTTCTTTGGAGAAACCCTGGAACTGCTACCCAGGGAGCTGGGGTACCCATCTCCAGAGGTGCCCAAAGCCACAGAGAGCCTTGGGCTGATGGTTGGCAGAGGGGTTGGATCTATTGGATCTAGATGATCTTTAAGGTCTCCTCCAACCTAAGATGTTATGATTCTGTTAGGAAAAATGTCTTTTCATACATCTCAGTGAGGCAGTGCCACTGGCACATCCCACTGTCTTGCTCTGTTTGCAGCGGCAGAGCTCCCAAACCAGTGAGGTCCCATCAAAAAAATCCTCGCTTTCAGATAGGAATTTTTTTTTTCCATTTTGAATACATAAGCAAAGAGCCAGGCCAAATGGCGGACTCACAGCCCCGTGCTTGTGGTGTCCCTGTGAGCTCTGCAGGAGCACGGGCCTTCTGGAGAGCTAACCATAGGTGCTTGTGCAGAGGATGCCTTCGGACCCAGCACACTTCCTGCTTCCTTCCTTCCTCTGCTTGAATGCATCTCTCCATCCTTAGCTTCTTCAGTTCCTGGCCTGATTGCATCTGTCAAATCCTTTCTGTTAGAGCCTTTTTCTTCCTGGTTTTGAAGCACTCTCCCATCCTCCCTTTTCAGCCCAGGTGATAGCAAACATTCCTGCTGTGGGCCTTTGCAGTTTTCTGCTCTGGAAAGCACCTGCAGCTCCATCAGTCATTTCGGTGGGGCTCTCAGATAATATTTGCAGATCCCTTAGGATTCTCTTGGCAAGCACTGGGTGCAGACAGAGCTGTGGGTAATGGAGGCACCAGCTTGCAGCCCAGCAGTAATGGAGCTGGAGAAAGAAGGTGCAGAGCTGGAAGGCAGTGGGCAGAGATGGTGCTCACAGCCCAGTGCCCAGTGCCATTTACACCATGGGTTTCTCACAGTTACAAACAAATATTGGCATGTTTCAGCATCACCCAGCATATATCTGCTGCTGGAGCCCTCCTGGTGCTCCAGAGGAGTGCTGCTGTCTGTGAGGCCAGCTGCTTGCATTCTGCCCACATGGTACCTACAGCATCATTCATATTCACATTCTTGTTCAGTGTTTAATAAGTTCAAGTAACTTTTTGTTAAGCAGCAAGAAAATATTTTCCAGGGGAAGCTAATTCCAGCACATCCTCCTTGTGTAGGTTTGATGTTATGGAACAGTGAGCCTGTTGAATTAATTAGTATCCTGCACTGCACTTCCTCAGCCCATCTGCATACTTTGGGTTGAGGGAAGTCTCCAGGTGCCGTGCACCCAGGCTCCAGGTGGGCACACACAGTCCCAGCAGCTCCCCACACCTACAGGCTCTGCAGGGGTCACCTCACCCTGCTCTCAGGTCCAACTGTGGTGAGCGGGGTCAGTGAGAGGCAGCGCTGTGTTCCTCCAGGATTTGTGTCTGTCTGCTCTCATCCCATACCCAGAATGGGGCTGCCCCACAATAGGGCTGTGCCAGCCCCGTGACCCCCAGCTGGGCCGTGCGAGGAGGAGCAGATCCTCCCACAGCTCCTTTCTGGGCTGTGTGCAGAGAAAGGCACGCGCGCGCTGCTGGGAGCCTGGCATTTTTTCATCTTGGCACAGAATTCTCCCAGAGATGATTATTTGAAAGATGAGTCACCAAATACAATAGCAAAGACACATCCTTGACTTACTGGCAGAGAAGAGAGATGTGACCAGCATTAAGTCTCTGTGCAATGTCTCCATCACACAGCGTCTGGCGTTTATTCCAAACAGCTCTCAGTCTTGAGCAGGATTGTCCTTTCACATCAGATATCCAGCTGCTTTTCTGTCTGAAACGCTCCTTAATGAAAGGAAAGGCATGTGCACGGATGCAAAGAGCACTGCACTGGGGTGCTTCGCTCTGTACAACACAGTCTTTAAAATATGTTTGTGGCAGCACACATGCACACGTGGATACATACTAACCTCTGTGCATTGAGGCTGTGTTCCGAGATGGGGCATACATTCCAGCTGTCTTCTGAGAGCAAGTGGGTTCCTCGTGTTTTTTTTTGCAATTTTCTCAGTCTTTCTAATTCTCTGCCAATCTATTTCTGGCAGTGTCTGGTTAGGAGCAGATCTTGAGACAGTGAATGGGGATGCAAAGCAAAAGAGATGCTGCTTTGCACCACAGAGCACAGCGTTGGATGCACACAGCAGCCATGGCAGAGGCATGGCGCCCTCCAGGCAGCTTCTGGGCTCTGCACTGCTCCTAGGAGGGGGGATTGCTGCCTTCTAGACTATTCCAATTCAACAGCATCTCTGACCTTGATGATGTTGGTTTAACTAGAATATGAAATGCAAATATAGCCTCAGCTCAACAATTCTGGCACCCAGCAGAGAGACTGAAGGGTGGAACGCTTCCCAGAAGGGTCAGCAAGAGCAGGAAAAATTATATAGAGCAAATAAACAGAATAAAATGCTTCTCCATTATCCTGATGCGCAGGGCTGCAGCTCCAGGGGACTGCAGGAGCCTGCACTGCTCTGAGCTTACACTTAAGGACAAGGGGCTGATCAGGGAAGAAAGGAGCTGAGGGCAAGGAGAAAAGCCACTTAGGTTCCTGTACACCAGGACAGCCACCCTCCTGCCCCTCAGCTGTCCTCACATTCTCCATCACTGTGCCCCACAGCCACGGCAGCCACCCCAGGAATTATTTCTCTGGGATCTGGGGCCAGACCTTAGGCGAGGGGTGAAAGTGCTGCCAGGTCAGGCAGGGCAAAGTGTTTCTGCCCTACTGCAGAGCCTCCCCACGCCTGGCGGAGTGCCATGCAACCCTGTGTTGACATCAGCCCCAGGCACTGCTGTGACCCACCAGCAGCAACCGAAGGGATGCCAACCTGCAGCAGCCCGTGCCTGCATGGAGCTCCCGGCTCCGCCCCACACAGGGGCACAGTCAGGGTCAGACAGCGCTGGCAGTGCCTGAGGGCCGGGTCCAGAACCGCCTCACCAAGCATCTGCAGTGCCACCATGACTTCATTAAAAATTTAGAACACAAATTACAGCATTCACCCGGGAAGAATTGCTTTCCTACCAATTACAGTTAATGGGGTAAAATTAATGTACCAATTAATATGGCTGCTTCTAAAACTCAGTCTAATATGTTAAATACTGTTCCTGCCTCTGTAAATGCAGCAAAATAAAGTGATGATCAGGATGGGAGCTAATAAAGTTTTGCTCCTCTGTACTTAAACTATTTGGCATCGCCGACTTAAGGCACAAGGAAAAAGGAGATTATTTAACATTTTAAGGTTTGTAGGACCCATAAATCATTTCATACATGCCATATTTGTTGAAGAGGATAGAATACATTCAATTTTACAGTATATTAAACTTCATCTAATTTGAACGTAAGAACAGACCAGCAAAATAAATGACCAATTTCTGAAGCAGAAATTACCATTTGGCTGCTGCCATTATGAAGCTGCTGGTATTTTATCATATTCTTAACATAATATTGCTTGTCTATTGATGCATAGTTATAGTGCTAGTCCAAATTGGAAGGCGGTGAAAGAGGACAGTGAGGAGTTTTTTTTAATAGGCATCATTTGTCAGATGTTATTTCAGAGGTCTTTGCACTGATGATAATATGCAGATTAAAGCAGAAGTAAATAGGAAAAGAAAAAAGGAGAGAGAGAAAAGAGAGAGAAAAGAAAAGCAAAAAGGGAATGAGAATTTCAGTGCGTTCCGCTGCGGCAGACGAGAGGCAGGCAGGTGGACCGGGCCCCAGCGGGTACAGATAACAGTAATTAATCTGGGTTGAAGGGTTTCTTGTGAAGCCCCCGTGGTGTCTGACAAAGGGAGGAGTCCTCCGCTGCATCTCAATGCCGTGAGGCCGGGTGCAGCGCTCAGCCCCAGCTCCGTGCCCGCCGTCCCTCCGCCCCGCACCGCCCGCAGGAGCCACAAATCCGAGCGCAAATAAAAATTATGTTTAGTTTGCAAAACAGGAGGAAGGCATCTCCATCCTCTGGAGTTCATTGTTCTGCTAGACTTGGTATTATAGCGGCAATATATTAAAGGGAAGAAAAATCAGCTGGCCGCGTTGCGTGCGGAATGACAATGGGAAGCCACGAACGTGATGGAGGTGCGGCGGGTGGAGGAGGGCTCTGCGGGCGCTGGGAGGGCCGATGCTCCAGGGCAGTGCCCACAGCCCGGGGACACAGACATCTTTCATTGGAGCAGCTCCTGGGAAGAGGTGCTGGTAGCCGGGCTCTTGTCCTGCAGCCCGGCTCGGCTTTCTGCCCGCAGCAGGGCAGCGCCGTGCCTCACACTGCGCCCACAGCAGAGTGCTGCTGACACCGGACCAACTCCGGTCTGAATGGAACTCCTTAAGACCAGTGTGGTGCTAAGAAGCAGGCATTTGTCATTACGGTGCTGGCTGCACAGCGATCGTTTCACCTAAGGTGCCGGTGTGGCACAGAAGATCTTCAGCTTGTATCCATTACTTGTGTTACATACTTAAAGATTTTCCCAGAAAGTGCATACAGATTCAATATTTTCCCCCCAGATCATTAACGTAAGGTTCCACAGGTCAGGGAACCACCACAGAAGGTGTAAATTCCCTTTTGTTTGCCTCACGTGATTGTTTTGTGCTTGCAAATCGCATCAGCAACCTCTGAGTTATACAGATGTGCCCTCAGGATACAGGAACTAGGTGGTCAAGGAAGCAGATGTACCCTACAAGTCACAAAGCGGGGAGTTGCTTTGCAAGAAGGTTTTAGGTCACCCCAGCATTTAACAGAGCCACCCAGACCCTGCATCTCCTTAAACCAAATGAATTGCTTGGATATTTGAGCTGAAACTGTGCTCCATGACTGCATATCTGCGCAGGGATATATTGTGCTATAACATAGATTTCAATTACTTCCCAACCTTCAGCGTGATGATGCGACATTACGCTCCACTGTCAGAGTTTGCCAGCATGCCCTTACTTTTATTTCTCCTGTTAAATATGGTCTTTGTTGCGCTTCATTGATCTCTGAGCATATTCTGCTGTTTACAACTTTGATAATCTTTGTGTAATCTTCAGGGGTAATTGAATTCCGACAAACATAGCTGAATTTTAAACACCGCACTGATTTAAGCACGTTGAAAAGCCAAGATGTGAAAGTCAAGCTGGAAGAAAGAAACCAGCACTGCAAACCTGGGAGTGAGCTGAGCCCAGGGAGCACATGAGCAAGTTGGAGGACACAGGTAGGGTGGCACAGACCTACCCCAGAGTTTAATCCCAGGCAGTAAATATCACTGCATTTAATGATTGTTGTATATGCGAATGTCAAAAGCCTCATCACTATTGCAAAGTTCCAGGGAATTCCACAGAGCTGCACTGCTAGGAGAGGACACAGTCAGGAACTATCAATCTTGCCTTCAGTGCCCAGGGAATTGCCCTTGTACAGATAAATTATTGTTTTTATGGGCATATTTTGTGAATTAGGCAAGGGGGAAAATGTTCCAGTTGGCTTTCAGTGTAAAAGTTCCTTGGCAGAGCCCTAGGGGCACACGCACAGTGCTTTCATAATCATTATTGTTATTTACTACTTGCCTCTCAGCAGGACGGCGCTGAGCGCAGCGCTGTGCAGTGCAGCCACGCACCGCCCACCCCAGGCACTGCGCTCCCAGGGATGCCAGCACCGAGCTGAACCCCCACCTTTGGCAAAGGCCTCCCTCCCTTCTCTGCTGACCACGACTGTGTCGGTGTTGTCTCCCTTTTGGTGGGAGGAGAAACAGATGTCTTGCTTGAGGACATAAGATATTTGATGCGTTTCCTACAAACTTTAATTTCCCAAACCGTCCTCGTTCAGGATGCAGAGGGATCGCTTGGGTACGGTGTGAATTAGTATGCGAGCAGATCTCCTCCTGCAAGGGGAGAAGTTCTGCCAGACGAGAAGGAGCCTCCAAAATCTCAGTGCCGGAAGGGAAAAGCTGCCGCTCTCATGCTGTTTGTGCTGGAGCTGTCTCCAGCTTATTGCAGTGGCACATGCACAGCCTCTGCACAGCAAAGATATTCTGAGAAGGGTCTGAGGAGAATGGAACGGTCCATGCACAATCGAAAGAAAAGGAATTAAAGGGCTTCTGGCTAGAGGAAAAGGAGGGTGAATCTAATCAGAGCTGCTGTGGTTTGCAAATCCAATTGCACCTGTCCATCAGCAAAGGCAGCACCAAGGAGGGGCACCCAGAGGCCATGGGCAGAGATTTGGGGTGCAGCTCCCCTGGGATGGGAGGCTGTCCTACTACAGCAGAGCCCAGGGCTGCACAGCTCTGTGGGACCACGCAGAAGCAGGTGCTGAGCATCCATCCCACTGCACACTGCAGGAGAAGCACTGGGGCAGAGCTGCTCTCCCTCCCACATGTGCTGTATTTTTCAAATTAAAGAGTAGAATTACAATGAGATTTGACATTAAATTCCATAAAAAGTCAAGCTAATCAGTGACCAAACCTGTAATTGATTCTTTTGCTAGTTCAATACTTAATGCCACATGTTAAGCAATAGGATTCTACAATTTGCTAGCACTTCACTTATGGAGAATTAAGCATAAAAATCCATTCTGAGCACAAACGGCAAGAAAGGAGCCGCATGTGCTGGTAAGTGAATGAGCCAATAAAGCAGCCCAACTCTTCCAGTATCTTGTTTTTCAGAGGAGATACTCTATATACCCCTGTATGATACATGAAGCAACTTTAAGAGGTGCAAGTGCAGTTGGAAGCCCTGAAGGTCATCTGGGGACATGCAGTGCTGCTAATGAACCCAGCGTGGCAAACATCCGTGCCTTTGGGTACAGGCAGGCTGGAGGGCAACAGTGCCCCAGCACCAGGAGCACCAAGAAGCCCTGGGGCTGCCTGGCCTCCCACATCCCCGCCTCAGGTCTCCCTTCTGAGCCCATCTGTGCTGGGCCCTGAGCAGCAGAGACACGTTTCAGAAATACAATTACTGTAGTGGTGACGCCCACGCTGCAGGGCTTGGTGGGGGTTGGACACCCTGCTGAGATGATTCAGGGAATCTGTCCAGGCACATGTTATGAATTCCACTGAAGCTGTGGAATTGCTGCATTAGGTGAATACCTCAATGGTTGTCATGTCAGCCACATGCTACCGGAGCTGCTTCACGCTGCCCAGACCAGGGAGAGCAGCTGCCCACAAACAACACTCTGCTGCTTTCAGCACTAACCCTGCGCTGTGTCTCACCCAAAGCCTACAACAGCACACACTACAGACAGATTGTCATTTCCAGGCTCTCTTTGAGGGCACTTTCCATGTGACAGCAGAAATGCTGCAAAGGTGCCTCCAGAGCTGCCTTAGCCATACCCAGAGGATGCGTGGTATTGGGATGAGCAGAACCTTCCCAGCATGGAGCCAGCCAACCTGCTCATCACACACAGCTGCTCTTTGTAGAAGAAAGTGCAGAGCCAAGAGAGCCCCATTAGGGCCAGCTCCACCCCTCATCCATAACCCCTTATCCAAACCTCAGTTTGAGTAATGCAGGTTAACATTGCTGAGAGATGCGGCAGAGCAAATCAAATCATGCTGAGCTGCAGGGGAAAGCAGAAGTAGAACCACACCAGGAGGCAACAGCAGGCAGTTGCTGGGTGCTCAGCAGTGGCACAACCCCACAGGGCAGCATCACTACTGCCTGAACACCTGCAGACAGCACAGGTCAGCCCTGGAGATCCGATCCGCAGAGCACACCTGGCTGATAAGTTTGTGCTGACAGATGTAAGCATCAGACATGTGTGCAGTGTGAAGATGTGCCCGAACACTTGTCACTGAAGACACAAGGCAGTGCTGTGACCACACATCTGACATGCTCTGTATCTGTTACGAGCACAGCCATCACTTTCTGCAGGCAGGCTGTGTCAACAGCTGAGGAACACAATGACTGCTGCTGCCTTGCAGACCAAGCACGGAGGACATGCAGCCCAGCACCCCTGTGCACATACCTGACTTGTGTGCATCTATTCCACACATTCAGCAGATACTTTTGTTCTGTCTCAGAACCATTATGCCCATTTATCACACACAGATAAATGGTTTCCATCAGATATTTGCTGAGGTTGTCACAACACCAGAGGTGGTGATTTTTACGATATCCAATGCCTGAAAAATTTGTGTCCGTGAATTCTTAGAAGCAGCAAATGAAAAATGTGTCCAACTCCTGTGTTTGTTTCCATTCAGGTTTGGAGTTAAGGTGACATTATGGTGCCCTGGAAAACTGTAAGGAGACAAATAAGGAGCTTGATATTTAGAAAGGATGAACAGAGGAGCTGCCCTCAGGGGAGTTACAGAGATGTTTCATAAACTACCAGGGAGTAACTGCAGCCAAGGAAAAATAATGGGAAAACTCAGGGGGGAACCTATAAAGATTTAACAGGTGGGATAAGTCCAGTTCACACGGAGCAATAGAAAATAAGCTTGTCAAACAACCCCCACTCCCTCAATGAGATTACAAGTTTGGCTGATTAAGGCAATTACATTGATGTAACTGAATTCCACTAGTTGTTTGGCTCTGTAGCACATGCCATTGAAATATTGCACTCCACAACAGCCTGCACTGAATGGATTGCAGCAGCTGAAGCTCCCATGATTGCACAGCCCCCACCAAAGCAGTGCTTCTGGGGCACAGTAAGATGGATAAGATAGGAAATCTGACTACATTGCTTTGGGGACACTCCAAAGAACACCTCATGTCTTCTCCTTCTGTGCTGCAATAAGGTGTGCAAGTTGCAGAGGGGGAGTGAGAACCATGGAACACAGTTGAAAAGCTAAAGATAATAACTGCTGTTGAAAAGCAAAGCCCAGCTCAGATAAGCCAAAGAGCAAGCAGCAGCAGCAGCCCTGGAAGTCAGTAAGTGAGTTCAGGTCCATCCCATGGGCATTTGAAAATTTCAGCACCGCTTTGGCACTGGGAGCATCAGGCAGCGCATGTCTGTGCCCAGATGTGGAGATCTGAGAGCCCAGAGCACTGCTGAAATAGGATTCTGGGGGCAGGGTCAGCTCTGCCCCCCATCCCACCCTGGCCACAGCGGGTGCCCAGGGCCATGCCTCAGCCCTGAGCATTCAGTGCTGTCAGCGGTGCTCCCCAATGGCACTGAGGTTTCTGCTGCAGCCCGGAGTCCTCAACCATGAAATTATATGGCTCTACCTTGACCTCTGATTTTCTACAGTTAATATCTCCTAGAGAATATACACAGCAGCTCAGGGCCATTTCTCTGAATCAGCCAACGAGAAATGCAATCTCCAAGCGTGCCCCTGCTAATTCACTGCGATGCCATTCGCAAACGCCGCACCCCTCCCCTCCCCAGGCACTGCTCTCCCTGCATGCAGCAGCAGGGAGCCACGGGGCCACCCCGAGAGCTGTCAAGTGCCACAGAGCAGCTTCAAAGTGCTGTCTCAGGCTTCAGGGAAGGGAAATCTCGCTTTCCTGCTGCTTTCACAATCAAGACACATCGGATCTTCCAGGAGACTGATAGAGAGGGGACGCTGGTGTCATTATCGAGTTAATTAGAAAAACTCAAATGGAGCTTTAAACATTTTTATAATACATTTGTGGGCCTTTTTGGCAGGATTATTGCATCTTTTGGGTTTCCATTTCCCATTAAAGCATTCTCAGTAGTGCATATATAAAAGCCATGTGATCTCGGCTCTGTGCTGCTTTTCCTTCTTTTTTCTTTAAGACTTTTTTTTGGGGGGGGGTAAGATTTATTAAATATTGTAATCAGTTAAATTCTGGCAGCTTAAACATTTTCTTTAATAGCCTTGTTAAATGTGGATTAGATTTAAAATCTCTGCCTCTGAACTCCTGAGCAGTAGTATTTATACGCAGCGTTAAAAAAATTAAAAGCTTTACAAAGTGGTAATTACTCCTCTGCTGTAGGAGAAAAGAGACTGACTCTCCATGTTATTTTATGGCAAGTTTTGCCACACTTGCAGGGAATGCTGCACAGAGATGCGTGTGGTGTTGAACCCCAGGAAAACTTTCGGATGGCACATTGAGGACAGCTGAAGCAGAGGAAAATCCCGTTCCCATCTCACTCTGCCCGTGCCCCTTGCAGCAGCTCTGTGCTGCCCCAGGCTGCACACAGTGAGCTCTGCATGCTGCAGACAAGCAGCTTTGCACTGCTGCTTCCCAAGAACAGGCACTGCTGTGAGCAGAGCTGATCGGTGCTGAGCATTGCTGCAGGGATGAGCAGTGCTGCAGGAATGAGCAGCGCTGTGGGTATGGGCAGAGCTGCAGGGCACCCCCTCAAGGAGAGCATAGCACTGCAGAGGACCCCACAGACTGCCTCAGCCCCATCTGGGCAGCATCATAATTCTTCAGTTCATCGTGTTGAAAGCACAAGTTCTGCTGAATATTTTTGAGGAACAGAAGGTACCTTTGGGAACCTTAACTGGGTTTTAATGAAGCTTTTTGCCATTGAATGTAAGTCAATTTTCTTGGAGTGACTACCCTATCTCTAGAGGGTATTGTAGGAATAGATGAGAACTAGAAAGGGACAATAATAATATCAGGGACTGAAAAAAAATATCAAATAAGGACAGACAGGAAAACAAGGTAAAAAGAATGAAAAAAATAATGAATGGTCTTGAGAAGACGATCCAGAAGCTCCTCTTATCCCACACTCATAATAAAGGAAGAGAAAACATGATGTTGAATTAAAAGCTGGAATAAAAGGGTAACAGAAGGAAGTACTTTCTTTTCTCATGTGAGCTGTAAGAAGTGGGAGGTCTCAGCACTGCGCAAGCACCACAACACAACCTGGGTGTGCTCTGCAGAAACCAGGGCTCTGTGGTGCCCAAAGTGCATGCAGCACTTCTTCACACCAGGGCTGCTGGGGAACAAGCAGGGAACTTCTCATTGCTTTTGTCCAGGCTGCAGCCTGGTCTGACTTTCACATTTTGTAGGCAATTAGCTGTCGGCTGCGCTGGCAGGCAGGGTGACTTGTCTGTAAATGGCAGACACCCTGCCCTTCTCTGTGCTGTGCTTGTTAGACACAGTGGTGAGCAGAGCAGGCAGTAGAGCGGGGTTCCACAGCCTCACCACGTTTACAGTTGCCTGTATTCAGGCTGCTCCAACAGTGGTGTGTGCCACCCCTCTGCATCTCTGCCCTCATCGCATGCACAGTCCTCCAGAGGCATGCAAAGGATACCACAGCTCCTCAAAGGAGGGCAGGAAACCTCCCTGTGCAAAGCAGAGAACTATGACAACCAAGGGTGCAAAGGTGGGGATCCCTCCATCCCTCCACTTGCACATGGTCAGCCTTCAGTCCTGTCCAGCACAGGCACTGATGTCAGGAGACAAAAGTGTGGAGGAAGGATGCTCTGCGCTGCCCCACCGCATTGGTGCTGTGTGCCCACCCCAGTGCCAGTGTCCGTCCTCAGCACTGCTGGTGGCCCATCACTGAGCTGCAAATAAAACACGGGGACAAACTGATGTAAAACATGCTGGTGTGGAAAGAGCTCTGCGAGAATATCTCTCCTGTCTCACAGTCAGGAGTCAGCTCTGGGGATGCGACTTCAGGGAGAATGAAACTCTCTTCAGCGCCAAACTAGAGAGTGAAGATTTTCTCCTTTTAAAATTCATAAACCAACACAGGCTGTAAGTTAAAAAATAAGGTTCCCCTATTTACATATATCACTGAAACAACCACAGTGCTTGTTATGAATTATTTAGCATAATGCACTTTCACATCAGCCCTGCTTACTCTGTGGCCTCCTCTCAATTAGGTGGTTATGGCAGAGGGGTCAGTAATAACAGGTCACTTAAAATGTAAATAAAAGTGGCAGCAGGAAATATACTGGAGCAGTTATTTATACTGTTCTATTGCTGCAGAAGTGTGTTTATGAAGCCCAGCATGTTTCCTCGTCATGAAAAGATCTGTTTAGCAAACTGAGAACTGAACATTGCACACTGAGAGCAGAAGCATTGCATTCAGGTGCTGGTAGCTGGGGTACAACACATGGCCTGGGGCATGCACAGAGCCCTGCCTGTGTCAGGTTGTAAAAAGGACAAGATTCAAAACAGAAGTTGGGAGCGTCCACCTGAAGCAATTTAGTATTCTTGAGAAGTAAATTCAGTGAGGAAACGGTTCTCTGTTTTGGCCCAAATTTGGCCCAAAATCAAATCTCTTTGATCACATAGGAAGGTTGGCTTCTTTTTGGGTTCTACAGTGCTTCTTGCTTTGCCAAAGTTTTTGAGAAATTGTTTAATGTCAAGGCAATGTTCTTGGGCTTGTTGAGCTGCAATCAGACAGCAGAATCAGCTGCTGCACTGCTCCCTGGCAGCTCTCCAGCTGGCAGTGGCTGCTGCTTCACTCTATCCTGCATGGCATCCCCCCATCCAGGACCTCTGTTGGAGCAGCTCTCAGCTCTGTGCCTGCAGGAGCACAACTGCCAGCTCTGCTGTGAGCACCTGACACTACAGCACCGTCACTGGATGTGCAGGAGGTGGGTTCCCAGGGATGGGACTGGCAACAGCCTGGTGCTTCATCCTTTGTCTGGGCAGGAACTGCACCGGTCTGCCTGCATCATTCTACAATTGTATTTACCATCAGAGGGAGTGAAATGCATCGAAAATCAAACTACTGCCCAATGGAGCTCCTGGTTAGCAGGCAGCAGTCCCCTGAGATTGTCTACAGCACAAAGGGAAGCAGAGAAAGAGGGGCATGGGGTTTCCCCACTGGCCCAGCACGCATCTTTACAAGTACATTTCTGGCTCCATTTGCCTCTGGGAAAGATGCAGGAGGTGCAGCTTCGCTTTTCTTTTCACCTTTGCAAAAGGAAAGTTCTGAATTACAAACCACGCAGAGAGGGACATCTTCATAAGCAGTGCCAAGGCATTTCTTCCCCAGAAAAGGCAGGAGGTCCCAGCAGGGCCAGGATCCAGGTGATGGGGAGTGGGGCAGCCCTGGGGATGTGGCCCTGCCCCACACAGCCCTGCAGCCAGTGCTGGCTCTGGGCCTGGATGCATTTTTTTCCACGAACTGTTATTAGCCCTGTATGGGATGGTGATAATAACAAGCCATTAATAGGAATCTGTTTGAGTGCCACTGTGTGGCAAGATCGTAAATTAATGGCCATTTCATTTATTGTCATTTTACCCGTAACAAGATGCTGATTTTCCTCCTGGGATAAGGAAATTGGTCTGTGAGACCCATAAATCCCCAGTGTGGTGGGAAGCTGGAGCAAGGTGCGGGATTAATGGGCTAATGACACAGACGTGAAGGCTCTTAAATCGCACTGCAGGCAGGGGCTGGGGGAGCAGCATGTGCCATCCCTGGTGCCAGCCGTGCTCCAGAGGTTAACAGCAAGTTCCTGTAGATGTCAGACCACAAGGGTCCAGATCTCTCCTCCAACACACCCTCACTGTTTGTATTTTCTGCCCATGGAAAAACAGTTCTTAAAGGCAGATCTGTCAGACCAAAGTGGCTAAGGATATCCTGCTGATCTGCACCCCATCAGTGGTGACGTGGGCAGATGCTGCTTGCTATGCCCACGGCAGCTCAGGGTCAGCCACGAAAGAGAACTGATTACTTCTGCTCCCTTTACCTGGAGCAGAAAACAAAAATAAATGTTGGAATTTATATGGTCCGTTGAGCTGAAATGTTCCCTTGTGCTATGTGCTCCATACAATTCCTGGGACCTTCTGCTGAGGACCCTCACTCAGCATGAGGCAGGAGGTCCTGCTGGACACAAACCTGTGCTCAGAACTGCCCAGAGACACCAGGGGGTCCCACAGAGAGAAGGGAGATGTGAATGGTAGCCTGGAGAGCCCAGCATGGGGAGCAGAGCTGTGGTCCAGCACCAGACTAGCATTCTGAGAAGGGCACACAGTGCTCACTTCTTCTCTCCTTGCATAATTCAGCAGAGTTTTCATTTTAAATGTTGCTATTTTCTCACTCAGATGAGAGAAATATTAACTGGCCAATTTTTGCTGTTGCTGTCACCGTCCTTTTCGCAGCGTGATTGCCATTGGGGGATTTATAGTCCTCCCCGCACCTGGGTTATTTGAGCTCTGCTTTGCTGCAGGGCCAGGGCAACAATAAATTTCTCTCTCCTCTCAAACATGCTCTAACCTCTCATTTTCTAATATAGCGTTAAACCTTGAAGCAACCCATGCTGGTCTGGGTGCCTGTGTTACAGCCGAGCTGGTGAGCTGCTTGCTGCTGGCTGGAGCGCTCCTTTCTGGAACGGAACTGGGCAGTTCTGCTTCCCTTTCCCATGACAGCTGCATCCCCAGGGCTGTCCCTGTCCCCATCCCCAGGCTGGGTTAGTCCTGCAGCACAGTCTCCATCAGCAAAACGGCAAAAGGAGTCGTGGCAAAAGGGATTCTAGCTGGAGTTGGCTAGCGCTGTCAACAGGTGTCCAAGATGGACAGTGTGTAAAGGATTGATGGTTGGATGGATGGATGGATGGATGGATGGATGGATGGATGGGTGGATGGGTGTTTAATCTGCTGCTCATTACAGTAAAAGAGGTGGACACAGCATTAGGCTTTCACTGACTGAGCTGTTAGGTGAATTACGACGAGGTTCTGTATTGTGGTAATATGATTTTTTCAATATATTCTGTTTGGATTGGCAGGTTGGTCTCACTCTTTCTCAACTGACTGATAAAGCACTAGACAGGGGATTAGTCCTCTTGGAAGCTAAAGAAAGAGGTAATTTGGGTTGTTTATAGCCTGCAGGGGCAGAATCAAAATGTACAATACCGAGAGAGTCAAACTTTTACAGCATACGGCACAGCTATAACTCAGAGCAAGTATCAAACATTACAGTCCTGTGAAATGCATTCCCGTGACAAAAGGCTGGAAAGGCAGAAAGAATGAGAGGAATTAATCTGTTCTTGGGACAAATATTGTAATGAAGACAGGAAGTGCCAAACAAATTAACCCTTGCCTGAACGAGTTTTAGCATTAGACTCTTTGTGTCTGTGCAGGAAAGGAAGGAGACATTGGGAAAGCTGCTGCTGGTTGCATGTAGCAGCAGCTCAAATCCAACCTTGGCTTTTCGCACTAAAAGAATAACAGCTTTTCCTTAACCGGGTTTTGCTGGATTTTCATAGCTATTAAATCTAATTGCTGAGATATAGTTATAAAATTATAATTTTAACCATGCAATTTAGATGGAGTAACCGGTCGTCTCTTTCTGTGATTATCCCTGATTATTAAATGAACAGCTGCCTCCAAATATGTTTGCAACAAACTAATTCAATGAGTGCATGTGCCTGAATATTCATGCCTCTGATTTGCAGCACAGAGTTTTAAGACTTTTTCATTGTGGCTTTAAAAGTTAATTTATCTTGACAATTTAAATAAATACACTTCCATCAGCTTTGGTTAGTGCTCCAGACTTCAGCACTATGTTTGGCAGCTAGCAGAGGTGTTCCAGTTCTCGCTTTGACGTCCACTCACAGCAGAGCATATTCAATGGAGATCGACATCAGTGTTTGTGTTGCTTTCAGGCTTCTCCCATGTCTTCTCTGCCAGTGTGACAACTCTTCCCCCTGCAGCACTAACAGAATGTGACACTCTACAGTCTGTTTGTTTTAGCTCTTCCACTAAATTTTGCAACCATGTCAAGCAGCCAGGAAATAACCTGCCCTCCCACACACTGAAATATGGATCAGGTTGGCCCAGGTGGCGCGCGGGGAGCAGTTCACACACCCTACCCATCTTGTTTCCTTTCTGACCCCAGCAGATGGAAAACACTTATCTGGAAGCTCAATCCAGAGGAAGTTCCCTACCCTGCCTATACCCAGCATCCCCGCCCATGGGGGCGCATTGCCATAGGACACAGCGTGGGGCTGAGCACGAGCACATGTGCATGGCACCCACCTGCTCCAAGTAGCCATTCACATCCACGTGAGGTTGCAGAGAGCACAGCTGGAGCAGAGCTGTGCAGGTCTGTGTGCACTGCATGGACATCCACCTCCCAGCACGGCCCACAGGAATGTTAAAGTGCTGCTGGCTCTTACACTTCTGCACTCTGTTTAGAGTAAGCTGCAATTTTACTGACTGGCAGAACATTTTAAGAGTATTCATAGAATGATGCAGTTTGTATAATAAAGTGTACCACCCCATTCCACACGTAAGTGCCCAAGATCAGCTATTCCACATAGTGCTCCTCACACTGCAGCATAGCAGCTGACCCCGGGGGTCTTGCAGCCCCCACAGCAGCGTTCAGCCTCTGGAGGCTGGCAGCAACGCAGTGCACTTGGGAATGTGCTGGGATTTACATAGTTACTGGAGAGAAACAGCTGCCGCTCAGGAAGGAGGCACAGCTCCCAGGATGCATTTCCGAGCGCCTATTAGGCAAATGCTTGCAGCCTCGGTGCTCGGCTGTGCCGGCAGTTCCCCCAGCCTCCCCATGGGCACGCGGAGCTGCTCAGCTGGAACAGGTGAGCACCAGCCCAGAAAGCTGAGCATAGCATGGGGCAGTGGCTGGTGCAGCCTCGGGCTGCAATGCCTTCCCCACGCCCTTACAGACACCTCCCTTGGGAAGCAATCACCATTTTAAAAGAGTATCTCTTAAAAGCTTTTATTAAAGATCCAAGAAAAAGAGAAGAGAAAACCCTGTCAAAGTATTTGAAATGTAAAGTAGGGCTTTCATTTTAACAGCATCCCTTTCTCCTTTGTCTTTTTCTGTATAGAGGTTTCACAAGAAAATACACAGTTTGACAGACTTTCAGACGATATTAAAAAAGGCAACCTCTGATTGAGGGGAAAAGGAAACAGTTTAATTGAGACGGGCAGGAGCTATTAGACCCTGACCTGCTGCTCTGCAGAGCCAACCAGCAGTGGGTGGGTACACACACAGCCCACTGCTGCCAACCCACTCTACCCAGACCCAGTGGCCTTTCCGTAGCCACAGCCCTGCAGCAGCCCTGGCCCCAGAGCCCGGCTTGGTGCTGCAGTAGGTGTCCCGGGGCAGGGGTAGGCACAAAGGGGCCAGCAGTGCTTCCCCAGCTCTGGGATGACGTTTGGTGTGCAGGGAGACAGCCAACAGCAGAGCAACAGAGTGCAGCTGTCTGCTGAAGTCAGATATGAAATACAAACATGTGAGGTTGCGAAAGGGCTGTGCTGCTCTGCAGAAAAAGCAGAGGAAAGCAGCAAGCACGTGGAGTGGGGACCGCCGGGCTGCATGCCTGGAAATTGCCTGTTGCCACATCCAGCCCTGGGCACAGCTGTATGGTGGACACAGGCAGCAGCCGGAGTGCTGCTCACTCCTTGGTTCCCCAAAGGGAAGCTTGAACAACAGATCCAAGAGTAAAGAAAACGCATGGCAGCGCCCAAAATGGTACAAAACCGCTTTGCAAAATCTAAAGGGGATGTTGGGATGCCCAGGATGACCCCACACGGTAGATCAGTACGAGACCTCAGCATGCCCAAAGCCAAGTGCAGGGCTCAGTAGGGGCGCCAGTGCTACAGGTACAAAAACAGGCACCAAGAAAAGCTACTGCTTTTCTAACAAGAGGTGATAGATTTAAAAGCTAGTTAAAAATTCATCCAAGAGAGACGGACCTTCCCAAGCATATCGAAGTTAATATTTATAAAGGGGATTGTTGCTCATTCTCAATTATCCTAAAAGCTGGGTACAATTGATGCATTGAAGAAACCGCAAATATAGGCATGTCACGGGAAAACCATTCTGTGTGACCACTAACAAAATGCAACCAGATCTGCAACATGTGGAGCCAATTGATTTTCAACAAGTTATACAATGTAAACAAATGATTGATTCTTGGGCTCCTTTTATTTCTGAGCAGCAGTCAGAAATCGCTCCAGCTCCTCGGAGCAGGTAGAGCTGGTGGTAAACAAGGGCTGCAGCGGGGCAGCACGCCGTCCTTTCATCAGCCAGCAAACAGCAGGAGCTTTGATTTTTTTCCCAGCCCCCTAAGCAGACGCTAAATAATCAACAATTCCTCAAGTAAGCAACTCCCTGCTCGTGTGAAACCTTTCTGTTGCCAGTGGTCATGTCAGACCGGCTTCTGCCTTCAATGAGTCGGGAGGTTTTTATTGCTTTTGCATTTTGTCTGCTCTGATGTCTGCAGCCTTCCTCTGATTTACACGAGACGGATGAGACAGGAATATCTCCAAGAGCTTTATCACTCCTCTCTGTCAGTGGCTGCTGCTAAGTCAACAGTGCAATGGTGTGTATCTGGACAGTGGAGCACTGAGGTTGCTCACGTCGTTCTGTGCTCCCGCTGAAACCAATAAACCATCCTCCACCACCTCTGCCCGCTCCACAGCCATGCCCCGTGGTTACTTCAAATTAAATCTCACCCCCAGATTCTCACCAGTGGACTTTAACACTTGAGAGCATCCCCTGCCCAACAGAGAGGGAGGCGGTGGGAGCCAGCTCAGCTGAAGTGCACAGCTCAGCATCATCTTCCCAAGGGGCACAGCATCCCATGCAGCACAAGAACCACTCTCTTGGCATGGGCCAAGCACCTGGGACTTGCTCAGGCTCTGCATCCCACTGAAGCATCCCACCATCCACTCTGCCATGCACAGTGCCTCCCTGGTTTTGCTTAAGAGCCCCATCTCTGTAATGGTACCCAGAGATGTCTGCATCGTTCCTGTGCACTGCTGCACACCTGTTGCATTCCGGCCGTAGCCACATGTTGCACCTCCTGTTTCACTTATCCCCTTGCTACCACTTCTTTTTCCCCCTCACCCACACCTTGCAGAGCTCCACGAGTTGTGCTGGAACCCATTTGTAGGCTGAGCATTTTGTGCTGCTGCAGTGCAGGGCCCTGAGGGTTCCCAAGTTGGAGGGTGGCCACTAGACATGTCCCAGCACCCCCTGGTGACAATGGACTCAGCAGTGCCCATCCACATTTCCCAGTCTGGGAGAAGAACTGCTGTGCAAAAGAACCTCCTGGAGAGGCCATGAGACGCATGGCACATCCCTGTTAAGCAGGACAGCATGAGCAAAGTGAGTGTTGTAATCCAGGATGGGAGAGGAGGGGACAGGATGGGAGAGTAGCGGGGAAGCAGCAGGAAAGCAACACGGCAGGGTAGAGGCAAGATGCTTATTGCAGTCTTGGCTGAGAAATGCAGAACCCATTCTCTGACAGCAGAGATACATAAACAGCTATAAACATATACATAAACAGAACTCCTTCCTGGGAAGGAGCCCCCTATTTCCAGGGGCCGCACACTGGGGCCCTTCTGGAAGCAGCCCATGGCAGAGCTGTACGGTGCTGCCGTCCCACCGGTGCTGGCAGTACTGCCGTGCTGTGCCGTGGGCATGCAGTGCCTTAGCACCACGATCTGCAGGCTCAGTGCCCGCTCCTGGCACCAACGTCTGGCACCACTCCTTGCAAGTGGGCACAAATTCATCCCAAAACACAAACACAGGGGGAGGCAGCAGTCATCACTTGTGTGGGTGCTGAGAGATTCCCGCAGAGAGAGGGACTTTACCACGACCAGGAGAATTTCTGCTCAAAATTAAAATGGTCTTTTTAAAGCAGATTAAAACTCATTATGAAATCGGCCGCCGGCAGCTGTGATCTCACAGCAAAGGCTTTCCTGCTTTTAGAAATTGCCCCGTTACCACCGTAACACCAGCATAATTCTGCCTCTTTATTTCAAGCTTGCAAGATATTTATATTTCATATAATTCTACAGAGCTCAACTGTGAATTGCTCTGTTTTTTTTCTGCACATTAATGGTATGTGTGTGTCCAGTACTAACCCTTATTGCCATGTAGTTTGTGCAACATAATTAACCATGTAGAAACCATAATACATTGCATTTGGAAGGGTTACATCCAGTTAATTTAATTGACTAATAACATGTTTTCATTTAGCAGCACGTACTGTATTTCCAGTGATTGAATTAATGTCATGTTAACGGCTGCTTTTTGCAACAACATTTGGCATAAATTGCATTAAAAATTGATGTTCGTACAAATGTATTTTGAATACAGCTCAGCATGGGGTCTGGAAAGCACTCCTGTTGCTGATTGTATCCGCTAGGATCACATGCGGAGCAGCCCCACTCCTACCCTTTACCTCCACTGCTGGGGCTGGAGGGACTGCACGGTCACTGCCTCAAGGCTGCAGAGCAAATGCTTTCCTCTTGCCAGTCTGGGGCTTACAGCCTCCATGCATGAGCGCCTGACACAGGTTCTAGAAGGATTCTGTGCTGAGAGGGACTGCAGGAGGAAATCTGCAGGTGCCCGCTGGGAAGGAGGCAGAGCTGGAGACAGCATTGCTTGTGTCCCTCTGTAAACGTGCACCACTCTGACTGTCTGGGTTGCTGCCTTCCTTTCCTCCCTGCAGCTATGGGAGCAGAATGCCTCCAAGACAGCCTCATTGCCCTCCACCTGTGGTCTTGAGAAGCGATGGATGAGCTCAGCCAGCAGCTGCTGGAACCAGCTGGGAATCCCCTGCCCCTGATTGCTCTGAGAGGTGTGAGCTCAGCCGGCAGCCACGTGCCACCTATGGCTGGGCCTCCTGTCCCAGCAAGATGGGAGCCCAACACTTTCCCCTGCACTGAGTGTGGCCTCAGGAGTGGTTCCATCATAGACAAATGTTGGGCAGCATGGTTAGAGGGTAAGTTCAGGGACCAGATCTGCTGTGCTGGAGTTCAACCTCCAGCCATGGCTGTAGTGTCTTTGCCTGCTGCCCTGTAAGTCTGTAACATCTGATACCAGTTCCATGCTGATCTCGAGTGCAAAAATCTGGCAATAAAGGAACAGAAGACACTGTTGGCAGGACTGCCGAGCAGCCCAGAGCACAGCCCATTGAAACAGGCACCAGCACCCGGCCCACGGGCAGCATGGGGGCAAGGGCATGGCCAGGGCACAGCACCCCCACTCTGCAAATCACAGGGCAGAGCTTGGCCTTGCTCCGGGGCAGGGTGCCTTTTCTCAGGGCGAGCAGCTGCTGTGCACATTGCAAATGCACATAAATAAACCATCGGCTCCTCAGGCTGCAGCCGGGGCTGTGCAGTGGAGAGGCAGGCAAAGCTCCCAGAGCTGCATGGCTCCCTAACAGTGCTGGGGTCTCTGCACTCATATGGAGGGGCACGGGGGTCCTACTCAGTAGCGTGATGCCCACCATTGCGGATGGTTCCCGGCTCCAGGGCACATATCACCACACACACGCAGGCACATGCACGCTTTCCTCCTCCTCACAGTGGTTCAGGAGTTTCTTTTTCTTTGTGGTGAATAAATAACAAGAGCAGGGTTTTGATTATGCATGGCAAAGATGCTGCTTTGAGGGCTGCCTGTGATCCCAAGGAACCTGCTCACTCTGCCTTTGTTGTACAGCTGTGCTGGTAAGAAAAATACGGCTTATGAAATTCAAGGTGCGGAGTGGAGACTGTCAGTACACACAGTGAGCCCACACTGCCTTCCTCCTTTTGTGCTTCAATCTACGCAGCACACCCTGGGCTCATTATTTACAGGCAGTATCTTCTCTGACTGCTTTGCGCTGCTCCTTGAGTGGAGTTAGAGCATGCCAGACCAGGAGCAGCGCGAGCAGTGGCACGAATACAAAGCCAGAGCCCACTTCAGATACACTGCCTCACAGCACCTCTCTGTCCTCCCCTCTCCCCTACATCTGCAATGCACAAATCTGACATGTAAGAGTTAGAATTTCCCCTGCTGGTGCAGTCTCCTCCTCAGGCCACTGCCTCTTGTTTTTACCTACTAGATGGGAGGGAGGTTTCTGCCTCCATCATTTTCAAACTGCCTCCCCCTCAGTCCCCATAGCCCTGGGCACAGCTGACACAACCCACTTTGTTCCAGCACTGTTGGAGGGCCCCAGCACATGGGTACCAGGAGAGCCCCTCCTGTACTATCCTTCCCCAGGAGCAGCAGGTTCCTTCTCCCAATGTCCTGCTGCTCCAGACTAGGTGACATCCAAGTCCCTGCATCTCAGTTCCAGTTGACCTCTAGGTCCTTCTACACCACCACACTTTTATCAACAGATGTGGGCATAATTACATCAGCCCAGCAAAGAGGATAATGTCAGCAGCTGGGAACCTGGTGAGGGAGGGCTGCCCCAAGCATCTTACAGTCAGAGCTGATAAGCTTCTCACTGCTGCTGTGCTGCCAGAGGAATGGACAGGAGCAATAAAAACAGCGATCATCTGGAGATCTGAGAGAACCCCAGTGAGGTCACAGGAACCCAAACTATGGACTGCAGCCCTCTTCAGCCAGAGCCTCCCCAGTTTCTTCTTGTACAAAACCCATGTTTCTGATTTGGTTTATCTGTGGTGGGATTCTCTCTTGAGCATCTTTCCAGGTTTGGTGCTTCAGATCAAGTCCCGTAGTGCTATGCCAGCACTGGCACAATATATTTCATGTTTGCCCCTTTGTAGATACAGGAGCCAGATGAGCTTTGTCCCATGTATTTTCAGCAGTGTGTACTCCATCTCTAAGAAGCAGTACAGGAAGTACTTCTTGCAGAGCCCTTGTGTTTCTGGATTCAGTAAGAAAAGCAGTACCTGATCACGTTTACATGGATCACAGCTCCATTATTGATCATTATTTTTTAACAACTTGGAATCATTTTTTAAAGAGGAACACCAATTGAGGAAATCTCTGGAAAATGTGGCTGTTGTTGGCAGCCCTGGAGGTGTAGAATTTGCTTAATTTAAAGCAACAGCTAAAACGAGGTTTATTGGAGAGAACTGTATCTAACATCAGAGTGAGTGAACAAAATACTTAAAGGTCACTTTTTTTTAAAGTAGGTTCAAGCAGAATAAGTAGTACAGAACTTGTGAATGGCATTTTTACTTTAAAGGAACATCTTTTGTTTCCTTGCAGATTTGCAAACAAATTTAGTGCTTTTAGCAGGGCATTACAGCACTAGACATAAGCAGCCAGGCAACACATGGGGTTCCCAACAGCTCTGCCAATGCACCTGCATCCCAGTGGATGGCCATGTCAGCCTGGGCACCTCATCCTCTCCTGCTGCCTCGCACCTCTGCTGCCCTGCTGCCTGCTGGGGAGCAGTGCCAGCCCCAGCGTGCTCCAGAATTCACAAGCATGGCACTAGAATTCACAGGCATGACCCCCACGATCTGGGTAATACTCACACATGGAAGAGTGTGCACCAATGCCACGTGGGCACACAGGGTCACACAGCCAGCAGTGGCTCAGTCTCACCCTGCACTGCAGGTCCTGAGTGCTGCTGCACTTCCCCAGAGTCAGATGCCACAGCCATGGCCCCAAGGAGGAGCGGGGAATGGGAAGGCAGGGATCTCAGTTTCACTGGTTGGATTGATATCCAACAGAAAATTTTTCCCTATTTCACTCAGATGGATCCAAAACCACGTGTTTTTTAATTCTATGCCCAGCAGTGCATTCTGTTTCCACTGAGAAGGAAGGGGTTTGTATTGAGAATCTTGTAAAAGCAAAGGAAAAAAGACAGGAAAATTGGTGGTTGTAGTGGCACTTGTCCAGAAGCCAGACAAACAGGAAAACAATGCACAAATACACTTGTGCCGATGACAGCCCGATATCATGTCTACTCACAGACATTTACTATGCCTTCAAAAAAACATATTTTTACCATCTGTGTGATGGTACCATTCATGTGATGCAGCAAAATCCAAAGGGGCTGTAAAAGACACCACTGGGAGCATTCCACAGCTCCGGGGGGGAGGCAGTTCCCCTTCCTTGGTTCGCTATGTTCTTTGCAGGTTGGGCAGGCTTCATTTTCTCCAGATGTTCTTCATTAGCTCCACGGGAGAACAGTCCCATACACAGTGGCAGGGGGACAGGCAGGAGCTTGGTTATTACCACAGCTTCACCAGATTTAATCTCATGGCAACCACAATCTATATTGGAAGAGCAGAGAACTGCCTCTTGTACAGGTGCAACTTGGCCCAACTGCTGTGCTGTCTCTTAGCACAATTTGCACACAGAAAGAGAAAGAACACTGTCTTGTGGATTACATTTGGCAGAGACATGGCGAGAAAGGCAATGCCAAGCTACAAGGCACACAATGCAGCAGAGAACAGCTTTTGTCCCAGTGGGCATAACTGCTGGAAAGCAAACCTCAAGCAAAGAGACAATTGAGGAATCAGCAGGCAGCAAGGAGCAGGGTGTGGGTTCATGCCACAGCTAAGGACGCTGTTTCTGAGGAGTCCTTGGCACAGTGCAGAGCCAATCTCCGCAGATTTCAAAGGCAAATCAGCAATTCTACTCCATCTGAGAACCAGCACAAACAGGACTGACAGCCCAAACTCACTGGAATGTGCCTCGCTCATCCCCAGTGTGTCATTGCAGTCAGCATCTCTGCCGAAATCACTGGGAAACAAAAGCATATCCAGAGAAAGACTTAAATCACAGAACCATACAGCAATTAAAAGTCATGCTCATAACAGAGTCATTAGTGCTGATTCTCACACTCTTTACATAGGAGCTGCATGTAATAATCATTTCAATTAAATTACGTTTCTCCAAGGTGCATTAACCACTTTTATCCATCCGATTAATTGGACCCATCTCTACCGCATGGAGCAAAATTGCATCACTCCAGAGGGAAAGCAGTTAATAAAAAGTGTTGTTGCAGTACTAATGCAGGAACATTTTGCTATCAAGCACGTACACTCACACACATTTATCATGAATTGTCTGCTCAAGCACAGACGTGTGGCTTTGCCTGCACACGTGTAGCTAAGCACACCTAGTAGGCACACATCTGCTCTTGGAAAGGACAAGTTGCTCAAGGCTTGCATGTTTTGCAGCATCAGCATCTCAGAAAATGTCCTCAAAGTCCAGGGCTATCAGCCAATTTCCTTTGCTTCCTGGACTTCACTTCCATGCCCCTCACCACCCTACGGCTCTTCATAGGGTTAATGGTGCTCTTGCACTGCCTGGAGTCTGTAAAGAGGAATCCTTTCTGTTACCCACTGCAGGCACTGCGTGCAGCCTTTCTGTGGCTGGATATGCACTTTCCTGTGCTTTCCTAATTACTGCTATGCGATGGGGCAATTTGCCAGTTGCAGGGATGCCACAACAGCGTGCTCTGATCCTGCTGCTCCCCTTCCTCTTAGGGTACAGCACCTGGCAATTCTGTTGAAGGCAACAGCTTCAGTGATGGAAATTGCATAGGGCCCAATTTGTGCAGGAAAAGCTGACCTGCTGCCATGACCTGGGGGTGAGATTTTATTTACTTGAGAGGGATGAACGTTTCCATGCAAATTCTTCAGGCACTCAACTTCAATCTTCAGATTCTTCTCAACAAGAAATGAAGGGTGATGCTCCCCACACAGCAGAGGAGACATCATTGCTGAACAGCAGCAGAGAAGGGGCAGCACACGTAAAATATGGTGCATGAGACACCTAGATGTGTGCATGGTAGTCACAGTGCATTTGCAGCCTGTTCACAGACACCATGGCAGGGTGCATGGGATGGCGCCCCAGCTGCATTCCTAATAAGAGGCAAGAACAGATCTTAAAACACTGCCTGTTGACTCTGGGTTTTGTAAATAAGATCATTATCATAGAATCGTTTGAGTTGGAAAGGACCCTTAAAGGTCACCTAGTCCAGCTCCCCTGCAACGAACAGGGACTCCATAGCTCCATCAGGCTGCTCAGTGCCTGGTCCAGCTTGGCCTTGAGTATTGGTCAGCAAGCCCAGACACTCATGATTGCTGTTTCTCTAGGAGAACAACTATCCTGACACCTCTTGGGAATTATAAAGGAGAGCTGCCAAACGTGCCCATGTGAGTAATGCCCACATGGACTTCATGGAGTGGAGCTAGGATGTGAAGGTGGGCACTGGAACCTTACAAGGTTCCCCACATCAGCAATGGGTTGAATGAAGCAGGAGTGGGAGACAGATGGCCGATGCCAGAGGTAGAGGTCTTTTCCAGGATACTGCCCAATGAATCTCTCATCTGCTCTGAAGGGAGGGCATGGGGAATGGCAGAGCACGTCTGTATGTCTACATGCAGGCAACTGTGTTGTAGGAGGGCAGCTGTCTCATTTACTCTCTCTACAGACACAGGTAATACAGCCTCAGCAGCACGCAGTTATCAAAATGTTATAAATTGCTACCTTTTAAATACTGTGGTAATTTGCTAGTCCATTACAGCAAGAGCTGCAGGATACCAGGAACACAGGGAAAAATTATGCCTTCTGCGTCACTGTTGACCTCCACAGCTGAGATGCTCTCAGAACGGCTCCATTATGTCAGCCTACCCTGTGCAATTAGCCATCCATCAGAGCTTGTCAGCGTGTCACAGGGCCATGGAAGACACCACACATTCCTGATAGTCCCCTGACCAGAAATGTTTCCTGCAAACGTGCCATCCACAGTCATGTTGGTATGACTGCTGCTGTCTGCACACTGCTCCCAGCACAGGAAACCCCAGGCGCTCTGTAGCCACTAAAGGCTCTCTCCTGTACCTGAGCCTCCATAGCTCCTCATAACTGTGGCACACAGCTGTTTACCAGCTCAATATTTCCTGCAGTTTGGGGAAGGGGGTAGCTCCAGGCCTATCCAGCTTGCACCAGGAGAGTTATGTCTCTTACATTGTTTTTGTGCAAGGCAAAGGGTTATTTCTCCTAACCCATGTTTATTTTCTGCACGTTAATCCCTCTGAACTTAAACCTCTCATTTATTTTATGTGCTTAGATATTTCCTCACGAGTTGCAGGTGAAGTCCATATCCTGGCACACACATAAAAGCAAATGCAGAAGGAATGTGTCCTGGCAATATACACATCATCCCTGAAGATAAATCTTTTCTTGCTGGGAAGGAAAATGCATACATTTCAGGACACAAGTAAACACGTAAATACATGATGTGCTACTCCTGGGCTTTCTGCTCAGGAGGCAACATGACAACTTGCAGTTCCTAGAAAACTTGAAAGCAACTTACTTACACACTGCTTATTAAAACACAGCAAATCCTAGGGAACAGCTAGAACCCAGGAAACACGCACAGTGTGCTGCCATCACATCACAAACACCAAATACACGTGTTGCTGCCATTCTGGTCCACAAAAACTGCAAAATACAGGAATACAGCACTGCGGTGCGGGATCTGCTGAACCACCAAGCAGACAGAGGAGTGTCAGCTGGCTGGCAGAGCCTCACGGCGGGGTCCCCAACCATCCTGCAGTCCTTTAGGAGCAGCCAGGCTGCCTGCTGCCCTCCTTGACATTCCCTGGGACGGTGGGGATGAACGTGCAGGGCAGTGCCAAGCAGAGGCCAACACCTCTCAGGTTTGTTTCCTCTACATCCGTATTTCTCACAGGAAACACTATCAGGGAGCTCTGCGGGATCGTGAATATGAATTGCTTTGACCTCACTTAGTGTGATATGGCGGAGTATTAAATCTCTATTTTTCAAGCATTAAGCCAGTGTAATAGAAGGATGCTGCGAGCAATTTGCAATAAGATGAAGGGATATTACTGTCCTGGGAGACAGACAATCCAACCACATCCACAAATTGATAACAGAGATAGTGGCTTAGGTTCATCCTAGCTATTAATTAAGGGCATGTTTTATGTGGAAGATAATAACAGCTTACACAGGCAGGTACTTGTTGGTCTTCCCTTCCCTGTTGTGAGCAGCGTTCCTGGAGCTGGAGTGCAGCCAGGTGGGTCAGCGTACCTTGCTGAACCTCAGATCATGCACTTACATCTGAATCTCTGACAGGCAAAATTAATTTCTCAAGCCTTTAGCACAGCAGTGTTGGAGCCGCTGTGTGCCTGCACGGGAGCCGTGCTGCTGGGAGCTGCTGTGCAAAGCCCTCCTCCCGGGGACATGCAGAGGCACGGCCAGAGCAAAGGGCTCACAACTGCACTGATAGCCAACGTGTCTCTAGCCACTAATGAGCAGCTAACCACGTCCCAAGCTCTTCCTTTGCCCTCAGAACTCGCTGCCTCATTATCTGACTGATCCCCAGCTCTCAGGGAACGAAACCCAGAATCTGATCTTGTTCTTTCTTGCCTCTGCATTTCTCATCTTCACTGCTGGCATCACCCCCTCAGCCATGGTACGGGTCCCCTCTCCCACCCAGTGCCCCAGCAGGCACTCTCCTCCTTCCTTCCGCTGCAGTGAGTGCAGTGGGACTCTCACAATTCCCAGTCATTAATTCAGGTTGATTACAGGGCTGCTACCCTTTCTCCTAATTACCAGCAGAATATTACCATCTTACAACCTTCTTCTCCTTTCCCTAGAATTTACCAGCAAGCCCACAGCATGCCCTGAAAGCTGCTCTCTGTGTCACCACATAAGATCCATCACTGCTCCCATTTCACTCAAGGAATTGTCTCACAGATCGCATTCTTCTCCCCTGGGCACGGCCGGCCCTGCTGAAGGGGAACGTGGTGTCAGACTGCTCTTCTGGAGAGTGCCTGCCCCGCTGGCTGCTGCCCAAAGTGTTTTGTAGAGCTGAATAATGTAGATCAGCAGTGGAAATTCATATGTAAGACTGGAGGAGATTGCGCAGAAGTCCTGTATGACAAATCAATTAAAGCATGCTTTCCTACAGCAGGTACCTATGGAGAGGAACGGAGTCAGAGACAGATTGATGGGATAAGGCTGGGGAGGCAGAATTTTTTTTTTTTTTTTTTATGCTTACAGATGGGGTTAGAAAACAGCTGGAGAATTGCAGTGGTGAGGACAGAAGATCGCTGACTGCTGCCCACCCCAAAACCCCACAGTGGGGCTCACACACAGCCCATGCACACATTTCTGTAAAATCACACTCAGAGATGCTGAGAGCTTCCAGAGCAGAGGTGTGAGACTTTACAAACCAAGACAGTTCCTTAAAGACTTCCCTCATCAACCCCCCTCCACTCCACTGCTTTCACTGGAAGGGAAGTCCAGGGCAAAGCAAAGTCATGATCATTGCCTGGAAACAAAGATGTCCCACAGTGCAACAAAGCTGTGCCCATGAGATGGACAAGATGGGATTTGTCACGTGCCCCAACATCTCAATAAAGCGCTGAGGAGAGGCAAGGGCCGAGGGAGCAGGCTGCTGGAGAAGGGCAACGTGGCCAATGGAAAGTGAGGCCAAATAAGCAAATCAAAGGGAGAAAAAGAACAAGCTGGGAGTCAGACCCCGGGCTAAAGAGGTCCTTCAGCATCAGCAGCACCTGTCCACGGCCCACAGACCCAGCTGGCATGGGAGCCTGGGTACTTTGCATGCCATGCATCCATACCACATCCCAGCCTGCTCTTTGAAGCCAGGATCTCTGCTGTATCCTGGCATATCGTGGATTACAATGTTTCAGGCTGCCTGCTGCAGCTCAGCTGTATGTCTGATCTTGGGTGAGAAATTTCTCTTTATACCAAACTGTCTATTCAAGTCATAAAAATAGGCCTTTTTTCCTTCTGTAAGTGCAACACTTTTCATATTTTTACTTCCAGCTGTCTAGATAGTATTTCACTTTTTTCATTTCTAGTGCTCGCTCTCAGTTATTTAATGTGAATTTCTAGGGCATGGTGCCCTTAGCAGACATCAGAGCAATATAACACAAGAAATCAGATATATACTGTTCCAGGAGAAGGCAGGAACAAAAAGACAAACTAGGCTCTTAATACATATGGTGCTTTTGATTCATGGAATATAGAAAATTGTATTTGATTATATCTGTAATGGATCCTCGTAACTTTAGATTAGGGTTATGCTGATGGCCCAACTAATGGACACTTTATTGCAGGAATAGATTTCATCCCATCGTATTTTTTTTTCCTGGTATCAATTACTTTGAACGTTTAAACTTCTCATTTCTCTGGATGTTTATTGCTCAATTTTCTTTTCTAAATAATAATAATAATAATAATGACCAAAACAAAAACCCAACAAACCCTACTCACACAATGCCCCCAATGTTTCTCTGCCAAGTTGGAAGGACCAGTTTGCCTGCTCCTGGAACCTGGAAGCATATCATCATCTACCAGGTACATAGGTCAGAAAAAGATTAATATTTGTGGCTTACAGCTGTTGAAATCATCCCAGCGTGTGAGCCATGAGGTAATAGAGTCAAAGCTCTCTTAGCAGACAAGTGGATGCTATTGGAAAGAAAAGAAAGAAAAAAAAAGAAAAGAAAAAAAAAAAAAAAAAGAAAGCTCATTAAATTAATCTAAGAAGGAAAAAGAACTTGTGGGATTGCTGCCTGTGAGATTAACAGCAAATCTGATGATAAAAGAGGTTGGAAGCAAAGACGGTTTGGTGGAGAGCATCTCGTTTTCAGTCAACTTATATTAGAAAAGCCCTGAAGAATAGAATCATTAAATTATTACTCTCTGAAGCAGTGCAGAAGGGCCTTGGAGGAAATGCTGTCATGTCAGTAAAGAGTTTAAGAGTCTGCGGAGGTACCAGAGATGTTCCTTATTGATTTGAAGGCTGGGGGCAGAGGGCAGGAGGTTGGAGGATTTTTTACTTTGACTGGCTATAACTGTGTTGGAAACTCTCAAGAAAAAAAAAACCTTGCAGAGGAAAAACTCCAGCACTGTCCTACTTTAAATACAGCTGAGCTGCTTGACACTGGCGATTTCAGGCTGATCTCTGCTACGCACTTCACTGCAGTACGTGCTGCCCCATCCAGAGCTGATCACCACCAGCCAAGGGGTGTGTGACATCCATTTCCCCAGGGGGCAATGATCCCCAATCAGGAAGGGATACAGAGCAGTCTGAGGGCATTCATCAGGGCCACAACTGATGAGGGTAGCAGGTGTGCCTTGCAATGGGTGCCTGACAAGGAGAACCTGTTTTTTTAACCTTCAGATAAATTCTTCCATTTGGCCAACGTACCCAGAGGAGGAGAGAACAGTCCTGATGAATTTTTCAATTCAGTCTTGATTCCTTGGAGAAAGAAAAGAGAAAAACCTGACACTGGGATGTACGAGGGCTGCGTCACGAACGGCAAGGCTGCTGCACTCAGAAGATCAGGTCTTTCTGAGCATTCCAAGCCCCAGGCGCCTGGCAGGTATGTCCCTTTCCACCTCCATTACTGTGGAACCTAGCACCAGAAGCTCCAGGTTCCCCACACTGCCTGATGCACTGCTCACGTGCCTCTGCCTGGCTGCGGCTCTGCAGAGATCACTGCAGGCAGTCGGGGTCCATGCCAGGCACTGCTCTCCGGAAGACCTCCATCTGCCTCCAGACAAGACTGAATGGCCATTCCAAGGACCAGGAATGCCCCTGGGTTGGCACATGTAGCAAGACAAAGTCCACACGCTGGGAGAAGAGCCAGAAGAAAAGGCGCATCCACTAAAAAGTCATGTAAAAGCAATCACTGCTTTTCCAGGTATGGATTTGCAGAATGTCACTGCCTGAACTTGGGAAAGGATTCACAGTGGGAGCAGGGGCCCAGAGGAAGCAACATCCCTGAGTTCAGCTGCCATGGACTACAGAAAGAGGAAATTCACTCGCAGGGATAGGACCATTGCTTCCTGTCTCTGCGTTTTCCCAGAGCCTTCCACTCAGTACCCTGCTGGAGGCCCTACTTGAACACTTCTGTATATGGGCCCCTGCATGTGGCACCAGACCAACCACAGGCTCCAACAAGGACAGACAGGAGTGGGGATGTGCCTAATTAGGGCAGAAACACCGGAGACCTGGATGTGCAGACCTGCCTCACCCTCCGCTCAAGCACAGCCATTCACACACAGGCTGCATGTTATTGCTGCTCCAAGAAGAGAGCTAGATCCACTTATTTTTTTCATTAAAATGCAAATTAATTTAATAAAAAGTAGAATTGTAAATTAATGAAGCACTTAAAAATTCTCCGTAATACAAGGCTAATACTTACTCTGTAGAATTTCCTCCAGTTAATATCACCACTAACTCTCCCGAGTGGGACCAACCTGGCAGCTCCTCCAGTCTCAATCAGTCTCTTTGATTGGTGATGGGATCGGAGCTCACGTCGCCTTTTTTACTACTTTCCCATCACTGGGGGCAGTTGGGGAGTCCGCCTCCTCTGCAGGAAACCCATCCCGCCAGGCTCTGCCTGCATTCAGGAGCAGAGATGCGCTGTCTCCCCTCGGAAGAGTATTAACGCATCTCTGCAATTCGCTGCAACCCGATGTGAAGAGAGCAAGGCTGTTGCCCTGAGCAGAGCTGCCCTCCCACGACGTTCTGCTGCAATAACATCACAGCTGCCTCCCGTGTCGGCTTGGGACCTATTTGAGCCAGAGACTGTGCATCCACGGTCCATTTTTTTCCTTAACACGAAGTGCCACATTTCAGGCTCGGCTCCAACGCCAGGATGCGCAGCATGCAAGCTGTGGGGCTCTCTAACAAAGGGCTGCTGGCCACCCCCATCCCACTGCTGTCACAATCACAGGCACACCGACTACCATGCAGAGCTTCCCTGAGAGCAGCGGGACTCTCAGCAGCCCCTCCATCCCCAGCATTACCGCCCGTCTGCAGGATGGGAGCAGGGGAGGAGCCTTGCCTGGCAGGAGGTCAGCTATGGCTCAGGTGCAAAGCTTGCTTTCTGCACTCTCTCTTTTTAACTAAGGCTTCTATGAAAACGATGTAGCACATTCAATCTTAAGACACAGTAGAATGAGAGAAGCATGCTCAAAAAGAATAAATAAATGAATAAAAAAATTGCTGGCTGAAGGAAGCAAGGTATTTCCACAGCAAGATCAACCCTTCCTGGCTTACAGGTCCACGTGTGAGCTTACTTTCTTCTTTATATAGAAGATAGAGAGAAAATGCAATTCTGAGAACAGTTCAGTTCACCCTAAGGTAAGCATACAAAGTAGGTCAGGTATACCACACGGCCAAATTGCCCTTCCTTCTCTCTCCGCTGCTATAAAAAGAGCCTGGGCAGGCAGCTTTCATGCAGACATTACACTGGCCCGCGTTCAGAGTGAGGGGACACAAATCCTGCCTCTCTCCACTCTGGATACGGCCCAAGCCATCCCACGTGCACCCATGACAGCTCCCATATCACAGAGCCTCGAGTGACACATGCAGTCCCAATTCACATGTGGGCCCTGTGCCATATATGGGCTGATGTATGGGAACCCATGGGACTGCCCTGCACACAACTTGCCCAGCTCTTCTCCCCTGGCCATGCAGTAGGGACCATGCAGGCTTCCTGCTGCCGTTAATCATTCACCACACTCATTTATTGCCATGTATACACCACTGCCAGGAACATTATCCCTTAAATAAAGCTCACCCACCCTATTATTGTAATGTCAGCCCTGAACCTCTCAGATAAGCCCTGCAGACAATTTATAATTACACAGAAGTAGCTCTTGTACACTGCACCAAGGGGCCATCAGGAGAGGATTTAGGTCTTTCACAGAGGCAGCATTTGACAGGTCTTTTTGCTGTTATTTCATCTTGACAGCTCCTTGCCACCCAGCTCCTCCCGTGGCTCCACACTCATGCTTTGTTGTGTGATCTCAGGTGAAGAGAGCATGTAATGGGCAATAATTGTGGGCGATTACTGTTTACTTGTTAACTTTGCTTGGCAGAGCAGCTGTGATGGATGCACGGACTGGAATATTCTCTTTATCCCCTGTAGCACTGAGAGTGAACTGGTGCTTAATTCAAAGGCTGAAATCTATAAAAAAGAAGACGAAACCCATCATTAAATTTCTCTTAGTGGCTATGTGCATAATTCATCCAAACACCATCAAATATAAATGGCCTCGTGTCAGGATGAGCAGTACAGACACAGCAAATCCAACCTGCTCCAGGAGACAGAAACTGCGGAGAAGCCTCTCTCACACCCATTAATGAGATCAACCACCAAAGCACATCCACGGAGCTTCCTAGGCAGGACACAGTGATGGGATCAAGCTGCCTGCAAGCAGCCCTTGCTCCCGAGCACGCGTGGCCCTGTCCTCACAGCACAGCCACCAATCCCTCACCAGTGCACCACTTTATTTTTTTCCACAGTTTAATAACACTTGTATAGATTACGGTATCTAAATTCTTTATTGCTCCCCGCTAGCATCTGAACTTTGATTGGGAGCTGCATGACCTCAATTCCACAAGCAGCAGTCATGTACCAGTAAACAATCTGTGTTCCACACAAGCAGATGTTAATCTCAGTGGTTTAGCAAAGGCTTGCAACAAGTTTTCCAGAAAGTTTTGTGGTGGTTTTTTTTTTCCTTCCAATTATTTGAAAAACACCAAGTTATTTAATAAATCACAGCAAGTTGTTTTGCAAAAGTATCCTTTGAACCATTAGATATTATTGTGAATGCCAATTTTTCTTCCCACCTTATGGCAGTATAAAGATACCCCACTCAATTTTCATCAAAAGCACATGAAAGCAATCAAGGCTCCTGTAGTTTCTATGGAAATAAGGGATGCAAATTGGGATTGCGTGGTGTCTTTTTTCTTGAATTTATCCATAAAAATGCAAATACTCTTCAACAGATACTGAAATATTTGCCTTGTTCTAAGGGAGGCAAAATATACAGATGAGACTCTTTTGTCCACTGGCTCTCCTGGCAAAGCCATTTGACAGCTCTCAGAGCTCGTGCTATTGAAGCTGAACAAGTCCTGTCAGAGCATGAAAGCAGTGGCAGAACTTGCTCTGCCAAGAGCATGCCCAGCCCCAAAGGGCTGCAGCGTGCTCCAAGCAGGCCCCCAGCCACCCGCTGAGCAAACAGGCTCTCCTGCCCTATCCTACAATGCAACCTCCTCCATCTGCAGGTAGTGTGTGGATCCTCACCCACCCCGCTGCTGGGCTGGAAGACCAACATTATCTCTTTGGTGCAGGAAACAGATGAGAGAGAGGAACAACACAAACAAATCACATTTGTAATGCATCTGCTTTACTTTCCTGCCAGATGTTTCAAAGAAGAGAAACACTGTGGAGGATATCCTGCCCCTGTGCACAATTCTCTTCCCACACCGCAGCTGGGACTGATCAAGACCCTGCAGCAGGAGGTTTAATTAATTCCCTTCCAACCTGAAAAATACAGAATAGTTAATGCTAGCAAAGGCCTTGGGGTTATTCCCCTAAGTGCTCTCCTGTTCTCTCCTCTTTTTCTGTAAGCCGCATTGTGTGCTTCATACACCACTTACCGATAAATAATCAAACAGCTCTGGGAAGTGCTGGGTCTCACTCAGCCACGTGGGGCCCTGCAGGGAGCTGGGGCTCATCCCTAGGGCACACTAAAAGCTGGGCAGTGGGATTTGGTATCGCTCTTGCCTGCCAGAATTAACAGCAAAGCCCAGAACCTCAGCACTGAACTCCAGAAATGAACTAGGCAATGCTGAATGGTTGTAAACCTGCTGTTAATTGTTTGTGCCATCACTGTATTGCACCTGAGAACAACAGCTAGATCAAAGAACTGAGCAGAGATCAAAACGATTAGTAGATCACTTCGCTTACAGCAGAAAGCACCAATTAGGTATAGCAAGGCTGTAGTCTGGTTTAGTTGCTTCTCTTAACAGCTCTGGAAAAGCCACTCAGCAGACAGTAGGAAAGAAATAATAATCAGGAAGGTCCAATTGCTTACGGTACAGACAGAGAGAGAAGCCACGGCAGCCATCCATGGGCAGACCTTTGTGAGATTTTCTTCTCCAAAGGTGCTGAACATCCTCATGAACTTATCACACCCCAACCCACCACGAGGCCATCCCTGCACTGCAGAGGATGATATAAGCACCTGTGTGAAAGCACAGCCCTGCCATGGGCTGCTGGACACGTACACCGTGTCCTTCGTGGAGATGCTTCAGCAGTGAACTCTGTCTCTGTTGTCTCCTGTTTGTCACATTGTTTAATTTCTCTTTTTAATTGACTCAGACGTTGTTTAATTTCTCTGTTTAATTTGCTCAGACAGAGAGGCTGCAGGCAATGGCATTCTCAAATCATCTCTCAGAAACGTCGCAGGATGAGGGTGACGTTATTGGACATGGGTCCCAACATCCCTACCCACCACCCCAGCCAGCAAGAAGGAGGCAGCAACAGAGCAGGTGGGAATCAGGTGTGCACAGGACAAAGGCTGTTAGTGAGGAGCAAACCCAGCCTGCACGAGAGCTTCTTTCCTCTAACACACAAGCCAACAGGTGGGATAGCAGGTAAGAGGAAAGTTCAGCAGAGCACAAAGCTGACAGCAGTATTTACATCATTCATATGAGCAGCACCTGAAGGGAGCTCCCAAAGTTCCCACCACATGAGGTGAAGGCAGGTGAAGACATCAAGCAACAAGACCTCGCCACACGCATGCTGCAACCACTGCAAGACTGGGTAAGGCACACGATTTTGAAGATTAATACAGGACCAACAGATACCTTAGAATACTCTTGTATTTTCAAACACCTTGCATCTGGCACATCCCGTGCTTTCCCAGTCATGTGCATCACATGAACAGATGTTTATCTCACTGGGTTCAACACGTACAAACACAGAATAGAATCACAGAATCACTGAAGTTGGAAGAGACCTCTAAGATCATCCAGTCCGTCCAGCCACCAACCACCAGTGCTGCCCACTGAACCACATCCCTGAGCACAACACTGCCCTTTCCTTAAATACCTCCAGGGATGGTGACCCCACCACCTCCCTGGGCAGCAGTGCCAATGCCTGACTGCTCTTTCTGAAAGAAATTCTTCCTAATATCCAACTAATACAACACAACGGCCATTTCATCAGCTCTCATTGGCAGACACAGGTGCTTCACAGAGTTGTTTTCCACACTCGTTTCTTTTGGTGGGTGCCAGACCAGACTGGAACAAATAGAGGTGAGGAATGTAAGTTTAAACTTTCCCTGGAGAGCCACGAGTGTTTGGCGATCAGCAGCACCGCTCACTGAAAAGATTTGTAATAGCTTTGACCTTTGCGCGATCTCCTTTTGTCAAAAAGTACATATGGAAGAATTCTGGAAAAGAGCTCAAGGTAACACCGCTGCTCTGCGGATTTTTGAGGAAATTACAGAATGCAATTTATACTGCAGTGCTACACTCCCTGCACTGGTATTTCCCAGTGAGGGTCCCCCAGGAGCAGAGCAGGGATCCCAGCATGTTTAGGGACTATCCCTGGTCAAGCGCCTAGCATGATTTTCTAAGTATGCCAGGTGAACCTGAACTGTTTCCTACTTTTTTTCTTTTTCTTCCCTCCAAAGACACACACAGAAATGAGCGTGCATCAGCCTAATAGCTCTGTGTACATTGCGCCTCATCTGTATTCAGCACATCACCAAAACGCGAGGAAGAAAATAGCCCCTGAAAAATAAATGTATGAGAGATAGGAGGAGACAAGAGCTGTGAGAAAAGCAAACAGCTCCTATCTGTGTTCTGACTTCCAGCATCTCCGTCACTCCCACTCCCTCTGAGCTGCTGTGTACAGCTCTGAGTGGTTTTGGACTCATCAATGTTCAGAAACATTAATATAATCTGTTCTGAGATGTGCACATATTACCTGTTCTGAAACATGAAGACAACAAGAAGCAGTACATTTTTGGTAGTTTTTTTTCCTTTGTGCATTTTAGCTCGGAACAACAACAACAACAACAAAAAAAATCCAACAAAATACAACTCTTGTTTCCAACCGCTTAAATGTCACTTTCCTATTATTTTTACAATCTGGTCTCAAGGAATATAAAGGGCACCATATCCCACTCAAAGAAGAATCACAGAGCTTTTCCTATAGTGATGGCAGGATGAGAAGCACCATCCAGGACAGCTGGAAGCAAAGCCACGTGGCAGCAGCTTGGAGAAGGACACGACTTTGGGATGCTACCAAACAACCCATAAGGTTCTAATCTTCCAGCACCCCATCGCTAAGATTCCCATCCAGAAGTCTCCGTACCAAATGTGAGCGGCTGGAAGACTGCAGATGTCCCTGTTCCAACAATTTCATGGTTGATTCTTAGCAAGGAGTCTTAGTGTCACAAACAAAGCCCTGCCATTAGGAGTGATGCCACGGTGCCCATAGGATGGTGCCTGCTGGGACAGCTGCAAGTGGGCACACAGCAGAAATTTCTGCTATGTTGTGAATACATTCTACTCTGCCAACTTTCCATTTAAATGACATTTGGCTGTGGCACTAACAGTACAGTATTGAAAATCAATAAGTGGAAAGTGTTTGAAAGCCAATCTAAATCAAATATTACAATATGGCGAAGTTAATCATCTGAAATTAACCTTATAACTGCTTGAACCACTCTAATCTATAAAGAAAATCAATATACGCATATCAGACCTTACTCCAAACCGCTGTCTGTTCCAGCTGACCATGCAAATGGAAAATAATAGCCAGGAGATGCTTATTTCCCTTTATTATATGTTAACACTCAGCACGGGGCTGAGATGCTCCATCACAAAGGATTTCCCAGCCAGACTTTGTTATGCAATGCAGGAATGGGATCTCCTCTGCAGAAGCCAGAGCAGCTCCATAGCAGCAAACCCACCCCAGGTTGCTTTCATGGCAGTTAATTTCACAGAGGCAGACAGCGCTGTGAGCGACTAAGAGGCTGTTTCATGAGGAGAATCAATTGCTTCTGGATGGAAAACCAGCTGCTGAAGTGGCACCACACCGCACCCTGGCTGGACTAAGCTCAGCCCCTGGGCTGCACAGTGGGCTCTATGACCTTGCCATCTCACTGGTGAGCAGAGTCAGCTCCGGGCACCAGGCATGGACACAGGCACGTAGGTACTCACAGCACGTGCAGCACTGCAGCCACCACACACAGCACCCAGGCTGCCAGCATGGCCACCCGCAGCACATCATGCTGCATCCTAGACCAGATCATAACAGCGGTCCCAAACATCCCTGCAGCTGATGCTGCCTGCATTTGCTGCCGCAGGGGGAATTCACCCCCGGGCTAACTGTTGCACCTGCTGGCTGCATCCCTTTCTCACAGGCAGCAAAAGCAAGGCATGGTGATGTGCACCTCCAGCAGCTGCCGCCAGCAGCAAGGCGCAGTGATTGCCTCCCTGTCTCGCCACGTTTCCAAAGTGGCCATCAACGTGGCATTTGCTAGGAGGCTCTGGGATGTGACAGTGATAAGTGCTTTGATAGCAGATAGAAATCTATAAATAACAACAGCTTCTCTCAAAAACCTCATTTTAAAATAACGAAGCCATTTCTTAAAGTGACAAGTGTCTCAAATGTTGATAGCAGAAGCTGGGGGAGACTCTTTTTGAAGTCTTGGGAGCAGATGCAAGTACTGAGATCTCAGCAGCAACCTGCATGACCTCAGAAGTCTGGGATAAGCCAGAGTGTGCTGATCTCAGCTTTTCCAAACACTGCTTGTGCCCCCCTCTCCCCTCCAAAAAAAAAAATAAAAATGAAGGTTTGTGGACAGACTGTGCAGTTTGGGGGAGCATGGTCACTGCAGGTGGGTTCTGTCTGAGCCAGATCAACAAGCAGCACAGAAATGAGTTTCACTGAGTTTCCCCCAGAAAATACCCTTTGGGTATCCCCAGAAGGGCCTCGCACAGGCCTCCCCCAAAGGGACAGCAAGATATGCAAAAGTGCTCCATTGAATATTTTAAGCTGAAAGTTTTAAATAAGCTAAGTGCTCAAGAGTCTCTTCATTTCTGTAAATTACAAGGAGCTAAACACTCAGAATCAATACTCAGAATTTACAAACAACCTCAGGTAGGGAGGACTCAACAGCAGAGCTCAGCTCTCAGGAAGGAGGGCTGTAAGCAGGGTGCTGTACATCCAGGCTGCAGCATGGGGCACAGTCAGCAGTGACTCCAGCAGAACGGTGCTCTCCACCCCACAGCACTCTGTTACTCTGCATCATAATTTATTTTACACTTGGAGCTTTCCAAGGAAGGGACTGTGTTTAAGTTAATATGGGTAGAGTATGCAGCAGCCAGGACAGAAAATCCTTCTGCTGAAGCCATGAGCTTCTGCCACAGTGTGATGAGAGAATAAATAATGAGACTAACGGCAAAAATGATTATCCCAAGTGCTCAGAAAGTGCTCCAGGAAGGCTGGCACTGTGCTAGAAGGAAGGATGCACTGTGAGGAGCCGGGGTGCAGCTCTGGCTCTGCACCTTTGTTTCTCCTTTGCAGGCCACTGGAAAGGGGAACCTGGGTAAAAGCAGAACCAGTAGTGCTGTGAGTTCCTCGTCATCACCCACCGTGCCACCACCTCCTGCGACAGAGCAACTTTGGCAGCCTTCCTTTCAACTGCTCCCAGGAAAAAGCTGTTGTTTCCCCCGTGCACATAAACCTGGTGTGTTAAGAGCCCACGCAGATTGGAAATGGGCATTCCAGTAATTACACAACTGTAAAACATAGGGCAGACTTTTGCCCAATGTCACTAAAACCATTTACAGCCTATTGGAGGGGACACTTGTCCCATTAAGAAACCAAAAGTCATTCTGGCTTTCTTCAGCCTCAGGGCTTGGAATAAAGAAGCATTTACTGCCTAATTAAATTTTAATATACTGGCAGAGTACAGCTCTTCCTGTGAATCCACATTGGACGGTACGCTCGATTGCACAGAAAAACAGCAGGGCAGGGCTGCCTGCGGTCAGCAGTGCTGCTCCCAGCTGGCATGCAGGGAGCTGCAGGTCACTGCAGTGCTGCACCAGCACTCCCACTTGCTTCTGCACATGGATGCACCACCCCCGAATCTCAAGTCTTTCTACAGTGAAAATGCCATCAGGATACACGATGCACGCACTGTGATGGGAGGAGAATGTGACTGTGGTGGCATGGCAGAGGTACAGTGCTTTCCTAGGATCTGATGGACTGAGAGGACAAACATCGGCCAAAGTCTCCAGCTCTAACAGGGCACTGCCACAAGCACACAGTTTATTAATTCTCTGTTGCTTGCTAATAGGGTACATCTGAAACCAAGCAGCTCTCCCTTCCTCAAAGGGCTGCTCTCTTTTGCTCACTAAATGAGGACTCCTTTGCCCATTAAAAACAAGCAGACAGCACAGAGCACTGCCACAAGGGCTGACTGCTCCAGGGAGACAGTCGTGCTCTGTAGCAGAATGCAGCATCCAGGGCACGTGCTAAGAAGCTGCTCTTTTCATGCTCCTTTTTTGGCCTCAGTGTCCGCTGTGCAGCACAGGGCTCCCTCCATCTGCAACCCAGAGCGCAGCAACCCCCCACCTGCCCCTGCTTTGCCACATTTGGGCCAGTGTTCCCCCAGTAGATAAACACCTGAGAACTGCCCCGCTGAGACAAGTGGCTGACAGACAGCCAAGAGCACAGACAGGTCCTGGTGCTAAAAACACAATTTTTAAATGGGTGACTCATTCATTTTCATTGTGCCATGGCTCTCCTACCGTGAAGCTGCCTGCAAGAAATGTTCACGCAAGCCTTCTGGAGCACTGTGCAGAAATAAGGTGCTGTCAAAACAGCATATATTTGTGCAGCTGCCACAAGGAGTTGTTACTGTATTTTTCTTTAATAGAGAGACAAGTGTGCTCTTGTGCACAGACTGATAGCAATCAGCTGTGCTGTGCTGGAAAGAGACAGAGCTCATAGAGATGTCCCAGGGCTGACACAGGCAGACACAGAAGGCCAAGTTTCAGGTCTGAAGCAAACCAAAGGACACTTGCTCGCCAGATCACAGATTCAAGTGCCCTTGGAAATACTCAGTATACTCAATACTCAGACTGCTGAATTCAGAGCCAGAAATACTCCAAACTCTCTGCTCCCCAATGCCAGAAATATTTTCATCTCATCACACACCTCCTCCCCTCTTCACCATCGTGCTCTGGGCCTCTGCAGGCACAGTCAGTGCAAGGTGAGCAGTTCTGACAGGAAGAGCCCTGCTGCATGCTAAGGGATCAGCCGTGCTTCCAGCACCAGCAGTATCACTGCCAGCAACACTGGGGGTGAAGCAGCCTTCAGCAGCCACTGCCTGCTCCTCCCACTGCCACACGCATGCACACACATACACACAGGCACACACCGCTCTTCATAGCTGTCTGCACACAAAGCAAAATGCCAAGCAATTGAGTAACTGTAACACTCCGATGCAGTCCAGCCAGGGAACAGCCGGTGTTTGATCAATATTTTTCACAACAGCCACTTCCATGTGATAAATGCACTTATGGGGAAGAAGAACAAATTAACCTCCTGGTGCAGATGGCAGCTACTGCCTGGGAAAAAACGACAGCTCAATTCAGCAGGGAAACAAGGAAAGGGACACAGCCAGGATTCCCCAGAATTGACCATATGAGACAGCACCTGGGAAGCATTAATGAAGATCAGCCCTAGCAGCGCCCACCCACCCATGCAGTGGGAAGCAGAAACCAAGTCTGTCACTGCAAGTGTCATCTGTGTAACAAGGAGAACAGCAGGGAGTGAGACTCATGCGGGGGGCAGCAGCAGCTGAGCCAGTGGATAATGTATATACTCGGGGCAGCTGATGGATGAAGACAGCGGAGGAACGTGCTGCAGCATTGTGCATGTGAGATAAAAGGCACCTCAAAATTTGCTTCCCTACGTCAGTCCTTTCACTGGTCACTTGGCGTTCGGAGTCATAGTAATTCAACAGCTGGTTGGATCAGACTATGTCAGATTTCTCACCCACAAGCCATTTGGATGTAAATGGCAGTGAGCAGAGCAGTGCTAAGTAACCTTGTGCTGCATCAGCCTCGGCATCGAGAGCAGAACAATTACAATTGAGTGTCAGGCCCCAGCACTGTAAATGGTCCAGGAGCCCCATTTTCCATCTGAGTGCTGTCCCGTTTTTCCATCACTGCCTGTCTGCATGGATTTGTGTCCCTGCCAGCTCTATTTTGGAGGCAGCAATACAGGATCTCATAGGCCAGACTCTGGGCAACACCTGTGCTGCACAACTGTGTTGAGTCAGGAGCTAGGCTCTATCCTTGTAGATCCCTCCCAACTTCAGCTGTTCTATTCTACACATTCCCAAGGCGTTTATTTTTTTTCCTCTCTAAGAGATGACACCCAGCCTGGCTGTAGTCTTCCCTCCACACAGGGGCTGCTGACCCAGAAGGCCTGAAGACCCGTTCTGACAAGGAAAAATGGAGCACAGCACATCTTTGGTGATGTAGAAAAAAGGGGCTGAAAACCTTGGACCAAAGAAGATAAAGTCTATTCTTGTTCTGCGTTTGCACTGAAACAAATGTAGAAGGTGCGATATTGCTGGAAATTCATTAATTTTCCACATATTCCTAGTAAGTTAATCTATCAACTAGCAACTGCATAAATAGAACAGGCAAAAACGCTGAAAGTAGATTAAACATTGATGTAAGTATATATTGATTTGAACATTCCTGTGCCTTTGCTTGTGACACATCAATAAAATTAAATAATATCTTAATAAAATGTCTTGGTAATTATGTCTTCTCCCTTGGGTAAGCATGCCCTCCAGCAATGTAATTAAAGCCAAAATTACATTAACTCTCCAGTGACCAATTGACAAAAAAGAAAAAAAAATAGGGGTCTGGAGAGTTCTGACCTGTTGCACCCAGAAAGATGATTCCCAGTGTGCTCAGTCCACTTCCACACCTGACTTACTTGGCTTGAACGATGACTGTCCTCACAGCACACACACACCAAGAAAGCCAGGTCCCTGCTTCCCAGGTATGGGAAAACACAAATGCTGTGAAGATTCTGTCTCCTGGTGCAGCCAAGCAGTGACAAGTCACAGCCGGGCCACGCGCACCTTGCTGGCACCCAGCACAGCCCACACTCCACTCAGACATCTGCCAGGAGTATGCCATCCACTGTGGCCCACCCCAAACCACATCCAAGCTGGTGGCTCTCAAGGACACAGAGAACAGCACTGATCTGAGCCACACGCAGCGAGTGAGCTGTGCTAACACAGCACCCATCCTCCTGCAGAGGTCAGTTTGCAGTGAGATGAGCAAGCCAGGTGGGATGGAAATAAGCATTTACCAGAGGGTATCAGATGACCGTGTTAGAACTGGTGACTCAGAGCAAATAGTCCAATTACAGATCTGCTGTGCAGTTAAGAGACATGGAGCTTGCAGGAAGCTATTCCCTCCGTAGTTGCTCTGTTTCTGAGGGGTGAGTGAAGTGTTGCTGCCCTCATTTACAATCCCCAGTCACAACCAGCTGAGAACAACCAACACACTGACTCTGTTTTGCTTTCTCCTACAACTGAAGACCGTGATCCAAGCCTGGCCTGCAGCATCTCATCCTTCATACACCGCTATTCTTACCATCCAAGCAGCCTCGCTGGCTTCCCCTAGCTCTGCCAATACAGCACAACACCCTCTGCCTCCCACTCCTGTGCCTCTCATCTGTTACTCTGTGAAACATGGCAGCCAAAGACAAGGTGTGAGGACACAGCACCTGTTACCACTCACCATCACCCCAGAATGCTGCCCAGCCACAAGAGCTGGGAGTGAACACAGCGGAGCCCCCTCCCCGTGGGATGCCAGGACAGTAGCACTAGCAGTGCTCCAAGTGAGGAGCAGCTGTTTGGAAATGTCACTAAGAAAGGTTGTTACTCACAAGTGCTCAGAGCATATGAGAGCCCATCATTAACACCCGAGGCACCACAGCCCTCTGTCACTTCCCATTTGGCAGCGATGAGCAGCAGCTCTCCCTGCTGATGGAGACACTGACAATGTGACCTTTCAGGAGCCACTATGTCATCAGTTTGCTCTGACTCTGCTGTGCCGCACTGTCAGCCTGTCACCAAAACTTGCCACTCACATAACCTATTAGTTGTCCAATTTGTCTTGCTGTCACAGACCTCGATACTCAACCCAGTGACTCTGTGCATCTCTAATACCCTTGTTAGTTAATAAAACAACACTTCAGAGTTTGAGAGGTTGAAAAGCCACATTCATTGCAACAGATCCTGCCAGAGGGAGCAGTGCTGCTCTTAGTGGTTTTGAAGAGCAGATCTCTGGTCCAACAGCAGCAAGATGGGCTGTAAGGTGCCCACAGCTGCCTGGAACGCAGAAGATCAATGCATGACACTCATGTGGGTGGGAGAGAAGACCTCATGTGCAGAAAAAGCAGTGCATAAAGCTGTGGTGAACACACCAGGTGGCCCTGAAGCCTATTTCTCTGACCAAGAGACCATCTCTTGCCCTTTCTCACCTTCAAAACAGGTATTCTGAGCAGGCTACAACACTTTTCAACACAGAGATGCTCCATAAATGGGGACAGTCCAGATCAGGAGAAAGAGGGGCACAACAAACAGAGATTTGAGTACTGGGTTTGATCAGAGGCTTCCTCTCCTCCTGTCCCAGTGACAGGAGGACAAACAGACATCTGACACACAGACAAGCCTCTGTCCTAGACACCACATCTAAGGCCTCAGCATCACTTTGTTAGGCACTTGACCTCTTACTTTCAGGACTGTCAGGCAGAATCTTTCCTCTACCCCCAGGAGATGATCACAGCCCCAGATGTGAATTGCATCCAGCAGAGCAAAGCCTTTAAGCCTTGACTTACATCACATGGTTCACTTTGAGAGGTGACGGTGCCCTGTGCTGGGCTTCTATAGCTGTTTTCATCTGAAGGCCTCACAGAACTGTGCAAGCCATTCATTAGCAAAGAACATCTTGGCACCATCAGCTAATGAGAGCAGGGAGACAGATGAAAAAGCAGTTCCTGAAAATTCAGGATTGATCCAGGTTCACAGCAAAGCTTTTTTTTTTCCCCCCCTTATTACGGTTGGAATGAAGATGCTCTGGCAAACTATTGTGCTGCTTTGCATGGCTAATAAACAGATACTTGTCTATTTGGATGCAATTAGAAAATGAATCTTCAGTCATACAGCAAAGAGCACAGAGTCTCTGCTTACTTAACTTTCCATTGAAATCCCACTAATTCTGTGTGCTGTACTTTATCATGCATTTAAGCACTATAGTTAAAACTCCAGTATGACATTTTACACCTGACTTAACCAGCACTAGATTATCAGCTGTTAGGTTGAGAGTGCATTTTTTTTACAACTTGCTTTTCTCTGAACTTGCATTAAAGGGCCCTGGAAGCCCACAGGGACAGAGAAGGCTCAAGACAGTCGCAATGTAACCTTACAGCTCTTGGCGTGCTAGTGCAGACCATTAACTGCAGATGTCCTTCTGAAGATCAAGAGCACTTCAAAGCCTCCTAAATTCCTTCCTAAGCTCCAGAGGCTTGGAACATTTGCACAGCTTATGCCAGCTGACCTTGATTCATAAGGCAGCACTCAGATTCAGAGACTAAGACTTCTCCTGGAAGTAGTTTAAATATCTCCCATCCTCTGGCATGAAATAGACCACTGTCCTTTTCCTGGCTGAGACAGAGTTAATTATTTTCAATATTTGTTGGTATGGTGCCACATTCTGGACTTAAGAGAAAGTAACAATGATAATGCTGATGTTTTAGTGGAAACAGAGCTCAACAGCAACAACTAAATCTTATCGGCTTCTTGTGTTTGCAGCCCGTAAGGCCAACCATATCCTGGGCTGCATTAACAGCAGGGTGGCAGCAGGACAGAAAGGGGATTATCACCCTCTCCTCTGCCCTTCTGAGGTCCCATCTGGAGTGCTGCATCCAGGCCTGGGGCCTCTCAGCACAAGAAGGATGTGGAACTGATGGAAAACGGCCATAGGAGGACCACAAAGATGCTCAGAGGCTGCAGCACCTCTCCTGTGAAAACAAGCTGAGGGAGCTGGAGGTGTGCAGTCTGGAGAAGAGAAGGCTCTGGGGAGACCTCATGGTAGTCTTCCAGTATTTGAAAGGAGCCTATGAACAGGAGGAGAGTGACTTTCTACATGGGCAGAGAGATAAGACAAGGGGGAATGGTTTTGAACTAAAAAAGGGCAGATTTAAGTTAATTGTTAAGAAAAAACTCTTCACTCAGATGACAGTGAGGCACTAGCACTGATGCCCAGAGCTGTAGGTGTCCCACCCCTGCATGCAGGGCATGGACAGGCCCTAAGCTGCCTGAGCTAGTGACTGGAAACATTCCCTGGCACGGGGGGCTGGAACTGGATGATCTTCAAGGTTCCTTCCAACATTAGCCATTCTATGATTCTATTATTCTTTCCTATTAAATCGTTTTCATCTCAACCCATGAGTTTCACTCTGTAACACTGTGACTCAATGGAAAACAGAGCAATGACAGCAGAGCAGCCAAGTCCTAGGCTACAGTAAGTGATAATATACTCACAGCAGCTGTGAACACAGAAACAAAGGGGAAAAAAAAATCTGCTTGTCCTTCTAAGACTCTGAGGGTGCAGAGATCTCCAGCAAGAGATCCTTGCCTCCACTGCCAACACTTATGTGAGGTCTGGGAAGGGGTGGGTCCTGTCTCCACCCCTTCTGGTCACTCAAGTATATTGCACGCACCTGAGCTCCCCTGGGTCGGCCCTGCCTTCCCACCAGGTGCTCAATCACTGATCAGTCTGTAACTTAGCATTTCTACTACACATCTCCACTTCCATCCTCACTGTTCTCACCTCTATCCCATGGGGAGACGAGTGAGCAAACAGCTGTGTGCTCCTTAGCTGCCTGCTAGGTTAAACAACAAAAAACACATTTGCACAGATTCACACAGTTACATTTTCAATAGCCTGTGTTAGAGCAAAAGCAAAGCCTTGATGCTTTATCTGTAAAATTGTGTGCTTATGAAACACTGAGCGCCACAAAGAGAATATTCTATATGCAGGAAATGTTAAGAATTATAAAGATCTATGCAAGTTTTTGTTGCTTACAGATTAACTGGGTAGCCATATGCAGCCCAAGCGTGCCTGTCCCTCTACATGCTTAATGCAGTACTTTGCTGGAACACCCAGACCAGGGCCAGAAGAGCTCCCCATCTTGCCCCCAGCTCCAACTGCCTTTCCTGCATGGGGCAGTAACAACAGTAAAAAAATAACAAGCCAGCTGCTCTATTGATTCATCTTCAAGTGAGGAAATGACATTTCATTCCCATACTGAAACTTTTCCAGACAAAACAGATTCATGCAGGTCTCAACCTATGGAATGACAAGGTCTTTCTAAAAGAAAAGCAGCAAGGTTGCAAATCCAAAACTGCTATTTGTTCTGTCATGAAAGCTTGAAAATTAATCTATCAGGTGAGTTTCCTCTGTATTCTATAGGACATTTATTTTATTCTCTTATAGACTTTAAAAAAAAATAAAAATCATGACTGCTTCCTTCTGTGAAAAGGCCACGATCACCTGCAAAGACAGGACAAGCGTGTTTCTTGTGCCCAGACATGCACTGTAACAAACTGATTCCTCTCCCCTACAATTAATGCATTAACACAAAAAACTCCTAAGACAATATGGTGAGTGAAAACCATATGCCACGGCAATGAATGCCTTAAGAAGTGTCTGAATTCTTCTTTAGTTAGTTGTCTCTACTAGAAATCTGGGGGAGGTTCCCTAATCGCTCTGTAAGAGCAGCAGAGATGTCTTCTCCCTGAAACTACTGGGACCAGGCAGGCACTAGCTTGCATTAGTGCCTGCATGTTCTCAAGAAACACAGAAGTTAATTACTAATTTCTGAGCACTAATGTCAGCTAATTTGCATGTATTCTAGCTGCAAGGACTTTGGAATTTGAGATCTGATGATTTATCTTAGAAGCACTTACTGTCACAACATTAGTAGAAGAATAATTTAGATTATATGTAACTTAAATGCTTCATGGAAAAAAAGATCCCCTTGTGTCTATTTTCAGAAGTCCAGGGGTGCTGCCATTCCCCAGGAAGGAAATGTTAAATCTGTGTCTGTACATTTGGGAGCATGGGCCTTGTTGGTCCACCAGCCTTGCATTGCGCCTTTCTCCGCCGTGGATCTCCTGATTCACCAGAGTGACAAAAAGGATAAATCATTCCATCGCTTCTAAGCAAATGAACCATTGCATAAATAGTACAGTCCAAAAATCAGAGATGCAAACACCAGAGCAATAACAAAGAGCAGACGGCTTGAGCACTCTAAGTAGCATAACAGCATTCTGTTTCAAAGATGGGAAAATAACAAACAACAATGAGCTTTCATGCCCTGGCAGCTCCTGCCAGTTACAAGTTCACTGAAGGGCATCGATCTAACATGAGTTTGCTTAGTGTCAGCTGTGATGGTGCTATATGGGAAATTGATTTCTTCTTTAGTAAATTCTCCTCCAATGGAAACTGGCTCTCCATGGCAATGGGATGTGTTGATCAGTTTAACGAACTGCCAATGGGATTATGCAGAATCATTTCAATTGGTTTTCAGTAGCTGTGTGAAATGGCATTTGCCAGAAACACAAGTCTGTGTGGGCCTAACCAAAAAGGCAGTGAGATCTGAGCCCCAAAGAGGAAGAGACACACAGAGCCTGAACTTCTTCAATATCTTATATAAAAAAGTACAGCTCCCACAGACAGCAGGCATTTCAGGAATAGCCAGGTTTTTCCAAGGACAGAGAGGAATCTTTAGTATTATGCATATAGAAATTAAGACAAACAGCTACTGCACCAGCTGCACTGAATGATGGTCAGTCTGCCCACACCAAAGCACTGCACGCAAAGACACAACCACACCACACACCAGGGAGAAGCAAAGGAAGGTCACTTCTTGACCTTTGCTGCTGTCAGGACCCTAAAAAAAGAGCTCAGGTTCTCCAAGAGAAAGGTGAACAGCTCACCTAACTTCATTAAAAATAGCAACATTAGTTATTTCAGCCTTCCAGGGCAGGCATAAAGATAGATGAAAGGAATAAGGCAAGCTGGGAACATCAATAAATTACCGCAGCCGCTTATTGGCTGCAGTATTCAATAGTTTAAAATGTTTTCTGGTGCCTTAGGCAAGCAGAAGGTTTGCAGAAATGCTGAGCCCATCGTCTGTGATGTATCATTGTCACTCATCAGCTGCTAAGTTGCATTTCCTCTTCCTTTCCATGCAGCGTGTGTAGCTGAATGGCCGCAGCAGTGAATTAGAGAGATGATGTCCCTAGGCTAGCGTGAGCTGCATGGAGACTAAATGTCAGCAGGACAGTCTACATTTCTGCTATTCAGAGATGGATGTGTGATGCCAAAGACCTGCGTGCAAAGGAAGGAAAATACTTTAAGAGAATCAGACATCTACATGAATGAGGTGAACTGCCTGTCCGCACGCAGACCTCCCCAACCTGCTTGGAGGAGAGCATCCCCTACAGTGACACGTTCTACAGCATGCCCTGCTATGTCCCTAGGTCCTCCTTCAAAAGAGGAGCACATAACAGCAGAAACAGCCAGGGATAGAGCAGGACTTGCCCTTCAATATGTTATAAAGTGGAGGTTCCACTGATAATGGGACAGGCCAAGTCATTGCAGCGGGGCCAAGGAGGAAACAATCCCACACTTCCCTGCAGCATTAAAACCAGGCTCTTCTTTTCTGAGGAAGAACTCTGCTTCATTCATACATAATGACCCCATGGAATCCCACTTATGGAGAGGGCTGTTTGTGAACAATTCGGTCCTCTCCCAGTGTATGAAGGATATGACAGGCCTGCGAGCCTGCTAATACAGAAACACTCAGAGGTGTCCTTGCAGCAGCCCAGGGAAAACCCAATCCAATTAAAAATTATTTTGGCTGACCCACTCCTAGTGAGTGCCATGTATCAGCAAAGACGATACTCAGAAATGTAGTGGACTGTTCCGTGTGGCTTTGGCTGCTGTTGGAAATATTTAATAAACTCTGGAATATGAATCACTATCAAGCACCCTGAACATTAATTTTAGTCACAGTTGGCCACACTGTATCACCCTATAAACACCTCTCCAGTTTCAATTAACATTTCTCTATCTCCTGTCTCACCGAATATTATATTTAACTAATTTAAGAGGATTGGTAAAGATAGTTTTCACACTTCACAGGAAAGCATAATGAAATAATTATACCTGTACCTACAAAAAGCATGAGGATATTGCATAAAAAGCTTTAAAGTCATCTGAAGCACAAACTTCTCTAGGAGACCTTCACTTGAGCTTTGGGTACCAGAACTGCTGTGCAAGTGTCTGCAGCTCCTTCCTGCATTTCCCCACAGCAGCCCCTGGGCTCAGCCCAGAGCTCCCTCTGCAGAACAGGCATCCTCGTGCCACAGCACCTTTATTCAGCTGCCACAGGGCCAAGTGTCAGGCAGAACTTTGTGACTGAATGGAGGCACAGAAGACAGCATCATGCAGAAACAGTCCCATAACAACCATCAGCTTCCTCACTGCCCAGGTTCCCCACCCACATCCTCACCGTTTGCCATGGCTTGGTACCTCTGAAACATGGCCATGGTCCTGACAACGTCAAATCAAACTGTGCTGAGGAGGGCCCTATCCCACAGTGTGGTCAGGGGCCCAGAGCTCACAGTCCTCCAGGGCATTTGCCCCACAGAGCTGTAGGACTTAGATGAGCCCCAGACTTACCATGTTCTTTTTTTTTTCCTGCCACCACGAACTCATGCTTCCCCTTACAACAGTAGCAGTAAACATACTTTACAGCTATTTTTACTGCACAGAAATTAGCCCAGCAGGAATTCAATTCCACTCAATTCCTTTATTCTGAGAAGGGAAACCTCTGTGCTTACTTCAGAGCATAACAGCCACGAAAACCTGAAGGAAGGCACAGAAAGGACAGAAAAAGGAAACGACCACTGAAGAGGGGTTGAGAGAACTCATGACATGTCCGCATGCCCCAGGACCTGTCAGATAGCTGCCCAGGGGCACTCTGACCCATCTGACCCTTCTGCTCCAGCACTCAGCTCCAGGGAACACAGCTCCATGCAGGGGGAGCTGGAAACAGCCTTCATCGTTCCCTAGGGCAGCACTCCACCCAAACCCTTGCAGTGCCTCCCACACAGACTCCAAGCAACAAAAGCCTCTAATGCTCAGGCACAAACCTTCCTCGTGGTACCTCTCTCCCAAGCACCAGCCATGTCCTGTGCCCAGTGTATCAATAGCAGGCAGCTGGGAGCACCTCTGCCTCATCCCTCCCGCAGGGAGAGAAGGACACAGGGCAAAAGGGGCTGAAACATGACCAGCATGGGGGTTTATAACATCTCCATAACATACCCAGAACCTCTGGAGACTGGGGGACACAGTCTCTACCTTAGTCCCCTGGACATATAAAGATGCACACTCAGGAGTGGTAGCTCCTGGGTGTACAGGGAATGAGGCTGATGCACGAAAATGATCAGATCTGAGTGTGTGTGCATGGTGAATTTCAAGGAGGAGAAAGGCTCCCTTCTCAGCATGCCAAGGCCACCATGGCTCCTGCAGGGCTCCAGCAGTACCTGCAGAAGTGGGCAGTGCTCTTACAGAGACTCTTACAGGATCCATTGCTTCCTGGTCTGACCTCAGCCTGGGTCAAGGCTGCAGCCCTGTAATCTACAGAAGTTTCCTTAATTCAGACACTAGTGCAAAAAAAATTGCGCTCTGATACTTTGCAGCAGCTCCCTAATGTTAATGATTTAAACCTGAGGCGCTGGCAGCACAAAGTCATGTGGAGTCACCACTTTCTGGGCACACTTGACTTTGTTGGACTTACTGCTCTCACAACTTCTCCCCCACACTCAGAAACTCCGAAGTCAAAGCCCTCATACTTTCTCAAGGATATAGGACTTCCTCAAAGCATCACAAAAGGAAAACAACAGGCTCATTCCTTGCAGCTGAACAACCACACCAAGATTTTGGATTTTACTATGTAAATACTTCACTGCTGCTCTGTAACCAGAGTATCTCTAAGTATGGGTGATTTGTAAGGAGGGGAGGTAATAAGCACCATCTCGCATCACCATCCTGGAAAGCATGCTGTCAGCCCTTCACTAATTTGAAGCTGCACAGCGTGCTGACCTCCCACACAGGGCCACGGGGCAAATCCCAAAGTACAGTGCTTCATGAACACCGTGCAGCACACAGCTTCTGAGCACGGTACAGACACAAGAAGGGACCCAATCTGCCCAGCCTCCAGACCACCCAGGCTAAATTCACACCACCCCAGGTCTGCCCTGAGCCTCAGCACCCAGAGCCAGTACGGCTCAGCGCTGCAGGTGGCTGATGCTCTGCACCCAGGGACACACCTGGGCTTGGAAAGTGAACATATTTCTGGGCTTATCTGCCTGCTGGAAGCTGCTAGCAGGAGCAGCTTCCTCCTGCCTTCTGGAGACAGCCAGTTTCCTCATTGGCAGTGACAGGCTTCAGAGCCACAGCTCAGCACAGACATCTTGTACGCAACACAAGGACAGAATTCCTTTCACACATTTCAGTGCTACCAACCTGCTTATGCAGCCTTGTCACCAGCAAGTCCAGGAGCCTCCCTAGGATATAAAAATAGCAATCACTGGGGCTTGTATTTTTTTCTTTCTCTTGTACTGGCTCTTCCTGAGACTGAGCATACATATGTGCACATATCTTGCCAGCAGGAAATTACGCCAAAGATGTTTTGCATCTATTTCTGAATGCAGCTCCGATTCCAGTCCTGAGAGCTCCAGACCCAGCGTGCAGGAGAGCCCTGTGGGCTGCAGCAGCAGGTGAGCCACCAGCAAGCCTAGGCCACTGACACTGCCACCCAGGAGCACCAGCAGGGAGCCCCAGGGTGGGAGCCAGGCAAGTAGCTCTGCCAAAGGAGAGCATTCAGCCCACCGTCCTTCTGTCCCTGGAGTCCTGAGGTTTTCAGTCTCTTTATCTGTTCTTGAACACTCCTTGGCACAGTTCAGTCCTCTGCTGGCACCTGCAACACTCACCATCACCTATCTTCATCAAAAGCAGTGAGTCTGATGGCACCCACAGGTATGGGCACGCAGCACTGCTCCAACAGCAGACACCAGCTTCTCCACTACAGCTTGGCAGTGCCTCATTGTACCCTTCCTGAGCATCTCCCTCATCCTGTGCACACACACCTCATGTCACCCTGCGATGCCACCCTGGCTCTCAGGGCCCTGACCATATCTATGCCACCAGCTCATCAATGCTTTTACTGAGGAACTGTTTTGACTGAGGAGCATTTTGCTTCACCCTGTGGTCACCAAGCCCTTCTTTTCAGGGTTAGTCACTACAGTATTTCTGTTCATCAGTCTTAAGAGCTCCATTCTCAAGACACGCAGTAATTACACAGCTTTGAGTCTCTACACAATACCTCACCCCAGCACAGCTCAGCCTGCGAGCATCTGCCCTGTCCTTCCTTGAGCACGGGCCCATGCTGATGGCTTAATATTGCCATTTATTTCAGATTGTAATGCTCTCATTTTTGTGCAGCAACTCATTTTTAATAGAGTTTGGAAACATTTTTTTGTATGTCTCTCCTACTCCATGGGTGTTTGCTCTCAATTTATTTCTGCGCTTCTTATCTTCTCAAGAACTGCATCACTTGTTCCAAGTCCTGCTCATTTTCTGCTCCTTATTGTGATTTTTCTTTAATTTCATCTTGTTCCTGCACTTCCCAATCACACATTTCATCACTTCTGCTTCCCTGTTTCCAACAATATGTGATTTCTTTATCTTAATTGTATCACCCAGTCATCTGGTTCCAGGATGGCATCTCTTTACCTCACAGTGCAGTCCCTTTAATCATTACTCTTCTGGCATGTATAATAATAGCCGAGAGAAGCTGTTAGCTTTCACCTCCCAGTTACAGTCACATTTTTTTCCCTTCCATACAAGTCCTAATGACAACACAAGCCAAAAACCTGCAGACATCACTGGGTACTGCCTGCAGAAGGAACTTTCCGCTCTACAAGCTGCCCTGCTCAGCTCCAGGTAAGCAGCAGGGTGATGTGCAAGGCCAGCCCTGCAGGGAAGGGAAACCTTTCTGAAGGATCAGATCCAGCCCCTTGGAAGGGCTCCACAAGCTGACAACCCTGTGCACCTGTAAACTGCTCTTTTACAGATAGAAGCAGTCAGAAAAGGACTACTCTCTGTCCCATGCCATTGCTCAAGGGTTGATTTATCTTCAAAATGACTCTATTTGTAGGGCTCAAAAGTTAAACATATCATAAATGTAATCACTTGGAAACCTGGGCAGAGAGCATGGAGCAGCCAGAAGTGAATCAGATGCTAAACATTTCCAGAGCTGCAAGCACACAAGCTGCTGCAGGACAAAGACCTGCATATGAAACAACAGAAGAAGAGTTTTTTGTTAAGCAATAAGACAGTAACCAGATGCTGTGCAGTAGGTGGAACAGAAGGACAGCACTGACTGACCCAGATGTCGGTGCGTTTATGTACATTGGAGAGAAAACATGCAAACAAGTATGCAAGGCTCTAAGCGGTGGCAAAACTGTTATCTGCCCTGTAAGCCTCACACCTGCCAAAACAGGAGGAGATGTACGCGGAGGGTGAGCAGGTTCACTGAACAGCACCACGGACTTGTACTGTGCTGTCTCAAAGGTCTTTGTCACCAAGGTAAGTGCAGACAAACACTGGTGAAGAGGCAGAATACGCAAATGCTGGCAAAAAAAGCATAAGATGACCATCAAAAGAATGTCAGCAAGTGGTCCCTGGCAGCAGTGGAGGGGGGGGTGCTGGGCAGCTCCCTGGGCAGCATGAGCTATGCATACACCTGCTAAGAGCCAAACCCAGCGGCTCTCCTTCAGAGAGTTCTGCTCATGGTGCTGAGACTGGGGAATCCCAGATCAAGGCAAGGTCTGGGAGGTGATTCACTTAGTACGTGTGATCACAGTGAGCAGAGCGGTCACAGGAGCAGGAAAGTGCTGCCTTCCACACACTAAGGCCAATGCTGAAACAGTCTATGCCCTTTATGGTCTTACTGATGCATGAGAGACTGTCAGAATAGAGTAAAAGCCTGCAGGGCTTTTGAGAAGCAAGCACAGCACTGAGTAGTGAGAAACTGCTGGTGAAGCACAGCTGCTGGCAAGAGAGCCCCTGCTCCTGCCATCCCAGCACTGTGAACCTGAACAGTGCTTCCTACAGCATTCCAGCAAGCCGCTGCCTTTCCCTTCTGCTGGAAGCTGCCAAGGCAAGAGTAAATCAGGATGCTTGGAGCTGTAGCAGTCCTGGGGAAGACAAGATGCAGCATGCAGCAAGAGCACATGTTGAAACTTCAGTTCAAAAGTCCTCGAGGCTCAGCTTCACTGAAAGGTACTGAAAAAGCTATGTGACAATAACACTGCTTGCTTTCATTCCTCCTTATTCCCATACGTTAAACAGGCATACTCACGTGTCTTAAATCTTACGCATTCAAGACATGTTGATGTATTCAAATATTTCTTCCATGCAAATAAGACTCTATATAATCCATTCTAGGCAGCCATAACTTAAACTGACAGCTACTAAAATCTGGGGGAGACTGCTATAGGCATGACAAATACAGATAACAATACTTAAATGCAAAGTGAAATGCACCAGTAGTCAGCCTTGGAAACAGATGGGGAAACTCCTGCTGGGCACTCAAAGGTAAACGAAACAATGATTCACCTACGCAGGTCTGGAGCTCAGCACTGGCACTTCGCTTTCCATCCACCCTCCCATCCCCCCCTTAAAAAGCAGTTGATCTTATTTTTCCTCTGGCAGCAAGGAATGCTGTCAGAATCAAAGTTAGAGACCCTCAGAGAGGAGCTCTTAAAAACATGTTCTTGCTCAGCAGCATTCACCCTGCAGCCAGGAGAGGTTGCCCCTACACATAGCATTGGTCACAGCAGCTCTGCAGCTCCCCAGGGAGGCTGTGAAGGCACAACCCCTCATGCATGAGATAAAGACCTTCACACCTGGTTGGAATATTGCCCTGTCCATCCTTCCTCCTGCCTCCTCCAGCACCCCCTACACTCATAAGGGCACCACAGGGACCAGAGCTGCTCTCTGCTACAGCCACCTCATTCTGACACAGCTCCACTCCAGCTGCACATCTGGAACACACCCTGTGCTCACACCTTGCCACACTGATTTCTGAGGCCCATCTGTATCCTGTCTGCATATACATGTGCAGGTAATGAGGCCAGCAGAGACCTGACAATCACCCAGTCTGACCTTGTACCAGGCACAGGACATCAGACTGCCCTAGATTTATTCAAGTTTGAACAACCATGAATCTTCCAAAAAAAGAAAACATTTGATCTTCTCTGCAGCATTTCTAGTGGAAGAGATCCTAGATGCATCGCTTCGGTACTTAATTAAACTCTGTTTCTTCTGTGTAGCTTATTTCTAATCTGTACTTGTCTGTCCTCAGCTGCATCTAGTTAGACCTTTGTCTGCCAGACAACAAAGCAGTCTGCTATCAGGGCTCCATTCCCTGCACAAGTACTCATGGACTGAAGTTGCTTCCTCAGCCTGCCTTTGATAGGGTGGAAAAAACTTCCCTCCTGCAGGCTCTCACCTTATGGCATAATTTTATTCTCTGTAATCATCTCACAACTCTTCTTGACTCTTATTACATACCAGCTTCAACTCTCACATAAGCAGAGCTGGGTGCATTGTTCCAGCCACATCAATAGGAGATGACCTCTGACTTCTACCTGGTTTTAACACTGCATCTGTGAAGGGGCTTGGCCTGGCTGAGAGCATCCCTTCTTCCTCAGCAGGGTCACCAGGTCCCAGGGAAACTTTCTCCACCCTTTATCAATATTCCATCAAGCTTGGCTTCTCACATCCACTATTCTTGGCTGTTTTCTTTCATGCATTTACATCTTTCTCCTGAAACCCTTGTTCCCAAGTGACAAGCCTCAATTACTTCCAGCTTTGTGAAATTAGCCCTCTTAAAGCACCAACTGTGTGTCCATAGTTATGAATTGGGTTTTATTATGCTCACACATAATAAACAGAATTAAGTCACAATGTCTTGTATGTAAGCTGCCACAAAGGTTTAGTTCTGTGACCAGTCCCATTCTGTCAGAACGGGAGTTAATGCAGCACTCCTGCAATAGATGCAACTCGGGAGTCAGGGAACCATCCCCCACGGCCCATTTTATTCTGGCAGCAGGGAACCCAGCCCATGCCATTCTCCCATCACACATTCTGTTCTCCATAGCAAGCACCCACCACCATCCCAGCTCCTGCTTTGCAGAGTAGGACGTCCATCTCTATTTACCTGAGATCACTTCTGCCAGCAGCAGAAATGCCATTTTAACTTGGATTTATGCACCATCCCCCCTTTGCCCTAATGCTTCATAGAGAAGCTGTAGCCTGGCACTGTTCTGGTTACAGCATTTCCAGTGTTAACTTTCCAGTTGTACAGACCCTCCCAGCAGGTCTCAGTAACAAGAAATAGTTCAAGTCGGCTCTCAGAAATGAGCAGTTCTGAATCTTCTTGTTTATTACTCCAGCTCCTGGCAGTGCTGCATAGCAATTAAATAACTTTGTTAATGCATTTTTTCTTAATTCCTTGCTGCACAGACGCCTCAAGATCTTATCACCCCTGCTCACAGTCAGGGACTTATAAGCACAGGCAGTGACTCAGATAAAGATATTCCAACTGGTGCATGAAATCATACCAAAGCTCTCCCCAGTCCCTCCTCCACAGGGTACCACAGCCTTTGGGATAAAAAACTGCTGCTCCAGAGAGAGAGAGACATAGCCCCTAGCTAGATCTATTTAGGAACTAAAGTTCCCTTCTAATCAAATTATCATGCCAATGACTGTCTTCACCATCATTGTAATTAACCTCCTTACACATGAAATGCAAATGATCAAAATGTTTCTCCAGGGCTCTGCATGACTTACAGTCTGATGGGGCAGTGCTGGCCCATTGCTGTGCAGGACCCACTCTGGCTCTCACAGGATAACCTTCTCAGGCTCACTTCCCTCCACACACACACACACTGGCTGACCACCAGCTCTCCCTTTATCTCTTCCTACAGGGAAAAGAAAAAAAAGAACAAAAGAATGCCTCTCATCTTAGGGCAGCAGCTATTTGATGCTCTTAATGAGGAGGGATGGGGGGGAAAGGGGAGGCAGTGAGATTAATAATTAGGAAACAACAATAACAGCATCACCAGCATGGCACGAAGCCTGTGGGATGGCAGGAGGCAGGTAGAGTTGACTTGGGGCTGGCCCAGCTGTGCTCACTCTCAGTAGATGTGTGCTGCCCATGCCTCAGTGTTGGCAGGGTTTGCTGGGTCAAAGCTCATCTCTGCTTTAGCCTCTGCACTTCTGATAGAGCTCTCCTTTGGCGTGGCACCTCCTGAGGTTATTCAGAGCCCGGCTGTCCAGATGGCAGCAAGGCTTTTTTTGGCTGATGCTGCTTTGCTTTGGGAATGCTGCCCTTGGAATGGGATGGGTGGATAGCCACACAGAGAAAGAGGCTGAAGAAATGATATCGTTTTTCATCCCAGACCAAAGCACCAACGCTGCCCCATGACATAAAGGGAGTCGGCTCTGAATCTGCCCAGAGAATCCTTCCTGTTTCTAGCAGAACCTACACAGAGCGCAGCCTATGTGGTCAGCTTGCTGTTTTGGAGTCTGGAAAAGTAAAACCACAAATACTCCTGCTTTTCTTTGACTCCTAGCAACAGTGCTGTGAATAAAGCCAGCCTGGAGCTCTGCAGGAAGTACAGGAGGAGGACAAGCCCTTGGGCTAATTTACAAGGAATGAAAACACTTTAACACAATGTCCTGACACTGTGGCAGCCATTTTCTCTACACAAAACAAACCCAATATTTGCTGTCCATTCAGCCAGGCTTTTCCAGTCCAAGAAACAATTCTTAAGTGCTCTTCAGCATCCCCTGTGCTTCTGAATCCCCTGTGGCTGCAGCAGCACGGGGACATCTCAGTACACAGCCCCTCTCCCTGCAGCCACTGAGCTGCACTTCTTCACCTCTCAACCACAGTGGCTGCTGCCAGATCCTGGACACCAGGAGCTGCTTGGACGTGGGATTTTCAGAGGCTGCAGAGCCCCACTCAGCATGCTGACATCATGCGCCTGATGTTGCCAAACAAGGATGAGCTGTTGCTAGAACAATCAATTTTTAAACATCTCTGCCTGTTACCCTTAGCCCTGCAGTAACTATAGTAACATTGCTCAGGGCTTCCCTCTCCTTGGAGCCCTGCAGCTGTAGCAGCCCCGCAGTGCCAGCCTCACAATGCCAGCCCCACCATGCCAGCCCCACAGTGCCAGCCCCAGCCCCACTCTCCTGCCTAGGCTGTGGGCACTGATGCCCCATGGGCTCTGGGCCACCATTGAGCCACCACTTCTCCCTGGCTGGTGCTACTATGTCCCTGACATCGTGGCAGAGCGCTGTATCTCAGTCTGTGACCCCAGGGAGCTGTTGGCAGGTGTGAGCCGCACATGGCATCCTTCCATCTGCTGCAGGGCTACCTGCACTAAGGGGAGACCATGCCCATCACAAGGCACAAATGAAGGGTAAATCACGCCTAACTCATCTGCTGGGTAGAGTTAAGGGATCAAGCAATTGATACCAGAATTAGAAGTGGACAAAGAAGGAACGGCCAAATGCACTGTCAATATCAAACACTGCTTGCTGCCAGCTGATCTCTGGGCTCCCTCCGGTGTGCGCAATGCTGCGAGGTGCCAGCAGCCCTCTCTCTGAAATAGGGCAGCAATGCTGCCATCAGGGATCCCATCCCGGGTCCAGGGCACAGCCTGCCCAGTGGCACAATGCAGAGAACCAGCTTGTGCTGCAGCTTAGGTTACCTGGCACACATATCAAAATATAAAGCTGTCCTTAGGCTTCAGAGGGGGCGTTTACCTAGTTCCTAACTCCACTTCCATTTTGCTCAGTAAAAATGCAAATAAAGTGTTGTCATTAAGTACATTCTTTCTGCAATGCAAATGATGTGTGTTCCCTCTGTACCTGCCTGCCTTTTGGATTCAGGAGGTGGAGAAGCAAAGAAGAGGTGGGCTGGTGGGATTGCAGCTTTAATTGGGCTCCTCCCCAGACAACATGCACTGTGAATTTTTCAGAATCTTAGAAAACATGCAGTATTAATTGTTCAATCATTCTGCTAATCTGAAGGTTCCCAAGAAGAGTTCTAGCTCTGTATAAAAGCTACACATGAAGTATCAATTATGGACAGCCCTGTCATCAGAGGATTAGCACACAAGCACGTGTCCCTTCTGAGATGCGAGAGGAGCAGGTGGTGCTCCCCTGGGAGGTATTACCTCTGCTATTCAAAGTGCTCTTAGAGAGGCTTCATCGCACCAGATTCCATCACAGTGTTTCATAAATCTTGTACTGTGTGATGTTTTTATCCTGCAAACAACTTTTCAATATAATTCCTAGTTTTTTTTTCCTGACGTTACTGATGTACCTATGAGCAAGATACATGCACTTAACAGATTAACACAGCACACATTTGACAACTGTGTGTACAGGTGACATTCAGCATGCCCATGGACCTCTCTGCATATACGACATTAAGAAGGGTCGCAACTTCTGCACAGAGTGGAAGGGATGAACAATGTGGCACATCAGGGTAACTCTATGCTCAGGCATAGATTTTATCTCCCCTTCCCAGCCCAAACATGGGCAGCTGCATCCTCCAGCAAAGCAGAAGGGGGTCTCTATCACCAATGCTCAGCTGCACAGGGAGGCAGAGTGCACAATCCAAGTGCTCTGCCCTGTGGAGCACAGAGCCCTGCTCTGCATGTTCAGGGTCACCCAGTGTCCATCTCCTGATCTGCTTTCCCCAGGGAAAGGGCCAGCTCCAGCCCAAAGTCTCCCATCCTGCATCAGCACACCAGATGTTACAGGCTGTGTTTTGCCTTTGTTTCAGGAGCCCAAATAATCCACAGTTCTCCCATAAACTGGGGTTTCCCTGCATAATCTTTCTCACGGTGATGAGCATCATATTCACAAAAGGCAATTCCCCAGCCCATTTCCCCAGACAGGAATGCTGTCCTCACCCAGCAGCTATCAGGAGCACTTGCTGCAGAGGCAGCCCAGCAGCAAGCAGGCACTGCCCCAGCACGGGGTGCATGGCAGACACTGGCCAAGGCAGATGTTTTTCACCCGCAGCTCTGAAAGCATTTGATGCAATTGCTGCGGGCTGTGAAAAGCCTGCCAGCACCACCAGGAGGGTTTGAATGCCTCCCACAGGCAGGAGGGGCAGAGAGAGTTAATTAGAACGCACTGAGCAAGTGTAAAGTTTTATTACGATACACAAAGGTAGGCTGGTTTCTCCAACACACATCTGCATAATCCAGCCTGGGCTCCTGCAGCTGCACTGCGCTGTGCATGCTGCTGCCACTGATATTGTTTTCATCTGTTTTATTGAAAAAACACTACCCCGGGTTTAAGCTGCATAACAAGCCCTGCCGTGCGGTAATGTCTTGCTTTCTTTCTGCAGGCAAATCTAACTGGAAGCTCCCAGGCAGTAAGTGACCGTCCTGCAGATAGGCATACCTGTCCTCCTGCCGCCTCCTTATCAGCAAAATGGAAAGCTGAGGATCAGAAATGTGATGGCAGGAGGAGAATTTCAGATTTATGGCAGGCTGCAGTTGTACCCCATGCTCCCAAGCTGTACCAGCACTGAACGTGGGAGAGTCACCCAGAAAAGTGAGGTGGGTACAATTCTCCTGCACAGCTGATTGGATACATGCATGGGTGGCAAGCATCAGTTCCCACAGGCAAACGAGCTATACATGATTTACAGGTGAGGCAGGGCTAAGAAAACGGGTTGGCACTGGCAGACTGAGACCTGCTCCAGCCCAGCCAGGCATAGGAGCTGGAGTGTATCTGAGCTCTGAAGCCCTGCTGGGTGGGTGCTTGCTCCCATGGCAGACTGGGGGACTATTTCTCAGCAAGAAGCAAATGCCTTTTGGCAAATGCATTGGCAGAAGCAAGGGGCACTCCAAGATCTGAAGGTGTGAGAATCATGGAGTGGGGGGCAACACGCAGCTCTGAACTCTGCTCACGCTCTTACTGCTAAGCAGGGAGGAGAGGACCAGCGGGAGACAGGACCCACTTTGGCAGGACAGATTACATGAAGGGGGAAAGAGATTGTGCTGCATCATTAATCATGATAAAGAACAGGCTCAAAGAGAGCCTGGCTTTCAGCATAGTAATTAATGAGCTCTTTAATTTTAGGCTGTAACATCCAAACTACTCCATTAGGCAGAAGAGCAGCTCCAAATGTCCTTGCCATGTGATGTCAGGGAGATGCACGGGGAGCTCCGGAGCGCAGAGCACAGCAGGCTTTTCCTGCCATGTCAGAGGGCTGTGGGCTGGTGGCAGCACCTCCAGCAGAACCAGAGAGAGTCCTGCATGGCTGCTCCCACTGCCATTCGTTTCCCTAGGAATGCATTAGCAGAAATATTGCTGGCTGCTCAGTCAAAACCAAACCCTGCCTTCGCTGTCCAGCGCTGTGAGTACACCAAATATATGAACTGGAGAATTGCCCCACATATATTTCTCAAAAACTGTGTCTTTTCTCTTTTTTGTTCATAATGCCAGTCATAAATGTCACATGTTGGAGCCCAGATCTCATTATTGTGAGCAGGGAAATGTATGCTATGTAATAAATTCTTTTGTGGGAAATAACCCTGGCGACTAGAGAAATGTATGAATTTATCGCTCTTTGTAGGAGCCTTTCCTCCTATGACTTAAGGGGAGATCCATCATCTGACAGGAGATCTTGCTGGTTCTCTATTTGGAAACCTTTATGTCACATTTCCTGCCTTTGTGCCTGAGCATTTTTTCAATATGAATCACACCCTAAACAGGGTGCTTTGAAAACAGGCATCAGTGCATCAGAACTGCAGGCCAGGGATACAGCGTCTGCCCTCACTGAATGGCTTTGCTCCCACTGCCCACCTCTGCTGTGCTTTGAGCACTGTGAGGTGCCACGGCCTCCAGAGGCAGCGATTTGGGCATCACTGAGTGGCACAAAAGCAGAGAAAATTTCACTTCTTGTTGCAGTAAATGTTGTGGCCATGGGAAAGGATCACAAAGCCATTGTTTGTTGCAGTATGAGCTGAGGCAGGTAGATTTGCAGCACCTCACCATCACCATGAAGGTGTTCTTCTCCAGCATGAACACTGGGAATTCCAGTGCCCCACCAGGAATAGGTGAGTATGCTGCAGCCACAACAGTGGCTGGCAAAGGTGGAACATCTCAGGATCAAATTGCATTGATTCAGCTCCAGATATCATATCAGGGAGAGATCATGCTCCCAGCAGGTCGCTGCCCTGCTGCACAGGTATGAGTGTGTGAGCACCTAATGACAGAGCGCTGCAAAACAGCTCCTTGTTATCTCCATGTCAATTCTATTTTAATGTACATTACAAACACTCCGAATACAAACCTTTTCTGTAGGATTACAAAACGCTCGAGCACTTCTGCAATTTGGATGGCAGGGGATCAATTATTTGGGCATGGTTTTGCATATAATGGCCTGCAACAGATTGTAAAGTTTCTCCGTTAGCGAAGCAATTATGAATACTGAATACAAACTAATGGCTGGAGAGCAGTGGAATGGGGCCATCTGGGCACAGAGACGCTTCTGGCTAAGAGGGGAAGGGCTGCAGGGCGGAGAGCCTATAAGGTGCACGCTGCAAGCACGCCAGTGAGTGCTGTGCCTGGTGGAGCTGGTAAGGTGTGCAGTAAGGAGCAGAGCATGAGAACAGAAATGAAAGCAAGAGTAAACAAATACAGATACAAGAGTAAAAAAATAAGAGAGAGAGAGAGAGAGAGAGGGAGGGAGAAGTGCTGGAAACTGTCTTGCCAAGAAGGACGTTCAGACTTCACGTCCATGTGACTGCTGCTTATTCCAGGAGACCAGATCACTTTGTTTGTTTAATGATTCAAAGCAGAATGTTTTCAAAAATCCTTGAAAGCATTCATAAATAGACTCCCATCCAGCCAAAACTCAGCTGGCAAAGTTCCTGAGTGCGAGGAGAGATTTATTTATTGCTTCTCAGTAATGAAAATTGGGTTTTATCCCGTTGAAAACTGAAATCCATCAGTTTGGACCGTGCAGTTTGAGGCACTGCACCGAGGTGCTGTCCGGCACACGGCGCTGTAAGCACTGCGGTGCAAAGGGAGAGCGCCGTCACCGCGTGCCCAGCAGCGCTGCTCTGCGCCCGGCGATGCTCACGGCTCCGTGTTTGCTTCCTTGCGTTTCTCAATCCATTCATAAAAGATGCATGTGGGATGAAAGGTTTTACACAGCAAACAGAACCGAGATTTAGGGCTGCAAATGTCAGGTTTTGCAAAGCTGCCTCCGTACAACTGCTTGGAGGAAAATCGCATCAAGGAGATCGTGAGTTCTGGGATGGGATGGAAGGAGCCCTAAAAGTAAATGAAAGTAAGGATTCATTTTTCTCCCCCTTTTAGAAGTCAGCCTAGCAAGAACATCGAAGCAATCCATGAGTCCGGTCGTTCCCATAACACATTATTATAAATCAAAAACCAAACTGCGGTCGAGTCAGGTAGAAAATCATCTTCCAGAGACATCCGACTGAGCTCAGCAAAGGAGAAAAGGCTGACACAACATCTTTAAACATTGTTAATTACCCTGTCAAACTGACAATTATTGAGCTAATTATTAGGAAGACAATACCAGATATACCAAATAGCACATCACCAGTATTTCTATGTAATTATGCAATTAAATGAATTGAAGGCTACAGCAATGGACTATATCTGGTTAATTAGGGACTCCCTTTTTGCTAATAATGCCATTTATTTTCAGTTCTCTATATTTGTGGGGTTTTTTTTCCTGTAAAACTAGGCTTGTTTCACCAACAAGGAGGAATTCTTTGCAGTCATTGCTATGCCCCTTCTGTTATTCATCGTGCAGGTTTTCCAGTAGAGCACGCAGCACACTGCACTGCTGTGCACCGCAAGAGCTCGCAGCAAAGCTGCATTTGGGAATGTGGGCTGTGGAGCTTCTGCCATCTCTGAATTAGACAAAGCTCTGTTACTGCAGGCACTGCTGTGTGTGCTGCCCACCTCCAAGAGGAATGCTCATCTCCACCCGTCCTCAAGGCACAGGTACACATGCACGGGCAGAGGTCTAATCCTGACAACCCACATTCACCATCTGTCACCCTGCTCTTCTGCTTTGCTCTCAGCAGTCCCATTTAGTTCTTGTTACAGAACGGGCTGGCCCACACCAAAACACAGGTTGAAGAATGGTGTTACACCCTGGAGGCAGTGGAAACTGTCGTAGCAATGTACCAGTTTGCTCCGTTTCTGGGGGCAACTGGTTCCTTTCAGTGGAATTGCCAGCATGTGTTTAAAGCAGGTGATGCTGTTCAGATGGAAAAGGGAAAGATGCCAAATTAACTTCTCCAATATCCAGGAACAAAAAGAACTCAGAGAGAATGGGGTTAGGGAAGATCTTGGCAGGTGTCTGCCCTGCTGAATTTTGCTGGGTTTGCCTACCACAAACAACCGAGCATATTAGAGGAGTTCCCATCTAAGTGAAAGCTGTTTTCAAGAAGGAAGAAATTCAATAATGCACTTCTAAATTAATAAAATCCTGGAAATTGTGAGAATACCCTGGATTTTTGCTGGCCTGGAGATTTATTCAGTCCTACTGGCTTCCCCAGCTGAGGCAGAAAAGATCATAAGCCTGCCAAGAGAAATGCCTCTGCAAAATGTCCCTGGCACAGCCGCCAAGGTAACCCAAGAAGCCCAAGAGCTGAAACTGCAAGCCCTGTTCCCCCATCCCTGCCATGGATGGTGAGCAGCAGGAAGGCTTACAGGAGCTGATCGTTCTGCAGTTTGGATTTGGTTCAGGGGGATCTTTCAAAGCTTCTCTCTTTCTAGGAATATAATAAGCCTCAAACTGTGTTATGTGCCTATCAAAATCAGTACTGTCCACCAGGGAGTGCTGGGAAAGCTGCTACAGGGCTCTGGGCTGTGCACCAGCTCCTGCTCACAGCCAGCCCAGGTTCCTGGCTGTGCCGGTGCTCACTGCTCGCTCAGGCAGCAGCAGCTTCTGTCCAAGTGCTCCCACAACGCACCCACCTCACCCCAAGCTGTCATTTGGTGGCTGATTCACTGTTGGCTGCATCTTCAATGGCTGAGCGAGGTGGGACCACAATCTTCCTGCAGGCTGAGCTCCACTCCCTGTGCTGCTGGCAGGAGCAGCGCCTTGGCCAGAGCTGTCAGGACATCACCATTTCGTGCATGGAGTGCTGGCTGGGTGATGAGCGCAAAGGGAGTGATGGGCCGCTTCCTGTCATGCTCCTGGGATAGATAGGAATGGGACATGCCATAAAGGCTTGGAGGCAGAAAATTCAGAAAAATATAGGAGCAGTGTAGTTATGGGGAAGGGTGTTGGTATTGTGCCATGCCAAAGAAATGAGACTTTTTTATGAGGTCAGAAGAAAAGCATTTTTCCATTCAGCAAAGGGAGCCTGGAGCTGGGGATCAGAGCAGTCTGTGTCCGGCCACATCAGAGGGCAGGTGCCTTTGCTATAACTGACCACTGTTACCCATTCCTTAGGGCTTTGAGACAGGAGTGAATACCCTGAGCTCCCGTTTGTGACTCCCAAGACCCATGCTGGCATCATCTCACTTCCTTATCATCAGCTCTGCATTAAGAATGAGGGTATTGTGCAGAATTGGCCCATCTAATTGTATTCTCCAAGCAGTCCCAGACCAGATGCATGTGAAAATCCAACTGCATCTTTGAGCTTCCCTAGGAACAGGCTCCGCTGATTCAAAATGGAAAAAGCACAGGGACAAGCAGAGCCACTCTTTTAGAGCACGGCACAGCAGGCATGGAGCACAGGCTCACTCCACAGAGCTGGGAGTTCATAGGGAGGGAGGAGGAAGCTACACCATGCGTGAGCACAGCAGCAGTGGGCTGCCTGAAGCCATCACACAAGTCAGACATGGCTCTCCTGCCCCCAGTCTCCCAGCACCTCTTTGAGGCAGCAGAACATTTTGCTCATGCAGTGTGAGTCAAATGCATTAACTTCAGCCCTCCAGAGAGTCTCTGAGCACTGTACCTACCTCTGCTGCTTCCCCAGCGGTCAGCAGTTCATCCAACATCTCTCTGATTATCTGTCAAGATAACAGAATTCACCAGTAGTTTTTCTATGGTTTACAAATGCCCCAGAACCCCCAAGCCCAAGCACAGGAGCTCCAGGTTCTCTATGAGGATGGCCAGCAGCTGAGGTGACAGGGTATCTGGCAGGACCTCCACCTTGCCAACTCACAGCCAAATCTGAACAGACAAAAAGAACCCTGCTGCTCTGCCCTCACCAAGTCAGCCCTTCAGACTCCCACTTCGAGGAAACAACACACCGCTCTACTCCTGCAAAACAGCCACCAGCACAAATTCCATCTGCTCAGCTGTAAGAAAGATCAGCCAACAGCTGGTGGCACAGACATTCACATGGGATGCTTTGCCTTCACAGTGCAGGGAGGAGACTGCAACCAGGAGCTGGAAAGGGCTGAGCACTGAGGATGACACCAAGGCTGCAGTGAGACTTGGCCAAATATTCAAGAGATAAACCGTCCATCACTAGCAGTTCTTCTGAGGAACAGCAGCATCACATTTTCTTTGGGGAATGCTCAGCTAGCTGACTGTATGACCAATATGTTTTTATACTTGCAAGTGAATTTCATGCTTGTAAAACCAAAGCACTGGCAGTAGCCAGGGATGAGATGGAATGACACGCCAGCTTCCTGTGGCTGTGATGCAACACGACACTGATGAACGTAGAAGTTGCTTGTGCCAGCCCTCCTGTGGTGCAAATACCAACGAAGCTCCATGCAGCTCTGGCTGCCAAGGATTCACGATGGTAGTTTCCAGCATGGTTACCCAAATTCTCCCAAGAGATAGCAAAAGAGAGAGGAAAAACTCTTTTATTTTCCTTCCAAGCTAAGCATAAGCACTGGGCACTTTCCCTGCTGCTCTGTCCTCCTACTGATCTTCCTTTCCAAGGGCTGGGAGCCCTGGGAAGCACCTCGGCTCACCAGCCCTTCCCACAGCACCACTACTTCCTTCCAGCTGTGTCCTCAGCCTCCAGCTGCCCTTGCATACATTAATGCCAAATTGTCTTAAAATTGCCCAGGCCTTCTGTAATACCCAACCACCTGCACAAGCCGGAATGGCCATGCTGATGCAGCACGTACTTTCCTCTACAGCGTACAAATGCAGTGCCTCAGCCCTGGCCCTCCACACCTGTTTAACCCAGCTTCTCTCATTCTTCCACTCTCTTATCACCTGTGCTGAAGCTCAGTCTCCATCTCTCTTCTCTCTATCTCCTGCAGTGATACAAACAGATTTTTTTTCCACTCATTTACACATTGCTGGTACTTACAGTCCACAGTTTTCTGGCTGATAACAGAACCATCAGGACTGACATCCTCTTGCAACTGCTGGGCTTTTGAACTCCCGAAGTGTGTCTAAAGAGCCAGTGCACTTTCTCTTCTAGCTCTTTCTGCCTCAGACCCTCCTGGACAATCAATTCCTCTTGCCTTTCCTATTGTGGCAGGTCTCTGGCAGGTCAGTTTGGATAAGCAGAGCTGTCCCCTCTGGTCTAGAGTCTGCAAAATGCCAGATTTTGCACTGGAGCTCAGTTTCCATCTATTTAGTGATCAGTGATCCATTGGCTGGCAGTACCAGCTGCGGGGACTGCACAGAGCTCACAGGGGAAGGCCAGGAGCCAGCAGAGCTGTGAGGGCAAGAGATGCACAGTGGGGCAGAGACTGCTCAGGCACAAAGGCAGCACCAGTCTATGGCAAATAGCAGTTTTTCTTCCGATGCTACTGTCCCTGAAGCATAAACTCTGATGTCAGAAAGGTGTGCTGGAGGGTAATCACAGAGAGGACGAAGGGGTTCTGACTGTTTCCCCCACATGTCTGCTGTCCACTGGGCAGCAAAGTGTAAACCCCACGTTTATGGGATGGCTGGGGCAGGTGAATGAATGCAGGGCAACAGGAAGCTTCTGCTTTCTTACCTCCAAATGTTTTTGCAGAGCTCCATCTAGGGGGGATACTGCTGGACAAGGCTGCAGAGCAAGACAAGTACCAGTAAACAAGTAAATGGCTCCTTCCCTTGGCCTGAGGCCTCTTGTCACACACTTACAGTGCTAATTAAAAAGGGAAGGAACAGCCCATAAATTTTACAGTTTACTTTAACCTAGGTTCCAGCTGGTTTTAAAAGAGCTGATGAAGGTAAGTGCATCTGTGCAGCTCACTGGTGCATCACAGACAGCAAGCCAGCATGCTTAATTAAACGTTATTCTAGGAATAAAATTTAGCCCTCAACTGACAAGACTGCATATTAAAGCATCCATTTCCCAAAGATAGACCAACTGTAATCAGAGTCTTCTGCTATGGGAAAGCAAAAGTAATCCCAGATGCTGACAGGAACATCCCTCAGACAATGGTGGAAAAAAGTGCCCCTGCCACAAAAGTGGACACAGCTCTGACAAAGGACAGAGCTGCCTGCAGGGGCAAGGAGCCTACTTACAAGCCCCATAGCATCCTCTGCTCTCAGTCTAGAGACTAACAGGGAACAAAAGTCCTGCAGAGAACAGACTCTGAAGTGTAAATCCTGGGCAGCACGGAGCAATCCTCCAGCACAAAGGGCTTACAGCACCTGAGGGCTGGTATTCAGGTGGTTCTGACGTTCCTTACAGGCACAGGAAACCTCTGCTAATGTCTGCAGAAGGAGACATCTGCATCCCCTTGTCTGCAGATGTGCCAGACCCTCCAGTCTGGCAGATATACTGCCTCTGTATTGAGTCTGTCCACATGCTGGCATCCATACGCAGACATGAAGTAACATATATATCCCCTATCTGATATATCTGCTCTCTGTACCCACCCAGGCACCCCATGCTTCTCCAATGGCCTTTAAGGCAACAGCAGGCTGGTGCTCCTCCTTTCTTCTGGTACTTGGGGCATTCTCACCCCATTTTTGAATACTGGGAAGGCCTTGAGAGCTCATGAGAGACAGCAGCACTGCAGATAGCACTGCTGCACCCTGAGCTGCCAGATACTGCTCTGGAGAAAAAGTCACTGCAGCAGGCAGAAGTTCAGGTAACTGAAGGCCCCTTTAGGGATGAGAAACAACAGATCTGCTCACATCCTCCATGTATTTTTATTTCCAAGTGAATCATGGTGCCTCCTTTCATGGTGTCAGCCCTGGGAAGAAAGACTAGAGCTAAACTGCACAAATCCTCTAATATTGCTGTGCCGACAGCTGGAGGCCTTCACATATGCAGATATTACTTCTCCTTTGCTCAGAGGTCTCTTTGTAATTTAATACTTCTCCAATATTGCAGAAGCTATAACATGGGCTTCTCTGGGGTAATACAGCTCAGTTCCCAGGAAAGGGCAGTCGGGTACTGCAGCTGCACCCATCTAAACATCAGGACAGCAGGATGGCAGCCTGCACATCCCTGCACATCCCTGCACATCCCAACACCTGGTCCAGGCAGTGCCCAGCCTGCAAACATGTAGAAGTAAGTGCTGGGTTTTGTCTGCTGGGTCCTTCCCCTTCTCTGATGGTTCCCACCAGTACCCTACGAGTGGCTTTGACAACTCTCTAAATTTAATGATATTAGCCAAGGGGGCTGGCAGCTTGATCTGCCCTTTGCTGGTACTGTCAGATCACATAGCTGCTAATTGACCAGTGTGTCTCCTTTTGCTGAGCTATTAGCAAAGGCACCATGGCAGCTTTCTGACATTAATTATCTATGAGTTAGCAGTATCTAAAAACATAAATAATAGTTTGCCCCATGGAAGGCTGTGCTCACTGCACCACTTCTGAGCTGTGGATGCCATTGTGGGCCCTGCAGCCAGAAGGGGTCAGGCAGCATGTGGAGCTGCCAGCACATGGGTTCGGTGGGATGTCACAGCCCAAGGACTCCTCCTCCATGCGATTGACTCCATCCCTGTTCCCTGAAGATGTGATCCCATCACCAGCCCCACAGCCGATGAGAGCAACACCCTCCAGCAGGAGCTGGGCTATCTGCGCTCAGCCCTGGTTTTGATGTCCTCTCTTACAGCCAGTTCCAAACATGAAACGCAGCAAAGAGCAGCCAGTGCAAAGGCCACAAGGCCAATTCCTCCAGCAGACCATCACTAAAGAAAGGATCAAAACCAGCAAACCTCCACGCAGGTTTCCTCTCCTGGCAGCTTTAAGTCCAATCACCTCTGGTTAGGGGGGCAAACTGTCTCCACAACAGCCACCTCTGGGATTAGCAGAGCTCAACGGTTAGCAACTGAAACCACGGCTGTTAAACAAACAGGCTCCAGGCACTCACGCTGCTGAGAGGGCTGTGATACATTTAACACACACTTATGTGCATTTCACACATGCATTTTCATTTAGCAAACACTCATCTGAGAGTCTCCTAGCCCTCCTGCCTTCTCTGCAGCGCTGCAGCAGTGCAGCTCCTGTGCACAGCCCTCCAGCCCTTTGGCTCTGCAGAGGAAAGGCTGCTTCCAGCCTGGACATTGGGCCATGGAAGCGGCCCCCAGCTGCTGCTTCCCAGGGCAGAACCTTGTTGTGCGACAGAGGCAGTCAAGCCCCCTCATTTGGGGAAGTGTTGCAGCCAGTGATGGCTGTACAGAACTTCAGCCGAAGGTGGATGGATATGACCTCCTGCAGGGCAACTAACAAACTTTCCATTTTTATTCTCTAGTAGAAATATTTCAAACACCAAATGACCCGAGGTCATTAAGCTCTGTAAAGAGATTGCAGTGAGTATTTCCAGACATCTCTCAGAAACCAAGTCACCATGACTGACTGCCTGGGACTGGAGGAAAGCACAGATCGGCAAACATTAAATTGTCCCATTTTATAACCCTCCAGAATTTTTGCTGAGGTTTCATAATTTTTCATAGCCAATTTGATGACTATATTAATTAAAATCAGAGTTGAGTAAGAGGTTTCTTTATCTGCTTCTCACCCTATATGATATGAAAAATGAGTCTGTTGAAAAATAGGATGACGATGGATACCCACAGAACACAGGCTATCAGCCAGTTTCTAATTGAAGTCAGGTTGCTGTGCAGGACTGTTTCTGCTCATCTATGATGGTTAATAGATACATGCAAAAAAATCCCATGCCTTTGCTTCCTGTGTTCATAGCTGTGCAATATCTGGCTACATACACAGGAGGAGATGTGGGCCTGGAGTACAGTCATCTCATTTCTGGTACAGTCTATCCAAGTATCTTTTGCAAGAATAAAAGTGTGACACAAACTTATATCACAGGATTAGATATTGCTTTTTCTTGCCATTCTTTTAGCTTTTCTTCAGCAGGGGAGAGAAAAAAAAAAAAAACAACCAAACCAGAGCTAACATGATCAGAGTGTGCATGGTGAGCAGCCCAGAAAGCCGTGAAATCACACAAAAGATTTGATCAGAGTCAATATCAGCTGCTGAGCTATAATAGCTTTTGTGATTCTCCTAACAGGATTTTAATTTTATGTTTATTATTTGGGGACCAGCAGAGCACGGGAAATGCATTGTGGTGGTGTGGGCCCCCTTTCCCTCTCTGAAAGGGTGGGAAAACTCCAGTGCAAAGCAAACGAACTTTCAGTATTTTTAATTTTTGCTTGTATTCCCCATGCTTGGCAGGAGAGAGTGAACTTAATTAAAATCAATGGAGAAAAAGAATGGGATAAATCACAATATGAATATTCTCTGTGCCTGTACGCAAGCACAGCGTGTGCTCCTGCCTGCACTCGGAACAGCGATCCCTCAAAGCACAGAGCAGCCTCCCTGCCCTCCATTGTCTCCAACAGCTCTGCAGCTCCAGTTTGCAGGCTGCTCCCTCCTGCCTCAGCTTGTTCTGCCCGATCTGGAGTGGTCAGAAGAGGCCAAGACGACACTGTGTGGTGTGCACAGAGCAAAGAGCCCCTTCCCCTGGGCAGCCCCTACTGCAGGCAGCCCCTACTGCTGGCACTGGCTGCATGCAGCCAGGAAGACACACAGCTGTTTTTCCTTTCGTTCTGGTTTTGGGATTTTGAAGGAGATGAAATCATAAGACACTTTTCCCTGCCTGAAAAACTTGCTGTCAGTGTGCATCTACCACAGCAGCACGCAGAATTGTCCTGCACCCACTGTTATTAGTGTCTGCAACTCCACCACATGGGACCTGCTGCAGAGGTTAGGGACATAAGTGGCAGAGCAGGATGTGGGATGCTGCCACAGGCAGGTTGGCTGTCAAGGACCACCACAGACCCTGAACCACCAGGGCTCAAAGTAGGAGAGCAAAAGAATGAGAGAGAGAAGAGGATGGGGAAAGAGGGAGGGATGGGGATTGCTGGCACTACCCACTCTGCTCGCTCCCAAAGAGTCTGATGAAGGGAAAGTCTTTGATTGCTTTTCAGAAGCAAATAACAGCTCTTTAGAGTCACCTGCCAGCAATTGTTGATGGACATCAAAGCTGTGACCACGTCTGTCAAAATTTAATTGTAACATGCATTGTGCTGAGCAATTCTGAGTCCTGCTCTGGGCTTGCTGGGCTCCACAGTGGCTGCCCAAAGGGCTGCAGGGCTGGGAGCTGTCAGGCTGTGCTGGCAGCAAGGATGCTGCAACACATACAGGATTGACCCAGGCAGCCCTGGTCCTGTGCCCAGCAGCAGCGATGTGAGAGCACTGCTGAGTGTTCCCCTCCACCAAGAGCACACTCTGCATTCCTCCCCCTCCTCCTCCATTTCCAGTTTCCTCAAACCTCTCAAGACTGACCAGCACGACGTGGGGCCTGCAGTGAGCCGAGCCTGTGTCCCAGCAGCAGGAAGCCTACGTGTACCTCAGGCTCCACACTTCCTCTCACCATGCAGCCTTAATAAATTAAAAAATAAAAATAAAAAACTTGTGATCTCAGTGTTTACCACTGCATGCCAATCTCTTCCAGATGAATTAATTTCTTAATCACACTTTTAACGGGGGAGATTGTTAGAGCCCATGCGGGAATGGTTCCTATTAGTACTATTTAAGTGCTGAAAGCTTTTCATGTGGTAAACCAGCCTCGTGGTCAAACAATAAAACCACCATCTCACTGGTGTGTAACGGGCCTCCAGGCACCCATTGCTGACAGCAGCCCAGCAACACTGCGAGCTGCTCTGCACAGCAGCCTCGGCCAGAGGGACCCCAGAGCACTGCACCCATTGGGCTGGGCACCAGTGAGTGCTCCACGTCTCCACGGGCTGCTCAGCACTGTGCTTTTCTTCCAGTCAATCTTTTGCAGATTTATGCCGGGGAAATGGGAGCATTAAATATCCCTCTGCTGTAATTCAGTGTGCAGCAAGAGATACAGATTTAAATATTTAGTAGCACATAACTGGCTAAAAGCCTCAGCAACATTTTTAAAAATCACTTCTTAATAAAACCGGACTGAAATATTCCCCACAGTTAGAATTTATGGCTGGTAATTGGTGTTCTTTTGATAAATAGGAGTGAATATATATTTATGAACAACAAATATTAATGAAGAAATAATACAGGAGCCGAACTCCAGGCTGTGCAACTTGCTATTACTCTATGGTATTCCCCAAGGGACACTGACATTAAGCAAACACAAAAGCACAATCAACAGTGCTGTCTGACTGAAAAAGCCAGAGCAGAAGTGTGGTCCTGGGGCACAGAGCCCTCCTCAGGGGCAGCTGGAGACAACGAGAGGACCCACGCAGCCCAGCAGATGCCTGCATCCAACATGAACTCTGCCCCCCACACTGAATATCAGACACATCTCGTATCTGCAGTGCAGCTTGCAAACACTCCAGAGCTATTGATTCTTATCATGATCGAGTCATTAATTTGCATGTGCTCCCCAATGATTAAAAACTTGGAGGCAGAGCCTATAGTAACTGCTCCTCTTCTGCAGGATGGCAGGAAGAGATTTATCTACAGGTGATGATCTCGATTACCACTTAGGCACAACGTAACAGGAGCAGCATGTTGATTTCTGTTTTTCACCCAGCAGTTTTTAATGCCTGTTGCCATCTGCACCAGAATCTTGAATTAACACATAAGCCAGATAGAGAAATCCCTGTAGCAGACAGGAGTCAGCCAACAGGTTTCCCAAAGGCCAAGGAAAGTCCTAAAGCCCACAGGAAGGCAGAAGCAGAGCACTGACACAGCCACAGGAGATGAGCTCCACAGGTTGGTTCTGCTTCTCTCCTCACATCCCTTTGCTGAGCACTGGGCCCTACTCCGACAGCACAGCACAGCTACATCATCTGTGAAAGCCAGAGCAGCCACAGGAAACATTCCTAGCATTAAATAAAAGAGACTTTTATTCCGCAATAGAAACTCTGTGATCTCGGAACACAATTTGCATAAACAGACAATTTGGCTATAAACAATTTCAACATTAACGGGTATTTACATATACAACAACTCACTCAAAATACAATTAAAGGCCTTGATGGATTGGAAAATGTCAAAACATTTAAAAGGCTTTAGCACACACTTGATTTACATCTCCTCGGTCAGACATAAAACCAGAGATGTGTTTACATTTTCTCTGCCAGAGCACAAAGCACGTGGAGGCTCTGGCTCCCTGAATCAGCAGCCTGGCCCCAGCACATGCAGGGGATTCTCCATGCAGAGAATCATCTGTGTTTTCTCTAAGAAAAAATTTAAAATGAGAAGATTACAGCACCAATTCCTAGAGTCACTTCACAGCCATCTCCACCAGGTTCACTTGAGGGAAGGTAAGCTGCAGCTCAGGCCCCCTCCTCCTCACTGCTCCACCAGGATGGTTGTGGAAGGAAGGAAGGAGCCCTGCTTGCAAACCTCACCAAACACTTGGCATTTCTGCACACCATTATTGCTGAAATAATAAGCAAGAATCCTTGTCCTCATCTGCTTCCAGATCATTTTGAAGGCTGGCCACAGCTTTACTTTTTCCCTTCAAGGTCAGATTCCTCAAGGTCTACAGGCCAAACAATTCTAGATAGATCCTAAAAATACACAGCTTTATTTGTAAACTATCTAATATATTTTAAAGGGCAGGCTCTCCACACTGTACTTTTTATTGCCACTTATCTTCCATCTCTGCTGCTGTGTTTATCCCCTGCCATGCAAAGGCGTGTGCCACAGCTCTGTTTCTGTACAGCAGACACAGCAGAACACCAGGAGCTCAGTCAAGTGCAGTCCTTGTAATCTGTCGGAGAGCTCGTGGAGGAGACCAGCGCGCTTCATGAAATACCACTGAGCATATAAAGCAAAAACCCATCAACAGTCATCGACCATGGAGCTGAAAGGAGGTAAAGACCGTGAGCTGCACTCACAAAACCCGCAAAATTCTGCTGGCAGTGTGGTGTAAAGCAGCTCCACAAGGCGTTCCTGCTGGCAGTGCAACACCCTTGGCCCTGGGAGTTTGCTAAGCTGACAGAGCAACCTGCCTCACACCGCTGCATGATGGTTCCTTTTGGGCTACTGGTCACCACCAAACCTCAGCGCGTATAGCTGGGTCAAATGCTCACCTGCACGGCCACACTCACACACTGCTGCAGTGCTGTTGGGGCTGAGAGATGCTGTGGTGTGACACAGCAGTGCAGAGATGCAGCTGTCCGACCAGCAACAGGAACAGCACAGCACAGACAGCCCCTCCTCACCCCGCTGGGATGGCACTGCTGGAAGCACAGCCCAGCTTGGGCTGCACTCGCCCCTACAGTCAACACTCAGCCCTACAGTGTGGGGAACGTGGCGGGACGAAACACTCATCACTCCACCTAGGTCATCAGCACTGCATTAATTGTGCTCCCTGAGGGTTCTCATCTCTCATCAGTCTGCCACTAAACACCTGTTAGCTCCTGGCAGGACCTTCCCACAGCCAATACTCAGCCTGAGTCCTCCTGCCCTGGCCGTGGTAGAGCCCTTTACTGGAGCTGCTGCTCTCACCGCTCAATAAGTCACGAGCTGTAGTTTATTATAACACAGCACATAGATGCTCTCTTTTTCCATTTGTCTGCATTAAATAATTATTTAAGCTATATTAGGTATTTATCAAGTAAACTGCCACCATCTGACGTTTCCTTATTGTAGCTGGAGATTTAGAGCAGCAATTTGTATGCATCCCGGCCCCTGCATGGGCTCTCTGCACACTGAAGTTATGATATAAGCGTGATGTTTTATGAGATACTAGAACTTAATTCCAAAATTTTAGGAGGAGGGAGGACAGAGGTAAGGGGAAGCAGGTCTGCAGGTTCCCTGGGGCAGTGAGGGTCTCTCACTATTTTTCCTCCTTGAAATAAAGGGCAGCAGCTGCCGTTCAGGACAGCAACAGAAAAACAGTGGCACTGCCAGCCCTGAGCTAAGGGTGCTGAATGTGACACTATAGGGCACCTCTGCACTCCCAGAGGGATTCCTCTGTGGGAAGTCAGTCCTTGGCTGCTGTCACCATCATGCCCGCCCCCCACTTTTCCCACCTCTTCTGGGATCTTGGAGGCCTCCATGAGCATGCCACACCAAGGAACTGGAAGCTAAATGCAAGCCAAGCCAAGCCCTTTTTCCAAGGATCCTGCCAATATAAACATCATCTCTAGGGCAGGACAAAGGGGTCCTGAGTAAAAAAATCTGCCTCCACCTCTCTGCACAGCTGGAACTTGCTGTGCCATTCATCACCTCCGTCTTCCTGCAGATTGCTCTAACACTCCTGACTAAGAGGCCAAGGTAGAGAGCAGGCTGTGTGCAGACTGGCAGCAATTCCTACCCACTTAAGCATGTCCTCTGAAACTGCAAGAAGCCCAGCAAAGAAGCCTAGACTAGGAGAAGTGATGCAACATCTCTTTACCCTTACCTCTAGCTTTGGAGGTTTTCTCTCCCACTTCAGCTCTGACAGTTTGCACAGGAACTCATCCACACTAGAAGCTGCTTTCTTCAGTTTCACAGATGTTTTATGCTGCTTCTTTCTTTTCCCTCTCTCCCCATCTCTTCTCTCAGCTTTCTTCTATGTCATGCCCAAGCTGGACATCTCTGGGGCAAAACTGAGAGATGCTGTTTACAAAAGATGTCAGTTCTTGGCAACCTGCACATCTGAGGGATTTATCTGCTCTTTGCATGAGCAGCAATTGCAGCACCCTCAACCACACTTCAGCCATCACCATAACTACTGCCTGTCAGCCTCTCACTGCAGGTCTTTCAAGAGATTAATTTTAAAGGATTCAGTTTGGCTGCATGCATCCAGTTTGCCTTGAACCTCTGTTGTGATGTGTGGCAGAGCTGCAGCTCTTGTCCTGGCAGCTTCTTTTCACCTCACCAGATGGCTGCCTTGGCAATTGCACATCCACTGAAGAGGCTCAACACGAAGACTGCACACCAGGCGAGCCCCAGGAGATGGCTCAGCACTTCTTCTCAGACTCAGCTGAAGATCTGTACCAAAGGAGTCAGGGAACTCAGCAGTGGTTCAGCCCCCTAAGCAGGCCTGGATGGGGCACGAACCCAGCTCTTCTGGAGAAATCAGCAGCAGGGGCTGTTCTGGGAGCAGGAATGTTAGGAGAGCATAAAGAGGAGGCTTGCACAAGTGAGGACACTGGATGCCATGGCTCCCTAGTGGAAGGGATGGGGTGCACAGCAGAGCCCAGCCAGCAGAAGTCCTGGTGATCTGTGTACACTCCAGGGCTGGGCTCAGCTCTGTGAGGAGTTCCGTGTTTGGAGCTGCAACTGCTACCTTTGCTACAGGAGGGGCTGCACAGGTCTGCACACTTGGCCTGCATTTGGCTGGGTGTGTTTCATCCACAGGAGGCTTGGACCACTCCACCAACAGCTTTGACCTGTGAGACAACAGAAACAACTATAAAGACTGAGGGAAAAGGTATTTCTAACACACAGCAGCAGAGACAAACTGCAGACACCAGCGCTCAGTAAGTTCAGACCAGGGATGAACTGTGAGATGGTAAGGGCAGAGACGGAAACCCGTCCCATTTTCAGGTGTTCTAAGAATGGAAATGAGCCATTGTTTTTCTTTCTATATTCTTGACACTTAACCTACTCTTTATTTGCATTGATCACATTTTACAGTGTGATTAAATTTGTATGGAAGAGAGCCAATTAGTTTTGTCTTACTGAATGCGATTTATGGTCAGACAAATTAACTCTCAGCACTTAGTTTGATTTATCCAGCAGCATAAAGCTTGACAATCTGTACTCTCAGATAATCTGTTTTAAAAGAATTATCTTTATTGTTATTTTTCTTTGGAATAAACCATTAAACCTGGAGGTAGGTGCATCTTTCTGCTCACAAACAACTTTTGGCTAAATCCATACAGACAGACACCATATTTGCTTACCAAACATAAAATGATTCTTCTCTTCATAATAAAGACCTCCCTGTCTGGTTCTTACAAAGGTCTTGTGCTCATCTTGCAAACATTCAGAGTGCGTGTTTTGATCCTATAAAATAAAACACAAAAATAGCATTTCTTAGCATATCAGACATAATGCTAATTGTCCTCTAGCATGCAAAGCCAAAACATGATGCTGAAAGCACCTATCAAGACCAGACTTGCAATCTAGGAAACAAAACTGTAGTTAGGAGCATCCAAGGAACAAGATCATGCCAGCACTCCCGATGCAGATAGTAACTTGGGAGGATCCTCAGGGGGCACAGTTGATCCTCTCTCTTTGCAAGGAGCCCCTTGAGAAGCTTCTCATGTGTGGACTATGCAACTGCTATTTGGCCAAGCCATGAAGTATTATGAAAGTCAAAGCTTGCACTGAGAGGAGCGTGCCATCTGTTCAGGCTTGAGAGACAGGAAATAACTATCAAAACTACAGCCTAATCATAATCAGCTGGCTGGCAGCTAACAAGCACACATACTGTCTGGCAAAGAACGAAGATGCTTATCAGCTGAGCATCTTGCAAGAGAGAAATGAAGTATCTGACAGTGTGAGGGAGAAATACAAAAAGAGCAGGCAGCCAAAACAAAGCTAATTAGTGAGGGGAGTCATGTGGTCCACTGAAAAACTGGGAAGCATCTACACAAAGGTCCTCTAATTGCTCCTGTGCACCTCTGCTTAGATTCATATGCACTGTTGAAGGATATGGGAAATGCATAAACCAGGAAGCAGCCAAATACGTCTGCAAGAACCAAACTGAAGCCAACAACAGAGATGGGAACTGAACCACAAAGCAATTAAAATATGCACTGGGTAGAAAAGCATAAACTACAGGAAAGTGTGTTGGATGTTCTGTGAACAAGGACATTGACAGCTCATGGTCAGTGCAGTTAACTTGCTGGTGTGCTTGACACTATAACTGGTGTCATGCTTCAGTGCTTGCTATTTAGCTTGATAAGGAAGTGGAAAATTCATTACAGAGTTACATCTCTGTTCAGAGAGAACTGATCTTGGGTCAGTTCCTCAGTCTGTCTGGAGCATCTACATTGCTAATGACTGGTGGGTGAGCAGATGCTCCTGGGATAGCAAGGCTCTGGATGGCAGTAAACACAGCAGATGCATTTGAACCCAAGGAGCTGCTACTTTTTAAATTAGACAGCAGTGAGAGACAGTGTTCCCCTCACCAACCAGTCTGAATTCCCAATCCACAATCACAAGGGGGAACATGTCCATTCACTCTGTATGCATCCAAACCTGCACTGCATAATTCTCGGCATGAAGAAGCATCAAAAGATTTTGCATGTACCAACTACTCAACAGCTTGAAAAAAATAAAGTGAAGGACATCAGACCCTTCTTTGGACATAGCATATTCAGAGGCAGACAGTAAGTCTTCAGAAGCAGCAAGAAACCAACTGCATTCCCTGTAACCACAGCAAGCCATCAGTATCAGCCACGAGAGGAAGGCCCACGTGGGACTTCTGCAACCTTCCCACCAACACAGATGAAGAAAGAAGAAAAAATACATGTAGTTAGAAAACTATGAGGCCTTGAGACAAAGAAGTCCATGGGTGAGGATGTTGTAGAAAGAAGAATGATAAATTGTTCTGCTGCATAGTCATCCTCTCTCAACAACTTGTTGAAAGCCTCAGCTGAATAACACAACATTGAATTTTGTATGAATTAGAAGATAAAGAAAATAAAGAATGAATGAATAAAGATAAACTTAACAGAGAGTTAAGAGACAACAACAGAGAGTGCAGCAACACGGACATACAATAAAATAATTAGTGCTGGATCACACCTACAACATCCTGACAGCAAACTTACGAATCTCCTGCACCGGTCTTGAATTTTAAGATGATGTGAAGTCTCTAACACAGAAATCAAGTCCTACTTTTAGGCACAACCCAACACAGCCTGCAAGAAAGCAGAATTAACAGGATAACACGAGAGAGCATGATTAACAGTATAAGCTAACTCCAGGGTCAGAAGCATCCCACAGGAACCCACAGAAAATGATGGAGGAGAGCCGGATAAAAGGCTCTGTGGTGGCCCAGGCCCCTGCAAGGGCTTTCCTCCTTTGCAGGGATGCATTGCAGAGAAAGAACTCGGCTCATGAAGTTTTCAGACTGCTATGGTACAAACAGTTTTGATTTTTAGTGTCTGTTTTTCTCATGTCCTTGGCCTTTGCATTTCTTTCTAGAACAATAACAGGAGCAGATAAGCGTGCTTTAATCTGCTCCCGGTGAAAAGGCGGAATGCTGATTGCTTGTTCTGCCTCTTTTGGCTGAGCATTTTTATCCTGCATTGCTGTGGGGAAAGGTCTTGGCTCTTCAGGCTCCAGCTTTTGTGAGCTGAAGGGTATTTCCCAAAGTGAGCACTGAAATGCTTCAACGATCTTAACAAAAAAAAAAAAAAAAAAAAAAAAAAACCACCAAAAAAAAAGAAGTTGTGCAGATTTTGTGAGATTTTGGACTGCGGTAAAAGAAAAATCTAACAAGCTGAATGTCATTTTTTTAAGGAGATAAGAAAAAGGCTACTGGAGCTGTCAGAGTTTAAGCTTCAACCTTTATGTTTACAAAGCAAAAAGGGCAATTAAATGTGGAAAAATAAATCTTTCCAGGACTCTGCCAGTGCTTTTCTGGTTGGTACTTGGACTGCTGAATGACAGGCAGGTTCAGTGCCTTGGGCAGGGACTCAGAATACAGCAGCCCTGACATTTATTTGACGCTAAGTAGTGTACCCTAATAAAGATGTTCCTTAAAGCCATTCCCTCTCGCCTGGCAAACAGGCATTAAAGAACCTCCTCAATGCAACTGGACTGCCCATCTGCCCTGCCCTCCCCACGCCGACAGCCTTCTCCCCTCCTTGCTGAAGTATAGCTGCTTCTTGCACATTTTTGCCACTGGGTCTGTGGAAGAAATTGTTGGAATAAACCAAGAATATGATAAATTGGTTTATTCTGTGCTTTTCCTTCCTGGCTATTTTTCAAAGGGCTTTTCCACAAAGGTGTCAGTGGATGGCAGTGGATGCTCCATGCAAGCATAGGGTCAATAAACACACATAGAGCACATGTGGCAAGGATGCCTGCCCACACCTGCCACAAGCTGCAGCCCTCCTTGCAAATAAAGAAGCAGCTGAAGAAAGCCTTTTTTCCTCAATACACACAATAAGATCAACTCAGCTCCCTGCCCTTGTAGTCTATCAGTTATAAGCCTCTGAGCACATCAACACAGTTCTGCAGGGCACAGGTTGCAGAGAGGAGTACCCTGATGCCAGCTGTGAGGTGCTAGCTGCCATTCAGGGAGGAACCATGTTTCCTTCCCCTTTTCTTCCCTCCAGCTCTTCATGTACTGCTCTCTTCAAAGACCAAGTGCAAAAAGAAGGATGAACAGAAGTGGGGGAAAGGCAATGGGAAGCCCATCTCCAAGTGCTAAGTGACAGCAGATGGTCGAGGCGCTGCTCTATGACAGATGAAGAAATCAGTAATATATTTGTCACAGGCAATGTCATTTTCAGCAGCTTGCCTGCCTGCCTTAGCTCCCAGAGCTGCCAGCCCCCATTGGACACAGATCTCTCAAGGGTGCAGAGCATCCTTGTGCCTTCTCCCGCAAGGCTGCATGCATTGGCACTGGCACAGCCTGCGAGGGAAAGACGTGTGGGGTCAGATGCTGTCCCAGCAGAACAGATTCGCTCCGTGTTGCCTGGGTGTGAAATGTTCTTCACAAGCTCAGCAAAGTAACACTGTTCCCTCTGCCATTCATCACCCTAGCACATCACTGACTGAGAGCCAGGAATGGTTGTTGGCGTGCTGCCACATGCACAGCGATGCCTGGGCACACAGTGCTGGAAGGAAGGAAGTCAGATGAATGGCAACATGCAGCTTGCAGAGTGACAGGCTCCCATCTGCAGGCCTGGAGCAGGACACTCAGGGTCCCTGTCCTTCCTGCTCTTTAGAGAGCCATAGTTCTACAGATCAGGGCTGGCACAGCGCATGGCAAGTGAGAGGATTCCAAGAGTTCCCTGGGAATGGAGTAGAGTGGGTGGTGAGACTCAGGGGCTCCAAATTTCTTGTTCATTTAAGGACAAATTCCACTTCCTTGGTTTTGTATTCCTGCATTCACATGGCAATCTGGGGCTGCTCCTCAGAGGTTCTGCCACTGCCCAGCTGCCAGCTCTGTGCTCCAAGGCTGACCTTCACCATTTCTCCTTGCCAGCCTGTCACACCATCCCATTAGAAATTCTGTGTGATCAACATATGCTCTCCCAATTGCTTCTGCAGAGAAGTATTTGGTTTGCAGTACCTGTGAGAAGATATCTAGCAGACAGTGACAAATGCCACATCCCTCCTGCAAGTTCATAAGCTCAGGGAGAAGAGTGCCTTCTGCCTACTGACCCAGAGCATGACAAACAGTGCAGGAGCATATGTCTGGGAGACAGAACTCAAATTGAATTGTCTTGTTGAACAAGCACGGGAAATCCCATTCTCATTATTTACACAAATAAATGTATACAACAGAGATCATTCTATCTGCTAGTAAATAGTGTTGGCTTCGTATCTCCCTGCTCTTTTGTTGAGCAGGAGAACACAGAGGTTGCCACACTCTTGCTGGAAACGTTTTTGCAGTAGCAAGCTCACAAGCTTGCCAGGCTTTAAAAGAAACTTGGATAAGGAGGGGAATAGCAGCTATTTTGGAGGACAGGGGAGCAGAAAAAGCTGCCCAGCTCTGCAGTGGCACCCACACAGTCCCCATGTGGGCATGGGTGTGTTCAGCAAGACTGGAACACGAGCACTTGACATTGTTGTTGCTTGTAATGAATCTCACAAATAGTGAAAAATTAATTAATGATAACACTTAGCACTGCTACGCCACTTTTACATTTACAAAGCTCTGTGTAAACATTAACTAATTAATCTACTGTACTTAGCAATTATATAGTGCTTTAAATTTTCCAGGTCTTGTACAAACATTAGCTAATTAATCTACTTAATTATTTCTGTGCTTTATATTCTGGAGCACTGCAAACCAACAGCATAAGGAGGAGGTCTCAGCAGTGGTACTTTTGAGCTCTGTGGCATTTGCAGTGCCTGCCATGTTCCGGGGAGACATCAGCAGGCATACATGCTGTCAGTAGGGCCAAGGATACAGAAAGTCTTCGGAGAGCAGATGCAGAAACTCCTACCAGTTAGTTAAAAACTGAAAGGAGTTCAGAGAACAGCTGTAAGAATGATTTCACATCCACAAAACTCACTGCACAGTGAGAGGCTGAAGTTGCTCAGCAGATAGAGAGTATCTGAAAGGTGAATTGGTCACAGCTCAGAAGCCCTCATACAGGGATAACAGATGAGTTATTCAAATAACATCAAATTAGATTTGACACTTGGAAGAGAAAGGTAGCAAAACTGGAAAGGAAATCCACTTTTCTAAAAGTGAATGTGAAAGGAAAGATCATAGTGACAGGCACTGGAATGGAATTTGGGGCTGTGTGCTTCTCTAACTGCTGTGGCTTTTAGTGTAGCTTCAGGTTCGATCACTTGTGGAATGAACACAGATCTAGTTAAAGCACACAGGCTTAAAAGAGATATGCACAGATATGAAGTATTAACCTCAGGGAAGTGAGAGCAGACCCCAGCTGCACAGTGCGCATGGCAGCATTGCTGCTCCTCTGCACAGCCCTGGGAGCTGAGTTGTCCTGGTACCATGGGGTGCCCAGGAAATTAGACAATCCACTCCAATTACCAAAGCTACAGAAACATGAAGCATTTTTCATCAGAAAAATCCTGGAAGAACGAGGTCTGCCAATCAAACAATCCCTAAACAAGTATTAATGTATACTCACTCATGCAAAGCTGCATCTCTCTGCTGTTTACTGCATTTTAACATCGTCGACACAGCTTGCTGAAGCACTCACAGTGCTCTGCTGACCTCCATTATTTATGATGGCATGTGAAATTGATTGTGGTTGAAAGATTCTTACTGGAATAAAATGAGCTTCTCAATTATTGACACACACACACAAATGTCTATTTTCCAGTGATCCCCCATAGGGACCACTTGCCTGGCCCTGAGTTCACGACAACAGATATCTCCAGTCGCCAAAATACAGGTGACTGCATTGAAATGACTGTCAAGGTAAAGGACAGCAGAGGTCAAGTGATTCTCTCTCTGTATCACCACTTGGAAGGTAAACTGCGAGGACAATGTAAGGCTTTCTGCTGCTCCTAGACGGATAAATGATAAGCTCTACAGCAAAGCAAGTTGTGATCATTTTTTATACTTTCTATCAAACAGAGCAGGAAATATGCACTAAGTATTAATGAGATTATGAAAAGATGAACAAGGCTTTCAGAAATCCAACCTCCTACTTGCCTTTGCTCTCTAAGAAAATCCTCAGCTACTTGTAATCTAATAAAAGAACTTAACCCACTGCAACAGTGAGAGAAATCTAGTGCTGTCTGTATACCTCTCTTCCCCAAGAATAGCAGAGCTCTACATATGCAATGATCAGACCGCAGAGAGCAAACCCACACCTCTACCTACCTCGGCTTCCTGCAGGGCAGAGCCCTGAACCACACCTGCACTAGCTCCCAGCACATGCTGCTCCATCCTGAAGCACCAGCCCCTCTGCAAGGCTGAGCCCAGCAGTGCTGACTTCAACCTGCTGGACTTCCCTCCCTGGCCGCAGGTGTCAATGCATAGCCAAAATGAAAAGAAGTAGGCACAGAAGAAAAAGAGCCATGTGTTGTCCTGCCCACAGTGTCCTGCAACAGGACTATGACAGAATGAAGGGAGTGGAAAGCTCACCCTGGGACACCACAACCCAGGGTTGATACTTCTCCATTCAACAGGATTTTTTTAAAATACACCTATTCTCTCCCTTCTGCCTGAAGCCTGACCCAATGCATGCCCCTTCCACCCCAAACACAGGTTGCTCAGTCTGCTTTCCTAGACCAGCACCCTAGAAACTCGTGCAGTCCCGCAGTCCCACTGCTTACTCATGCAGCAAACTTAGCGTTAAAACCATGCCCTGCAGCTGTTCTGTGCCCTCTGTTCAGGAGACTTCCCATGAAAGGCAAGCCAGCAAGTGCAGTTAGATGAGAGATGCATGGTGCTGGGACTGCCGCTTTTGGGGGAGTCAGTGGTAACTTGACTAACTTGACCAGTCTACAGGGGGAAGAACCAATTATCTGGCAATTGTATGCAGCCCATTTCAGTGGGAGGCTTGTAGTCAAGGGGAATAAAATATACACTGACATCAGTACACGGAGGTTCCCATTGGAAGCCACTTTCACTGCAGTGTCATGAATCTTTTCAGAAACAGCTTGAGAAGATTTATTTTGTGTATCAATCTTCCTGGGGAGCGGAGCTGACAATGGTCATACATAATAATGTTTAAGTCAATTCACATGCACAGTCAGTGTCTGTCTACAAGTCTTGGCCCTAATCAGTACATTAAATAGAAACTTATGACTAATAACTCAGAAAGGACCTCTCTAGGGGCGATTAAATGCTCCTCTTTGGCCACTGTCAGCTCCTCAGCCATGTGCTGCAGCAGCACACACTCCCCTTGGCTCCAGAAAGGGGGGATGGAAAGTTATAACTCTTCTTCTGTTTGCTCGGCTGACGCATTTTTTATGAGCTGAATTTTTTACTTTAGATTCTGACAGTGATTTTGTGACTTCATGTCTGTAAATCAGTAATCACAGTGCCTCTCTGTCCCTCCCCAAGAAGTCAGGGACCACTCCAACACGGGATGTATTTTTTTATTTGGTTATACAGTTCTCCAGTTTACTGTAGGAACACCCTATCATGAAGCCTATGACCAACGAGGCAATCACTGTGTTTTCTTCTGGCCTCAAAATCCATAACCTGGACCTCACAGATCTTCATAAACACAGCACTGCAAGATACATGTTGTGAGCCTTGGGACTCCTGCAAGGAGCAAACAACCCAGAGCTCCCTGTTCAGGGCCATCTACACTGTCAGGATCCCCATCTTGTGCAGAAATCACCCAACATATCATCACCAGGCATCCAGGTAGGCGTCATATGCTCCAGTACTGCTGGGACTATTCACTACATGTGCAGAAATATACTGCTGTTGGTAGATTTTCACACATAAAGAGCTCATGTGTGACACTTCTTTCTCCTGAGTTTCCTTTGGTTGTTTGGGTGGGGTTTTTTTTTTTGTTGTTTTTAACAGGTAGCAGACCATCTCAAAACTGAGTCTTCCATCATTACACAGAAAAAATCTGTCCATGAACTCCTGTTCATCCCTGTGCACAGACACCACTCAATACAGAGTCTGTGGGAGTCACTCATTTAAACCATGAAGCATTTACTTGAAAGGTATTTGAACTTTGATGAAGGTGCCAGAGGAATGTAGCATTCCAGAGGGATTCTGGTATTCACCCTTACTGACACACTCGTGTCGTGGGCCGGTGGTGAGGTTACATAGGATGTTGGAGATGTAGGCATCACCGTAGCAAGCCAGCAACTCGACTCAGAGAAATGCTGTTATGACTTGGTGGCAGATTATAGGAGTCAAGTGTCCCACTAGACCAGATTCTTCTGAATGATTCACTGTGAAGAAGAGAGATAGAAAGGAAAGCATCTTAGAAAGCAGATCCTGGCTGCCTGCACCATCCCCACCTCCGTGTGGCTGCCATTCCTCGCTTGGTGGGAGCACATGGGAGATTGCTGGCCGTGCCCAAATCCTACAGACAGCAGCTCTGTGCTAGGAGCCTCCATGGCATTCCCCATAGCACCGCACAGGAGAGCCCAGGAGGGGTGTCCGGGTTAGGCTGTGTCCAAAGCAGTGCAAAGAGCTCTCCATATGTTGTTTTCTTCAACAACTAAATCATAGATGATAGTTCATTAAGCTTGAGATTCATCCGTCACTGTTAGTGCTGCACTCAGTAATAAAATAATCATTTGAAGGAAACAGTTATCAGAACCCAACAAGGCCGTGGGCTGCTGGGCTGGCCTTCCCACCAGGCCTGGCAGACAGCCTGCTGCCTTCTGGTTCTGACAGACAGGGCTGTGATGGGAAAACCCCAGATGGCTCTTTTTATTGTGAAAGCAGTATATGAAGCTGCAAACATATCTGTCACCTTCCAGCACGTTATTTACCAGCTCTCCTCAACATTCCCCAAACAATATTTTCTAGAGACTGTAATTCAATACCTCACACCCCTGAGCTGTAGCATCAGCCCAGAGAGCAACGTGATAAATGCACTGCAACCCTCCAGGGCTTGGGCTGGGGAACTGGTTTGTAGTATTCCAGCTGTTAATTATCCCTCCGCTTTTGTTATTCTCATCCCAGCTGCGCCTCAGTATTTATTATATGGAACTACATGCACTAAAAACATTCTGATTGTTTTAAAGTGTAAGGAACAATTTACCCCTTTTGTGCAACACCATGCAGCTCAAGGGATCAAATGGCAAGGTTTGATCAATGAGGCATCACTGGATTACAGGCAGCACACTGCATGTTTAGGAGAAGTGCACGCAAGAGAACACACCAAGAATGTTAAGCACAGACACACGTAACTTCCATCATTCTCCTTTCCCCATTTCTTCCTTCCCAGGCCAGAAACATCCTCAAATTAATCCCCATGTGAGTGCTGAAGAGAACATCTAAAGCCAAGGCAGCCTGGCTCTGCTGTGCTCTGGGAAGAGCTGCTCCTGCTCCAGCCAGCCGAAGCGCGGTCAGCCTCACTGCAGGCTGAGAGCAGCACCCGCACACTGCAGGCAGCTCTGTGCTGCCCCTGCTCTGACCCAACTCCCTCACACCAGCACCGCACAAGGCCTGGAACTGTCAGCATTGCAGAAACGATGCTCTTGGCAGCCCCCAGGAAACAGGGAAGCAAATACTACTATCTCCGCTTTGCTTCCAAGAAACTTCCGCAGGTAATTAAGACCAGTGCTGCCACTCCTTGAACTGTGAATTGCTGATATTTAATGACATTTTCCAAATATTTTTAATAGACATTTCAAGTCTCGCTCCGAATCTGACATCCGTCTTCTATTAGCATGAAAACAAATAAAAGGGCCTGAGAATCACTGCTTATATTTTAAATGGCTTTATTGTTGGTTTTATTACCTTCCCCATTAAGCTGTCACAATATGTGCCTCTTCCCATTTCCGTGATGACCAGTCAGTGAAATCTGTCATCTTTTCCATGTGATTTATATAGGACCCCAGTGATAACTTAATTAATGCGAAGGATAATTATCAGCTATATTATTAAGGTTTCTCAGTTGCCCCAGGGGATAACGTGTCAGAAAGGTTAAAACACTGACAAGCAATAAAGCATATATTATAATTAGAGAAGAGCTGGGATAGATACTGGCTCTGAGCAAGAAGCTGAGCTGCAGTTTAGCATTCACTCAGCAAAGACAGCAATAGCACGGTCACATCTTCCACCTTCCACCAGGACTGCAGAAGTCCAGGCCAGTTCCTTGGAGGGGATTCCAACAAAGAATATGTCTTATCCCATTAATATATATTGATTACTCAAACCTAGATGACCATGCCCACAGTGAGCTGATTTATTATTCATAATTGAACAGGATGTGGTAGCTGAAGTAGACAAGGTTTTTCCCATAACTCTTCTGCTTTTCTTCCCAGATCATCCAAAAAGTTTTTCTTCACAAGAACGGCAAAAGGAGCGAGAGCAAAGGATTGGCATTTCTGAAATGAAACACTGATTTCTTCTGGGATTGGAACTGTGGGTGCCTGCCTTAATTGGTAATATGGCATATAGGTATAACCTGGAGGCTATCCCTGAGATAAACGGACCTTTGGCTCAGGCACAAAGCAGTAACTCAGCAGTACATCTGAAGTGAGACTACAAACCTAACGCAGTTATTTCTCTAGATCTGCTACTGTTACATCATGAAGAGTAGGCAAGGGACTCAGGAGCTCATAAATAGTTTTTCATGGCAAGCACGTACACCAGCCAGATGAAATCTCTCTCTGAGAAAATATGGAAAAGTGGTAGATTTAACCTACTGCAAAATGTCATTTCTTGAAGGGGAAAAGCCACCATCACCACCACCAACAACAACAAAATACACAACTTTCTTGATGCTTAGAGGATGTGTTCCTTCTGCAGCAGCATTTTAAACACTGAGCTCTGGACTTGGCTTTACGCAGCAGAAGGAATTTGCTGCAGCAAATCCTGCCAGTTCTCCCCATTGTAATCACAGTGAAAATACATCATCACCTATTATTATCTCCACACCTGGGGCACCTGAGCAGGTTTGTGGACCCAAAGTGGTACTTGGGTAGGACATGGCACAGAAACTGGGTGGGGAATAGTTAACTTAAACACAGCAGGCAAAGGTGCCTCTTCAAGAAGTGCATAAGAAATAACAAGCATCAAGTCAAATTAAGTGGCTGTCCTCCCTGCCAACTGTAAAAGCTGTTTCCACTTTCTTTCAGGCAGTTTGTCCAATAGCATGCACTAACACACCACACATAGCAGGTAAGTTTCTCCCCTCCATTGGTGGTCTAGTGGGGTGAAACACAGCCAGAACACAAAGCGAATGCACATGTGCAGATGCAGCACTGCGGGCTCCAAAGCTGCTGTCATTGCTGAGCTGGAGGGAGGTTTCAGTGTGACAGCCCATGCCAGGCACAAGGGCTGCTCAGGAAAGGGAGAAGTTATCACAAGAGGCATTTACTACAGGAAGCAAAAGCACACACAGATCACACTGCCTGGTAGCTTTTCTATGTTTGTCTTCCTCCCAATATTAAAATGCCCCAAGAGAAAGAAACAAATAAAAAACCAAGAAGTGAGAGGGGCTGGGGTCAGTGCAGAAAAAGCACAGAGAGATGATCTATATACACCATCTCCTACCAGAAGCAGAGAAAGCTTCCCTCTGACTTTGGAAGTCACCCTTTAAAGACCTGTTAAGTGACAGAGAATTAGGGAACACAGGTGCTTAGAGGGAAGCAGGTTTAAATAACACCATTCCTAGCACAATACATACAAACACCTACTCAGGCCTGAACACCAGCACCCAGCATCACAGCACCTTGCAGAACACTGACAGTCAGTCTCTACAGGAGTATTACCTCTGACTCTTGATGAAATGTCTCCCGTAGCATTTTCTCCCCGTTGTGCTTTGCAGATGCTTCCCTTTTTAATGTCAGAGACAAGCAGCTGCACTTCTGAAAACAACACTTCCCAATAATGCTCTATTTACAGCCAGATCTCCATTCTCACCCAGTGCTGGTTGTGTTTATCCCTGTCTGTCAGTAGGGCAAACTGCAGCCCAGGCCCATGGCTTAAGTTAACCTCAAAAACACGTTCAAATAAAACATCAACTTAGCACTATTGAAAGCTCTGTATCAATGAAAAGGTGAGAAACATGCAGTCTATGTATCATAGCTTTCCAATTGTGATGTCTTCGCTGAGCACAAAGGAATATTCTACTCCTTAACAATCAAAACCAGATGGTACCAATTTTGATAGCCACTTTCACAGAGCTGAGAATGCTTTTGTTGTGCTGGATCTATTGTAAGCCAGTTAGCTTCAGTGGTAATCAGATATTTGACATACTGAAGAGACTGGGATGAATGCAGGAACAAGCTTGTTAATCATCAGCTGTTTACTCCAAAAGCAATGTGGGGAGCTATTGGAAGTTACAAAGGCGGGATGGATCAGAACATCACTGGCAGGGCCTAAGCCCAGTTTGCTCCCTTCTTCCTGGAGGGGTGAAGCCAGCCCCTCCACTGCTTCTCCCTGATGGAAAGCCATCCCACTATCCCATTCCAGGTCACAGCTCATTTCAGGGACGCACACAGCTCCTGACACTGCCCCACGCAGACACTGTTTCCACACTGAGTGCCACAACTTAGGGCTACTTGCACATTATGGGTCTGGGAACACAGTAAAAGCTTGAGGGCACCGGAAGGGGTGTTACAGTACAGGAAAACAGGAGAGCACTAAATGTACAACGCCCCTTTTCTGCCCTACTTCTGCTTGGGGAATTGCAACCAGGAAGGTTCTGAGAGCAAGCAGGTAACAATCCTTTACTATTACCAGATGACAGCTCCTGGGAATGTTCAAATCAGTTAGAATCTTGGGTCCTGATATAGCAAGTCAGGAAATTCTTCCTCCCAGTTGCTGTCTGTTTGTAATATAGTTAGCACAGATGTAGGAATCAATATCACTGCTCACAGAAGTTACAAGCATTAAGGATGCTAGGTAGAATATGAGCTTGTCCTCTCAGAGCTGAACGTCTTCTAATGGCACTTGAAGCATCCCTGAAAGTGAAGTAGTCTCCATCATCTTCCCTGAGTCACTTCACCACAATGAAGTATTGGATCAGATCCAATTTAACCAACAAGTTGAACTGGGAAGCCTAAACCTTACCCATTTTTGCCATCTCCAACAAATCCTTTTGATAATCAAACACCACAGCCTCAGACTTCTTCAAAGAAAGATGCACAGCAGTACAAGCCAGACAGCTCTCCTGTTTCCACACTCTGTGTAGCAGCTGCTGTTCCCTCACCGTGCCTGCCCATCAGCACAGACCCCCTCCTCCTATCTGAGACTTTGTGCATCAACTTGTTGCCTTCATAACAGAAAACGTGCTGATATTTGATGACTCAGAATAGGATTAGGAGATAGTCAGGCATCCGTCAGGAAGCTAAGAAACCCCCCAGCAGTGTGGCTTACATGCTTTGGTAATGTGAATTTCAGGAGAGTATATCTTGTGTCTTCTCCTAATAGCAACACTGAAAATCCACCAGAGATCAGTTTAATGCTTTGGAAAAGGTTAATGTTGTTAGGGATTTACTGCTATATTTGAAGTAGTTTAAACTATTATTTTTATTTCCTTGAGTAAAATGGAATTTCAGTGAATCGTGCAGTTAGGCGGTCAGCTTGTGTCTGAAAGAGGTCATTAAAAGCTTGGGTGGTTTTAAATAGTATCTAATTCTGTCTGTCTGGCAGGGAGTGGGGAACTGCCATCAGCACTGGGTTAGTCACATCAGTCCCCAACCCCTGACACTGCTTTGCCTTCCACAGCGGCTGCCTGGCGCTTGCACCGAGGCACACGGATTCCTGTTACTTCACACATTCCCCAGTCTTGGCAAACTCCAACGTCCAAGGGCAATACACTAACGCTCCTCATCTGTGCCAAACAGTGGCTTGTGGCAAAAAGTGCTGACAGGGTGAGTCCACAGGTAGGCTGTGCAAGAATGGACTAATAATGCTGCTTCTTGCACACAACAGCAGAGAAGCCTTTGCTTGAAAAACTTGACAGTGGCCACGTGCTATTTTGAGAGCCAGCAACTCTTTCCTCTGGAGGAAGTTAAGGGCATCAATGTCTCCTGATGCTCATCTCACGGGTCATCTGCTAGTCTACAACTGAAGTCATTTGTGCAAAATACTGTGACAGTGTCAGTTGTAATTGCATCAGTCATGCCACACAACAAGACAAATATGACAACATCAGAAATTGCTTAAGACTGAAAAGCAAATGCAGGAAATAGCAAGCAGTCAGAAACAATTATTTTACTATAGTATGCGCAGTAACAGCTCTCTTTTCTGACAAACAGTTCTCCTGGGAAACAGTGTACAAAGCTGCCAGAGACTTTTCACTTTCCCATGGGATACTATCAGTCTGAAAAATGCACTCCATTTTGTTTAGGGGCTCTGAAATTACAAGGCACCAGCGCCAGACACAAGCAGTGTCTTTTGCAGTTTCCGCTCCTCACAGCGCACAGACACCTGCCTCTACAGAAAGTCCAGTTCTGTTAAGATATAACATGAGGCATTTTACCCTACCAAATTCAGTTGTAAGAGAAAATGCAGTGATTCATCGTGTTTCTTTCAATGAGCTGTGAACATGCCTCTGCTACAGCCCTCTGACAATGGCATCTTTACTGCACGTGAGATTGGCAAGCCGGTGCTAAAGTGACTTCCCATTATACCCCTGGGAAAGAACAAGGCAGGTTCCCACCTCAGCAGACTGTTAACCTTGTAGCAGAGCTGCCTAGACCAAGCCGACATGTGGGAGGGATTCTTCCTACCAAAATTAAATAAACCTTATGTGAAAAATGCCATTTCCAATGTCTTGAGCTGTCAATTGCAGGAGAAAACGATATTGATTTTTCCAGAAACTTTATTTAAGCGAGTGACCTATTAAATGAAACTTATTTGACACCAGATGGCTCTTGCAATTTAATTCTTGACTGAAATGATGTCTCCAAGGCTTTGTGATGTTCTTTATCTTGAATGATGAAAGGCACTTTCCTTACAGCCATTTGCGCCTGTATCCCAGGACTTTTGCAAAGGAAGTCCTCAAAAGAATCTGGAATTCTTTAACCTGCCTTTGCAAGCTGCAGAAGCTGCCCGCAAAGGAACAACAGGCCCATGCTTTATAAAAGCTGCAGATAAACCTCCTCAGCTTCTGCGATGGTGTTGGTGCTAAACCAGCCTTCTGGGGAACGCTGGCACTCAAACCTCCCATCTTTCCTCCTGTGCATCTCTTTCCCCAAGTTCCTCAAGGCAAAGCTAATTCTGGGAAGAGATATTTGCTTCTTAATTCCAGCTCCCTCTGCACTGGTCCTTGAAGTTCCTGTTGTCTGGCTGTGAATACAGAGCTGTCTGCCATGCTTCAGAGACCACTTGCTTCTGCTTACAAAAGCTTTTCTGCAGTTTGTTCTTTTAAAAGAAGCCCATTTATTTGTATTCAAAATCTATAAGGAAACAATTGAATAGTAAAACTGTCAGAATATGTCTCTTCCATCAAAACGGCTTAGGCACATCCGAAATGTCAGCACTGAATAACAACCCAGATCCTTTGGGTGCCCAAACCCACATCTGCTTCTGCTACTGAGCATCAAGCAAACTTGGCAGAGCAGTTAACGCTGCAGTATAATACATAATGTCACTTATGCAAAGACAGCTGAGTCCTAATGGTCCTTTTTACTCAGAAGTTCTCACCAAAGGCCCTTCATGGGCACAGACACAAAGCCTTCTAGATGTTGGCCATGCAGTGCTCACAGAAGGACAATGCAAAGCACCTTGCCTGTGTACAGGATCCTGTTATGATGCTCTGCACCATGTATGGGACAGGTAAAGCCACATCTTGCTTGTATAAGTCCATGGGACTGCTCTAAGAAGCTATGGAACTAAGCAAACACCTCAAAGCTAAGTATGGAGCCAGAAGCAATGGCTGTGGGTCTGGGGATCATTCCAAGGCCTCTCACTGGTACTCCTTCCTACTGGGAGAACTCACAGTCGAGGTATTGGATGCTAAACAGCTCTAGGAGAATAGAGTTACCAACAACACACGTTATTTCTTGCTCTAAGTAAGAAGCTATCTGATTAGCTGCTTCTTCCTAGTATCTCCCATCAAACATCCCACCCCAGAGATGGAGCAGCAAGCAAAGGCCACTGTGCACTTTGATCTCCCCTGCAGTACCATCAGCGCAGCATTAAGGTCCAAAGAGCATACAGTTGTTTCTTCCTTTCTTTCAACAAGTCTGCTATTGACCCATCTCTGTTCCATCCAAGGGGCTACACAGACAAGTCATCAAATGCTTCCCCCAGCAGGCAGCCAGCCTGATTATTCCCATAAAACCCCTTCTTACATCTCCCCTCATCCCAGTTCAGTCACAGCAGAGAAGCTCAAAGGATTCAAACGCAATTTTCTCATTGAGTTATAATAAGTCTTTTAGAGAAGTAGCTAGAATTACATAGAACCCATACAAACTAAAGCAACAGAACTATTCTGCATTTGAACTTTTCATTATTATTCCTTGGAGTTAACCTTCTCAGCTTTTAAATCATAAATTCATTTTGCTTTCTACCATCAGATAGGGGGCATGAGCTGCAGGAAACGTGACACGAGTGTTTGTTTCACACTCCCTTTAGCTAAAAAATAACAGGGCTCTCAGTGGTCATTGCTCCTCAAAACCAGGCCTAGAGAAATACATTCACTCAGGCACAACGCTGTATGGCAATGTGGCATCTCTGAACAGCCTGACTGCTCCAAACGCTGCACCTATCCAGCCCCAGGGCTCTACTTCTGGGGCCTCCTGAACCACAAGAGTTAATGTAAGATCATTCCAGCCTTCTGGAGAAAGAATCAGGAATGCCACCTATGGCCTCAGATGGCACAACAGAGGGGACTGATTTGTCAGTGTATGCTACTGATGACTTGATTTTCCCAAGAACCACAGAATCACCTGTTCTGCTAGCAGCACACCTGCACAGACAGTGCAGACGTGGCCATTTCAGCTAAGATCTGATGCTATCAGTATCTGAACTGCTTTGAAACAGAATAAGGTTTCCTGGCTAGTGTATGGGGCATGCATTCTCTCACAGAAAGGAGCAACAAGTTTAATCACCCTGTCGCTTCAAAGCAGCAGCTCATGCCACAAACCAGCAATTTGCCACTAAAACCAGTTCCTACCAAAGGTGTTGGCATGCTGCTGGAGTCTATTGCACTCTGCATACAGTTGATAGGCTGTCACACTCTTCTCTCACAGCTGCCTGCAGATAGCTGGAGGAGTACACCCCTAAGGACAAGTTTCCCTCATCTAATGTGTTTGGTTTCTGTTCCTGCAGCCCATTCAAATGCCAAGACATCTTAAAAAAGAAAGCCCACAAAGCAGAGTTTAATTTATAAAACACTAATATCTTTCTGAAATTTCAACAAAGCTGAAGCTTGACTTGAAAATTAAAGCCAGCTGCATTTGCTCGGCTTGTAATTAATTCCCTTCATGCCAAGTGCTACCTTGGGAAAGAGAACCAGCCATAAACATATTCACCTGTCATTAAAAAAGGCATACAAGGTAAATAATTCAAGAGATTTGAAAATAAATTCATGCTTTTGCAGAAGCAGACTTCCAAGCTTCTTTTCATCTTCTCTCTGCAGTACCTTGCTGTAATAGAACAGTGATACACATATAAAAGGAGAGAGAACAGAGCATGAACTGGGCCTGTCTAGCTTGAAAACCAGAGGAGCCTGTTTGCAGGGCCACAGTCCTATGAAATACACACAAAGCATCCTGGATTTGCAGACACATCCACAGAAATGAAACCCTTGATATTCTAGAAAAACGCAGGCTTTCAAAGCAGGCAGGACTCTTCTGAATGGAGTGGGGGGAGGAAATCTGTGGTGCCTCCTCGAAGCTTTATGAGATGGAATGTGCAGCTGAGTTGTTGAACAGGGAACAACAGCAGCTTTGCTGCATTTATGATGCAATTTCATTACTATGACTGGCACTTTCAGGTCCTGCATTTATTAGCAGCATCCTACTAGAATAATTGCAGGTATTGCAGGTGCGAGACACTCAGCACCAACAAGGAGGCTGGCTACATCTGCTCTTTACGAGGTTCTGCATATATCTGGTAGAGACTGGGAGAAGGAACTGTGCACTCATTTCTGCTGCAGTGGAGTAGAATAAGTTTCCATTCACAGCAGCAGTTCTGTTCCCTCAACACAGAAGCAGGAGGTGACCCAATACAGGCATGCTCACCTTCTGGCCTCAAGGACAGTGGAGGGACATGGCTAAATCTGAACCCATTTGATAATAAGAAAGGAAGCAAAGAGTTCTACATATTGCGTTTCTGTATCTCATGGTGCACTTCAGTTGCTTTGGATTCCTAACCCAGGAAAGAGGACTGCTGCCAAGACACCTTTCTGGGAGAACCAGGCACCTTCATCGGCCAAGGCACATCTTGTTGGCTGCTTCCAGAGTCACATTTTTGCACAGCATTTGTCATACATTAAGAACCTTCTTTGGGTGGAAATTCACTTCTTATAACCTTCATGGGAAAGCTGCATTTCTCCTTGGTGGGTGTAATGTGATGGAAAGCATAGCAATGACAAAAGTGCAACAAGGTCCAAGGCTGCAGCAAGAGAGGATTTGTTCAAATGCAACAGCTGTGGGCACAGAAATAAAAGGAAGAAGCAGCTGACCTTCAGAAGGTACAAAGGGATCTCCAGCAAGACACTCTAGCCTCCTCTGCATCTGAACTGCCTGCCCCCTGCCTCAGTAGCTACTTGGGTATTTTACAGCTCCTTTTAGATCCAAAAACTGCTGCATGTAGTCAACACTGCTGCTAGCAGTTGAGGGCTCTTGCCAGCTCTGCTATTTGCAGGGCCAGGTGGCTGATCTCCCAAAACCAGGGCCTGTGGTCACAAATCCTATTTCTCTCTGTGCCTATAGGAAGCAATCTTGATTCATTCATTCAGCTTGTATTGATCATCTTTATTTTTTAATTTTGTAAAGAATCATGAGGAGCTTTTTCTGTTTAAAGCTGAGGAGATGTTGTTCAAAGACATGCTGTGATATTCCTCTGTCTGACAGCTTTATTGGATAATAGCCACTGACGGTGTATACGTGCACGGACAGTCAGACCTTTTATGTATGTATGTTCCCATAGAAAAGATTGGTTTAAAGGTACTATTTTAGTATTGTTGTGATTGTACCATGGGACCAAGAATCCAAAAGGCAGATGAGAACCAAAGGTTGATGAGTAGAGGTTCATTGGCTCTCCCTGTTCTCTGTACCCCAGCAGGGGGATGCCAGACCACTGTCTGCCTGCTAAAGCCAGGCAGCATGGAAGGTGAGAGCATGACTCGTTGGAATTCAATCAGTAAATAATAATCAGACATCCCAACCTGATCCGGTCAGGGGCAACCAGCTCAGGGCAGAGGTTGGAACTGCATGGACTTTAAGGTCCCTTACAACCCAAGCCATTCTGTGATTCTATGATTATTTCAAAAGTGAAGAACAGATGTTCCTCATATTAAGGAGCTATTATGCTAAGTGTCATTGCAGTGACTTGTGGGAGCAGCATATTCATTTGACTAAGATTAGCTGTTACAACAAGGTCATTTATGCTTTAATGCAATTAGCTATGCCAGTATTGATAGAAGAAAAAAAAAATAGTCTCGTGTTGAGACAGGGATGTTTCATTGCCAGGGTTGTATCTCCTTGAGTTCAAGCTTCCTCTAAAATCATTTGCAGAGATGGGGCACCACCACCACCACCTCTCTGGGCACCCCATGCCAGTGCCTCACCTCCCTTAGCATAAACAGCTTCTTCCTTATATCCAGCCTGAACCTCCCCTCCTTAACACCTCATGTTAGCAAGCAGAAAACACACTAAACACACACAAACCTTCTCAAACAATGCAAAGTAGGAGAAAGAAAAAATTAGACTCTTAAGAGCATTCAAACAGCTTGCGAAATTTGCAGGAAAGATATTGTAGGAGCCTGCATCACACTCAAATTGTCTAACAATAAGTTTCCCAATAAACAGCTGTTTCAAGAAACCCAGCTCCACATCCACCCTCTCTTTTCTACAGTGCATGTCAAATCTGCATCAAAACGCTCACCACCTGTTTCCAGTTTGCAGGCAACCAATCATTGTTCATCAAAGTAACAAAGCTGTTTTAAATTTGAAAGCAACAAATCCAAGTTTAATTATTTTGTCCTTCAGAGCTTTACGCTATCTTTTGCGAAAGCCGTTTCAGAGATGGAGGACACTCATTGGCTGCCTTAAAAGGGGAATAATTGATTGACAGCTGGAAAAACACTTCTAAGGACAATAGTATTTGTCAGTCTGGTATTTTTCAAACTAAAGACAAATTGCATTTTATCAACACCCTGAAATTATTTTGTCAACAAAATTCATTTTGTGGCATTCCCTTCATCTGTCAAGCTGACAGAACGTTCTCCAGAGTGTTCTAAAAAAACATTTTGCTAACATGATTAATTTATCCAAAATTTAATTCTGCTTTTTAATCATACGTATAGAAAGATGTTGCAGGACGTGCGGCACAGGAAGGTGTGAAGAGCAATGCCATTAGCTCACACAGCCAGGGAGGCAAGGCGTACCAACCTTCAGCAGTTGAGGAGATGCAAGATCTGATTGGTTCTGCGCAGACAAAAACCCTGCTTAAGTTAATCGTGCTTTCACAAATCATTTGATCTTGCTGAAAACATTTCAAAGAGCTTTATGTGGAGTATTCCACAGCAATTAGAGAACAGTGTGTGTGCATGCACAAAATGAAGCATTATCACCCTAACTCGAGTAGAATGTTCTGGATGGTTCTGTCAGCTCATGGCATGGATGGTATGGGAAGATGCACAAGTACCCCACACAACAATACATTCATTTCTTATGCTTTCAACGTGTTAATGCCAGTAGCAAACAAATGCTCTGGTTCTATGCCATATATTATATTTTTTAATGGAATTTTCCTAACAGATTTATGCCAAATGCATAGCAGTGACTGAAACACCAGGATTTCTGAGATTTCCCCTCAGATTCTCTTGACTGTGCTTCCACTTGAATGCAAATCTCTAGCAGACATGGAATCAGACAATCTTCCTTATGCCCATTTTGTTTTTTGATAAAAGGATCCACTGGGAGGTCAAGTAACTTTTCTAAGGTCATGCATTAAACCAGCACCAGGTGAAGGAGCAACAACTACGCTTCCTGCCGCCCAGTGTATCCTCCTAGGCAATAATACCAGTGAATGTTACTCTTGCATTGTCAGAATTACACGTGTGTGCCTTGATTAACAATAAATAAGCTCAGATGCTCTCAAACAAGATTATATCTGCACTCGTAGGGATGGAAGGTATCACCCCTTTCCACAAAGCTCACGGGTTGCATTTTGAAACACTGAGAACATTAAAGGAAAAAGCATTGCTGAAGCTTTAGAAGTGAATTCACAGGCAACTGAAATATTTTTCCCAAGAGCTGTAGTCTGCAAGACACCTTCTGAAGTCAATTGACAACAAGAGAAAAGACTCAAACTAATGCATGGGTCTCTCTGTACTTCTGGTCCCCTGTTCAGAAGCACAGACACAGATGCTCACATGGATTCAAAATGAGCGTTGGTTAGACAGACAAAGTCATGCTGTACGCTCAGAAATACTGATAATTGTTATCCCAGGAAACAAAACATTCTATCAAAGCTCCTGAAGCTTGTTTCTACATCTTTACCAGTTTCTATCATATCAGTTCTGCAGTGCACATTCTGATTTCCTGAGAGATGATTTGTGCTAAAGTAATGAAAAGCTCCAGTGTGGAAAAGCCAGAACACCGCACACAGGTTTCACCATGAACACAAATTCTTCCCAGATGCAGCAGTGTCTGTGCCATGCCTTCTTTATGACTTGCCTTCATGGCTAACAGCCCTGCTGCAGTACCTGAATTCTGACCTAGCAGAGGATGCAGCTGGTTGGTTATCCCTTACCTCAGTGCTGCCTGCTGAGTGCCCCAAGAGCCCAGATCCTCAGTGGTCATTCACTGACATGGAATTAAAATCTGACACAACCCTTTCCTGACTTGTCTCTGATGGACTTTTGTAACTGCCTCTCATCCCTCTCCCACTGCTCAGTCTTCTTCTTACCTCCACAAGGTGCTGCAGTTTTTATAGTCACAGCCACATTACTTTAATAGACTTAATCCCTCTGGGCCTCTTTTGATACTGAATTATTAATTCATTAATCTGTTTTTCATATTTCTAAACAGAAACAGACATTACTGGGCTGAATAATCAATACTGTGTTCTCTCATTTCTTTCCTTTTCCATCATTTTAAGAATCTACTCTGCTTTCAATCTTGGGTCTTTTTAATAGGATTTGCTTTTGTGAAGAATTTGACACTTCATTAAGGCAACTCTATGCTAACAGATTTAATAATTCCTATCTGCATTGGTCACTTATAACTGACGTTACACATTCCAGTCACTCTTGAATCTGCCTGAGAGATATTCCTAGAGGAAAAAGACTTGCCTTTGGGATCTGTGCTCCTGTTGCCAGTGATAACAGATCCAGAGTGAATCAAGGCTAAGACTATATGCCCTGCCTTCTGCTGCTAGGAGCTTTGTCCTCTCACCCTTAGGAGAGAGGTGACGAACCTTACACATTGACACTAACTGCAGCCAGCACAGCAGCCCAGCTCAGCCAGCACAGCCCAAAGCAGAAGAGGTCATATTGTACAGAGCAGCGTTTTAGCCTAAATCTCTACAAAAAGCTCACTGCAGAGCTATCAAGCCTGAGACACCCTTGGTCAGACACATCCCAGATCTCTTCCAGTTCAGCAATCATGTATCTGCAGGTTAACCTTCAGGGACCCACGTACTCTGGGAGAAGGACCCGTTTTCTGCAGTACCAGCCAGGTGACTCCTGCACATGAATTCCAGAAGCAAGAGTTGCATTGCAGATTCAAGCTGAAACACAGCATTGGTGGAGACCTCAGTCATCTTACCAGATGACATCCTCACCAACAAATAGCCAAAATATTGCCAGCCCTCCACCAAATGGCACAGTCTGCCCTTTTTGGTCCTGTTTCCTGTCCACTACATTCTCTCTGCTGTAATCCAACATGCCAAATTCTCCTCAGCACTGATTCTTCCCAGGCTGCAGTCTAGTGTGCCAGCTGCATCTGCCATCACTGGACTGGCACAACAGGAGTTAGCTGTCACTGTCAAGTGAGCTGACAGGTGTGCAAAACAGCAGAGCTTCATACAGAGAGGATCTAGGTGAAACACCTGTGAGCAGAGTTTCCATCTGGTTGTAATGTTCCAGAACAAAATAGACAAACCAAAGACAATTATTTACAGTAAATGTTTCTATTGCACACAATGATTGGGATACTTTACAGATTTAGAATGTGATGGCACGAAGGAAATCTTAATGAGGAATTAAAAGGCCATTAAGAGTGGGGGAAAATGTTAACTGAAGAGTACAAAAGTATTAGGAAGTGCCAAATGCCCACACATACCCATATATGCCAAGTACATATATGGGTATACTCAAGGATGCAGAGAGTATGAGGGCAAGTTGTAGTTGTCCTGCAAGAAGCAGTGCCAAGAAGAGCCCTGAAGTGCCTGGCAAAGCTCAGGAAGTTGCTGTCTGCCACCAGAATGGATATAGGAGAGAGATGTTTCTCTAGAGTAGCCTTCATAAGAGAAGCATCTTTTCCTGCAAGGCAGGACTTGCACTGTTCCCTACCACAATAAATATCAGCATGAGTTCTTGCAATTGTAGAAAGCTCTGTTTTACCTCTGAACTCCATGACTTTTCTTGAAACCAACTGTTCTCTCTGTCAGCATTGTACACCTTGGATCAGGTCTTCTACTAGAAAATGGCACAAAAGTTCACAAAATTTATTTCCAACAGCCAGACCAAAAAAAAAAAAAAAGGCCAACAACACATTTGCTGCAAATTTCAGAGAGAAAAATCACATCTCTTGGTTTTATAGTAACAGGAAAACCTGAAAAAGATATGAACAGATCTTTTAATCATTCATTATTACAGAAGATGTCATTCTCTCTTCCTGAAATGAATGAACACATCAGTAGTTGGTCCTCAAACCTCCTTAACTGAAATACAATTGCTTTATACTAGATTTCAAACCATGCTGAACAAAGCCTACATTTCTCTTCACTGTTGCTATAGTAAAAGCTTAATGGTCAAGGCTGCTCCCTACATGCAGGAATTTGCTCTCTGTAAAGGGTTATAAACCAGCCCAGCTTCAGCCCAGCCAACAAGAAAGCAGCAGACAGACAGCTCTCTCCTGTACCCCAAGCTCTGTTCTCAACAGAATGCCAGGTAACCTCAGAGGTCTTTCACAGCTCTTACTCTGGTGGCTTCAGAAAGGGAATGTTTCACCCTGAGTTGCAAAGAAACTACTCCATCCATAAGCAAAATGGTGGGACATCATCATAATTTTTTTTTACCCACATCCTGCCTGTGTTTTCAGGAGGTATAAGACACTGCAGACTGCTCCATCACCTTTTCAGTGTAATGAACCCTCTCCTGTACCGTGCAGTGAACCAGGGGTGCTGCACCTCAGAATGACTTGTGCATGTGAGGTAGAGGAAGAGAAGGAAGCAGCAGCCACCTCTCTAGCACACCTCCCTGTGACACCAACAGAGCAACATAACCCAGCCAACATAACCTGCTTCTTTCCTCCTCCTGGCCTTTGGCCCCTGCATGGTGGACCATGCAGCAGAACCTGTCACCCACAAGGCAAGCAAAGGAGCAGAGAGTTGGATCACACACGAGAAGTGCTTTCAACTGATACACACACCTCTGGCACCAGCTCCCTTGTCATCCAATCCCAGCAAGTATGTATTAATGAAGCTTGCCTGATTGTTGATTCATTTGATTGTTAAAGCTTGTGGAACTCATACCGTTATTATTCACTGTTATTAATGTTCACAACTCGGCCTCTCTCTTTCCAATACGCTCCACAGAGGAAATCGAAGGCTGAAACCAATTGTTACAGTCAATGAATGATGGAGCCGCTTGAAGATAGGAGCATGCCTGCTGCTCTGGGACCGCTGCATCTCAGTGGGAGTCAGTTAATCTTCACACACAAGGACTGCAAACTGAGAGGCTATTTCAGGTCAGTTCTCTGTTCTGTACACTGCTTCCTGAGTCAACTGGTCTATGACAGTCACCCTAACTAAGTGGTCTCTGCATAGGACCAGCGACCCAGGGCAGGCTTTCATCCATGTGCAGAAACAAAGTTTCCTTTGCTCTCCTCCACCAGTAAAGAAGACAACACCAGAACAGTGCAGTAGAGAGCAGAAGGGAGCTCAGCAGTGCATTGTGTGTGTGCACGCTGCTTGCCTCAGTACTTCCCCTTTCCTCCCCTCCTGCAAGCCTTCTCCACCTCTCCACAGCCTCTTGGTAGGTGATCATTTTCAATCGTTGTGCCACTCCCCAAGACAGAACAGCAGCACTCCTATCTGTCTGGTAGTCAGGATGCTTCCAAATCTGCAACAGGGCTCTTATGGCAGCTTTTCAGAACAATGTACTTCTTCATGTTATACCTCCAGCATCTACAGAGCCGTCACATACCATATTCAGTCTATTATTCATCTCAAGTAGAGAATTCTGCAAAGCAGGAGGAAATAAAAGAGGGCTTAATACAGCTTTACTAAAATGGAATTTGCCAAGGACTCATAGAAAAATGGATTTAATTAGGGCTGCTAATGGGGAACAGTTTGTTCCTGTGATTTAAGGCAGAAGTTAGATAGTGTCTATAATTTCAACATTTTAAATTATATATACCAGGTCATTTCTCATTTCTACCTTAATTATAAAAATCCATCTTTATGTATCACAATTTCAAGGCAAATAAAGCAAAGGCAGCAAAAATGATATTTTATTTAATAAAACTTGTAAGAACTCACAAAAGAAGCAAAAGATACTTTGTGTGGATGAAGCAGACCTCACGTAGGAAAAGCAGTTGCCAGACAGCCCTCCATGCACCACTTTGGGACAGCACAAAGAGGCCATTTGGAGGGGGGGAAACAGATGTTTCCAAATAAAGGAATAAGTAGACATACACTATATTAAAAAAAAAAAAAAAAAGAATCTCAGTGTGATTTTTATTCAGTGGTGTGAACGTCCTTCATTTAATTTTGCAGCTAAGCAGAATATTATAGTTGCAGGCACTAATTGGCCTGACGTGCTCTGTCTAGTAATCCCACATTCCAGAACTCTCTGCTACACCTTCAGACATTGATCACTGTCAGGATATCTGAATTGCCTGAAAATCAGTTCTCCAGGTAGGAAGGCCAAAAGATGTTGTCAGAACCGCTCCTCCCGCGTCTCCTCTGAACCCCGGGTTTATTTAAGTCTAATAAACGTCGCTTTGGAGAAATTTCTTGTTAGCTGACTCTGACCAGATGACCTAAGTAAATGAGTCCAGGAATTGTAAAGCTCGGATTAATTTAATAACAAGTAATGCAGACAACTGACTAGCAAGCTAGGCCCAGCCACTGCTGCAGCTTCTGCACCCACTGTAATGTATTTTAATGCCGCACCTCAGATCAGAACAGAATCAATGAGTGAAGTTCAAATGTGGCACTTTTCCTATTTCCCTGACAGCTTATTTCATGGATCACAGGGACCAAAGTACAGCTGCTTATTCAACAGAGGAAAGAATGAATCAATTTTCATTCTTTAATACACTATGTGACCTATTCTCTGATGCTCTATCCTTTACAATGGCTCTACTCTCTTCAAGACCTTCAATTTTGTCAGATAGAGAAAATTTAAAATAATGACAAAATGCCCTGCCCTAGGTCTGCTTCCAACTGACTAACTGCTCTGCCAGTAATAAGTCCAAATGAAAGATATTATGTCACTCGGGTTGGATTAAACAGACGAACTGTAATCCTACATCATTAAAAAAGATCCTATCTCCTGGAAGATTTCTGTGCTTGCTCTCCAAGCTTCCCATGAAAGGTGCATGAACTCCACAAAGATCCTGATTCTCACCTGCTTCAATAATTCTCCTGCTTCTAAACATGAAGGAATAACCCAACAAAATGGCAGCCATCAAACAGCTCGCAGCTGGAAGAGCAGGCACATGGCTGAGGATGTCACCACTTCTTTTTAAGCAGCTCTAATTTGGGCAGAATTAACATGCTGAGAGGCATCATTCTGCAATTTCACTGTGAAGATTATGTTTCTCATTTAGAAGCATCCCTTGGTACTGTAGTTTTAATTACCCTCTGTGTGGCTCGTGTTTGTCTTGCCTTATTATTTATCCTCAGTTCACAGGTGATACTCATGCTGTTCTCATCACTGCTAACTTTGTTTCAGCCTGGGCTTTCTGGTGATAGCCGTGGAATGGAGGCTAAGTTGTCAGCAGCTATTGTAGTCAGCTGCTGAGCAAGTGGATTTTGATGAGGTTGATCTGATTGGCTTTAGATGCACGAATGAAAACTCAGCATCAAGTACTGGCCCCACAGCCAGATGGGTTAGTGCTCTGCATCCCTGTCACCAGCACCCGTATGTCCTGCAGCTATCAGAGGACATGAAAACTGCCCACTAAGCTCTGTCAAAGTAATGTTTAAAATGAAGTTCCAACAAGACCTTTTCCCTTCAAACAAGGCACGCATTAACAGTTTGAAAAATGAATCTAAGCCCCGTCTGCACTGGGAGTTTGTTCCCAGTGCAATGTGCCATATTATGGCAACAATATATTCTTCGAGTGAATGAAAACTAATGAATAACTAACCCCCTGACAGTCTTGCTATTACTGAGTGCTTAGGAGCTGGGTAAAACTGACAGAGTAAGATGAATATGGTACTAAGACGAGACGTTACCTTGCATGACTGGTCAGGGGAATCCAGATTTAATGGACATTACAGATGGGTTAATTCTAAAGGCTGAATTTGATTCTAAGCTGTAGCTGTTCTCTGAGCAAGTAGACCTAATTTTGCAAATAGGAAGGCTAATCACTTAGACAACTGAGTCACAGGTTGTAGCCCTATTTGTGAAGGAAGCATTGGGAGCTTAGTCTTGGGAAGAATGGGTATGAATTGGCCACTTGCTTCCATTTCCCTGCGAGGCAGAGTCCTGCACCCTCCTCAGCAGCGTCCAACAAAACTCAGGCAGAAGCTACAGTCAGCCAGAAGGGAGGACAATCCCCAGCAGGAGGAATCACCAGAGCACACTGAATGTTCACTTGCCTGCGTTCACAACACAGGAATCACAAGACACCGGAGAAATTATCAGGTATCAGGCTGAAAGAGGAAGGGCAGTATGATCCCAGAACTGGAATCTGCTCACGGCTGGAGGACTTGCAGCAGCAAGCACATGTCGCTCTTTCCTGGAGCCACGACATGGCTGCACTTTGCAGTTTAAATGCACCAGTTGCAGACCTCCTCTGTCCTCTGGAGATGTGGAACAGGTCCCAGCCTGGACCTCTTCCCAAGAGCAGAGCTTTCAGATGATGGTAACCTCATCACGGCGAGATGGCGGTCACAGTGATGTTGGGACATCAGGTATAAACCAGGAGAAGACAGTTCTCGTAATTACCAAGTTGAGCAATATTAGAGGAAAAATAATCCCTTTGCTGGATGCCAGCAAATTAAATATTAATCATAACTGTTTTGAACACAAAAATGCTCATCTTCAGATATTTTCCATGAGTGTTAAAATCAGAGCAGAACTAAAGCTTTATTCATTTTCCATTATCAGCTTAAATAAAAACACTCAGAAAAACGGGCAATGATGTACAGAAGCCACTCAGCACAGATAATTGGAATGTAAGTTCAGGCAACCAATCACTCCTTGATTTTGCTTCTGATCGAGATAACTGGCTTGTTTCACTGCTCAGCTCAGTCGGCTCAGACCGTCTCTCAGCTTTGCCTGATGGAGATGAAGCTCCCAGAGCAAGCATCTGTAAGTGACAAGAGGGCAGCGTGGGAAGCATGAGGAGTTCACCCTGCCAACCTCTGAGCAGGAAGGCCGAGGAGCAAGAGGGAGATGGGGCAGGAAAAGAGGTGAAAGGACAGAGCGTGGGGCAGCTGCCATAATGTTGTTCCTGCACAGGAGATGGTAAAAGGAGCAGCTGTGTGAGACTGAGAGCTGGCATCTGGGTGGTTGTGCGCTCAGCAGTGTGTTGAGGCAATGTCAGACCATTGTATTTACTTCATCCAGAATAGAGAACATGAACTTCTGTTTATAGTTACAGCAGATCATCTTTGCGTTCTCAATCACTAATTTACATTTAAATTTTTGCTTGGAACCAGGGCAAGAATTATTTTATAACAGCATTTGTGACTGTTCTCTCTTCTGCTTAATTATTAACTTTGTTCTAGTAAATAAAGGGTCTTTATGAATTCCATCAATCTCAACAGGCCCTTCGCATGCAAGACACTCCCAGACATTTGTAATGAAGAAACCACATTCACTTTTGCTTTATTTAAAGGAATGAAATGATAAATATAGTTCTGTGGATGCTCTTGTGCAGTTCCCTAAATTAGAATGCCTGCCAGCAATTATGCCTGACTTACTAGCTGCTTCGTTACAACAGCCTAAAGGATAGAAATAGACTGGAATAAACTGGGGCTTTAAGAGCTCATACGCCCTTCAGCAGCACAGGTTTTCAGAGACAGCAGAAGCTCTGCTAGCTAACACAGTGCTCACTGTTCTGTTTTGAATCTACGTTATCTCTCCATGCCAGGAAATGTGCATCAGTTGAACTCTTCAGCCATGTCTCTGAACTGTGCTCTCACAACTCTGCACACTGTGGTGGTAGGGAACTGCATTGGAAGGAGATGCAAAAATTCAGTATTTATTTCCTTTAATACATTTTATGATCAGCCTTTCTTTAGTCATTCTAATGGGCTTATGCTTTGTGGAGTGCTGGGCTGCTCTGTTTGTTGTCCTCAAGATCCCTATCAGAAAGAATGCACAGGGAAGGTGCCAGCCACTGAATTATTTATTTGGTGCAGCCTCCACAACTGGCCTCACCATTGCAAACACATCTCTCCAGAGACACAAAAACTGAAGCAGTCACTGCTCCTGAGTGTTACACATCCCAAGATGCTTCTCACAGCTATTTATACCTCATTTTGCTAAGCACACATTGGCAGGGTTTCTTCCTCTGATCCAGTCTGATCCTGACAAACAGTTGTTTCCCTGAGACAGACACAGGAACATGTTCTATTCTGTTTTTATAAATAATTACGCATCTTTTTTCCCCTCTTGATCTCAAAAAGCCATAATCTTTGGGTGCTTAGCTATGCTACCCAGGATGATGCTAAGGGGCTCAACACAACCAATGCAGAAGCCTGTTAATGATATCAGCTGAACAGCAGAAACAATGAGAGCTTTTGTCCGTATGAAATGAAAATGACCACACTCTCATTCTGGAAGAAACTGTGGTATTAGAAAGCACAGGTTTGACAAGATAAACTAAAAGCTACACTCTTCAGATTCCAATAGGCCTGTTCCGTATTAATTATTTACCACGATGTTTTCTTAAAGTAGTGCCTTTGTGCCTTTAATTTTCAATTCCCCTAATGCTATGAGGATCTCTGCTGGCAACTCATCAATTATTAATAGCATTAAAACAATATTTGTTTTCCCCTGAATACATTTTTGAGTGCCATCCTCATACCAGTTAGGTTTTTCTGAAACTTTAATGAGGGTCTCTGATTTCCTCCAGTCTGGTGGCTGAGGCATAGGCTGGTCTGGGCCTTTGAAGTAGCTGTCGGAGCATGCACAGCTCTGCATCCTTCACAGCGTTTGTCTCACTGGGGCTGGGGGAGTGATCAAGCTAAACATCTGTGTTGAGGGAGGAGAAACAGCAGTATGTCTGTAATTGGGAATTCCAGTTGCTGAGTTCAGAGGTTCTGTTGTTCAAATGACTGTTTTGCATTTTCTTATTCCAGCAGCCGTTCTGAGGCTCAGTGGTGAACGTCTGGGTTTTTCTTGCTTTGGAATGATTTTCTCCTAACAAAGAAAACAGCAGTGCAGTTCCTTTAATCTACAAGAAAACCATTCCATTTCAGCAGAAGGATATTTGAAACATCACCGTTTTAAGAATTTTGTGCAGTCTCAGCCACTCTCCTCTCTACCAGGGCACATATAAAAAATTAAAACCCCAAATACCACTCCTTGCTTTTCTGGGCCCTAATTATAAATACATTTCCACCAGGAGGAGTCAACGTAAGCCTAACACTGTGCAAAATCTTATAATTTCAATATAATCTTTACTTACTGTGGATTGGTAATTGGAGCTGTGGAATCAATTTTTCCCCTAGTTGAAACACCCAAATGAGTATGAAATATGTTGCATTTGTTCCATGCACATCTACAGTTCTGCACTTTGCTTGGAGTGGGATGATCTTTCTGATGTATTTTTTATAACAGAGCAATGTTTCCTCAGACTTTGATGTTCCACATCTACAGCTATTATAACCATTTGCTATTTAGATGCATGATCTGTGGCTAATCTCCAAAGCTTTGATGCATGCAATAATTATTACTATTGATGTCATTGCACCATATTTAAAATATGAGCCTCTTTTATAAGTCTTCTACTTACAGTAAAGGCACACAACCAGTTCACCCCAAGGCTGGAGATTTCCTGTTCATTAGGAGAAAGCCTCAGAAGCAGTGTAAGGTGGCATTCCATAACCTTCATTGAGGCAATAGCAATGATGACTGCAAAGGCTCAAAGAACAGACGGTGATGTAATGTCTGCTTTGGTCTCGGTGCACAGAGAACCTCTCCAGGAAACTGAGCCTTGGGGTCTCCAGTTGCTGCATTCTGACAGTCTGCTCAGGATGCTTGACCCTGAAGTCTGCCATGTAGTATGTTTCACCTAATCCTGAATCTAGGACTGTGAATAGTTTTACCTGTGCAGTGTGTCACTGACATTCAGGTGTCTGGTGTTCACTTAAGCCTTGGTTTTCTGATCTGGCTCAGCAAAACACCCAGAAACTCCCCACGATTCTTCACTGCTCTATCATGAAACCTGAGTCTGGATAGGTTGCTACTTGGGGCAATGTGATGAGGGTTTCTTTTGAGGGCCACAAGGCATTGTGAGTCAGTGTCTCTCTTGGTCTAGCTGCATTCAGACAGTCACATTTAATCAAAACTGCACAAGAACATGACCACTGGGAGAAAATGAATGTGCCTTGATAAGTTTCCTACTTGTGCATACGTTCTGGGAGTCAGGTTAGCTCTGAGAGAATAAATGTCATACTTTTAAAGTTGAAAAGATGCCTTGACACAGCTCTGTGAAGCTGCAGTGGAGCCAAGGTTTCACATGAACTTCATCAAAAAGCTGATTTCCATTATCCTAGGAAATGTCCTTACTCCTTGGCTGTTTCCTCAGTTTTTGGGGGAATATCTATGAAACAAGAAAACCCAAATGGTCAACAGCAGTAGCTTGTGATAAACTGGGGACTGGTGAAGAGAAAAAAAGCTGCTTTTTTTTTTTTATTATTATTATTTTTAATTATTATTATTTTTTTATGGCAGAATAAACAGACAGATATTCTTTCCAGTGGAAGAGGAGACAAGTTGGAGTCCTGAATGGATGTGACCCACTTGGAGCAGAGAGGAGTTCATAACAGTCTGCCAGGCCAACGCAGTGCAGAACACTGCATTTCCAAGCATGAACATCTCTATGTAAAGAGTAGACTGACAGATTCTGATTGTAGAAGACAATGAAAAGTAGATGCATCAGTGAACACTTTCTCATGTACCTTGTTTACAGTGTGCAGAATTATGGCCTACAGAGAGATGTGCACTGCTACTCCAAAGGGCACGGGCAGGGTACACCAGCAGCCTGGATACCCACTGTGCAGCTGACCTGACACAAGTAGGGACAGTTTACTCTTCCATGCACACTGTAACAGGAGTGGATATTTTTCACGGAGACCACATTAAATCTGTATTTTAGGAAGTACTTATTTTGCCTACAGAAGAAATAATAGATTCTGCCTCTGCAAGCCAGAATCCTGCATACAGCCTAGAGCCCATTGGTCTGCTGAAGCACCTTCTGGAAAGACCAACAGCCCTACTGTACAGACACTGACTGCTGAGCTGCATCACATTCCTCCATCTCTTGTCTCAGGGATAGCCACTGCAACTATAATAACATCTTCCTATTGGTTTCTTCTGGATTTGTTTTGCCTGAGCTTCTCTGTTCTGAGTCTTTCAGTGCGCTCACGTGCCTTAAACATGAGTGCTTCCCCTCAAAACCTGCTCACCAAAGTTGGCACAAAAACAGGGCTGATTCAACTGGCAAAAAGCCAAATGCTGAAAAAGAAGCACTACTACAGTCAAAACCAGAAAGATTCAGTGTTTTTCACTTGCTAGAATTAATTCCTAGAGACTAGAATAAAAAAGTTTCCACGTTTCCTTCCTTTTTCTCTCATCATCATTTCATTACCTCTGTTTTCCTGAACTGCATTAGCCACATGCTGGAAGGACAGAATGACACACACACTCATCTGTCTTGCAGGGCAGGGACACCTGATGACCATGATCTCATTGCCCCCCTCGCTCCTTTTCCTCTCCATTTTTATTATTGGTTATTAACCAATGTTCTCAGTCTCACCTGAGCACAAGGCCTGGTGCAACACAGCTGAATTTTTCAAGTTGCAGGAAAGCACCCAAGCCACTGTGCCACCAGCCGCTCATCACTGCCCAGCCAGTCACTACTGCAGCCCATTCTGCACCAGGAGCTTCTGGTGCTTGCACCAACCATGTGGATTCATCTTCCCACTCATACTTTATTAGCTATGTTAAAGCACAGCTTGGCCCACCAATGCCAGCAAAACAGGTGAGATGGCTTGGTTTGCTCCAAGAGCACATTGATGTCCAGCCCTTGTCTCGGCACTCCAATACCACAGGTAATGTTACAAAACTAAAAATGTACAAGCATGTGGGCCTTAGTTAACATTTTCAATTTAGTAAAATGTACTTTGTAGGTCTCTAATTACACTGAAGCAAGCTGCATTCATATATTTAGTTAACTGTTTCATTATGCTACTGGCAACCACTTCTGGAAAGTCAAACTTAATAAATTCGAACATCCATTCAAACTTGCTAGAAGATAACAAAAGACAGAAAGCAGATTAAGAACTTCAGCCTACGAAGTCACATGGGTCTATAGGCAGTGTGGGGACTCCACTGGGAGGCATAGAGCATGCAGGAGAAAATCAGTTTGATTCTGAAAAGTGCATGGCTTAAGCTGCTCAACTCAGCCTCTTCCTGAGGGCACCTGGAAAAACTTGCACAGTCTTCTGGCTTAAAAGTGCCAGCTGACATGAGATGAAAGTTGTTGCTGTGCACCTCATTACAAAGATACAAAGAAAGACTTCCAAGCAACAAAATTCAGTGGCTCCTGCAAGGCAAGAGCGAGGGAGCCAGCCCGTCTGGATAGAGCAAGTCCTTGTGCAGTGAGACAACCCTTCTGAACGTCTGTAAGAGGTTAATTATGGGCTGCCTTTGCCTTACTCAGACTCCACTGTTTGGTCAGACATGTAATGTCTAAGTAGAAATTTCATTGATTTTATTATATACAGCCAATGTTTTACATGGCAGGATCAAGAGACAGAAGACAAAGAATGATTAACTGAGAAACAGAACAAAAGCAGAAGGCCAGCAAGGGCAGACACAAGGATCAGGAGTCAAGGACAGATGAGAGCAGGGAACAGAAGAGGCTCTTCGGAGCTACAAGACAATTACACATAGCAAGGACATTCTCTGTTCACTGTCGGGACAGTCTCACTTTGCCTCCCTGCCTTACTCAGCCATTACAATCAGAACCATGGCCTTTACTACCCCTGTCTCTTAGGAGATGCATGTGGTTGCCCAGCCCAAAGGCTCCTGACCTGCTGTGCTCGCTGCAGGGTCTCTCCTCATTCTGTCTGCAAAACAAACAGTGTGATGTGAATGCAGCATATTGTTCTTCTGCTGGTGTCAAGTTGCTTCAGCAGGATGACACTAAAGGTGCCCAGTTATCTGCCACTAGGGCGCTCCACTGGATTTCCCCAGCAGAGATCTATGGTTAACATGTATTGCAGTATGAAGGAAAGGGCAAGTTAATCCAGAACTGAATCAGGCAGTTCTGCAATACAGTTGTAGATCAGGAAGCACTAGGAAAGAGACAAGACAATCTCTCTGACAGGACATTATCAAATCACAAACCTGAGAAGACCAACTGTTGCCTGCCCACAAACTCAGTGGTCGTAGCAGATGTGCTCCCACTCAAAACAAGCGCCTCACACAGAAGCTCTCCTTGTACCAGGAGTTACTTCCCAATCCAGCACTTGCCTACCATGAAGCTATTTGAAAACTATCATCAAAGTTTTAAAAAGAGACTGATTTGAGCATCAAACAGAGTAAGATCGGAACACAAATAATTGTTAATCAAGTCTGGCTTGCATTCTAGACCAGGCCAAGAGACCCTCAGAGCTGCACATACAGATCAGTCACCTGAACAAAACCACACAGAAACCTCTGGGGTATTTAAGCATTCAAGTGGCAATGTAGCAGTGTAGAGTCTTGCTTTAATGTGGATTACCAGCTGCCCTTCATGATTCGGGTTATTTAAATAAAACAGAAGTGCTGATGGGGGACATTTCTCACAAAAATGTGTGTGTCTGAATGGCATGTAATAAAGCTCTCTGGTGTAAGACTGATAGCATATTAACCCTAGGTATTTCTGCCCAGGGTTACATACATTTCCAGTTTCGTATTTCCAGACCAACTCTTCGTCTGGATTGCTCTGAATTCACAGAAACAAGCACAGCCAGCACGAGGTCACTCCTGTCCCATCCGCTCATGCTCTGTTCATGCTCTGTATCTGTCATCAGTTCCTGGGTGGAGGTGTGCCCAGGGACACCATCAGCATTGGCTGAGAACAGTACCTCTCTGCCAGACTGCAGTCTGAACACAGCATCTTTCCTGGACAGAGTTCTGGTAAACCAACATTGTCATCTGAGGATTGAGGATTATGATGATAGGAAAGTAATGGCAGTATTTCCACAGGAAAAAAAAGAGCCTGCTAACCTGATGCAAAGCACAGAGCTATTTGCTGTGACAAAATACTGCTTCTGCTCATGGATTGCAAAAACTATGCAGAAATCCAAGGAATGTTTTTTGGCAACTGTTACCTGGAAACTTGTTCCAAACTCATTTCTCAGTCTGAAAACAGAAGGACACACAGGACTTTGTCACCTGAAAGATGACGCCTTGGATTTCATTGTACTCCAGAACGGGTACGGTTGAAACACACATGAAGCAGCAGTGCCAGAGTTGGCTTTTTAACTCATCATTCGGCCTTAGCTTGCTCAGGCTATGCAGCACTCTCCCATTTACTAGCTGCCCAGGTGTAAGCATGCAAAGCACACAGCAGATGGGACAAGCAGACAGTCCTGGCTGAGAGGGAAGGAGCTGAAATATCCATAATGGAAGCACTCTGAACTTATTTTCATTTTTTGGCTCATAATGAAAATTACTGGTATTACCAAACATTTGATTTCATTTTTGAAAAGTGATGTCGTGTCGCCTTTCCCAAGGAAGGCATCAAAGGTAGAAAGTTGTTCAGTTAACTAACGAGGCTGCAGACAGGAACCAGGTACCCACATAGCTTCTAAAGCATAAAATATCTGAAAAGGATCCAAATGTCATTCCATAGGAGAGGAGAAAGGAGAAAAAAAAGAATTTCTATAGCTGTTGGCCTGGTCACTCTATCAATAAGCCAATAAAAGAACTTCATTATCTACAGAGAGAGCTTCGAATGCTGCATCATTTTGCATTCTCAGTGAGATACTGGGTAGCTTCCCTGTTCTCTGCTGTAAGTTCTGAAGAGTTGATGTCACCTGGAGGAACAGGCTTTGCACAAGAACACCACAACGCCTCAGCACTCGTCAGCCTACAGACGTGGGAGAAAATCTATGGAGAAGTGATCAAGCATAATAGATAGCAACAATTACATTCAGTGCTTAGAAGGACAAGAAAAGGTGGCAAAGGGTAAAATGCTATGCATGCAGAATGGCAACTGCTTTTTCTAACCTGCTCCTCCTTTGTTTCTGCACAATCTCTGTCACACACAACAGTGACTCCTTGCACACTCAGTTATGGCCTCCTGCAGCTACATACTGTACAATATACTGTGTGGGAAACTGTGCTTACCAATGGAAGTTTGTGTTCCAAGAACCAGAATAGAAAACAGCTGCTGGTGCCTGAACAGCAGAAAGGCAAAGCTTGGTGATGAAGCAGCAGTCACACCTTACTGCCTGAGAGAATTTTGGTGCTCGTAAAACTGTTCCTATATCACATCTCCAGACAGAGCTCTCCTCACTTTTCTCAGTGAGGCTGCCAGGTTCATAACAGCTTTCTCCCACCAGTTAAGGAAAGGAAAAACAGCATCCTTTTCCTTTACCCCACGCTCTCCCCCTTCCTGTCCTCTAAATTGACTAGCTAACTGGCCAACTTCAGGAATAAGAAAACATCCCAAATTCTTGCAGAAAAGTGCCAGAGTTGCTTATCTTCTCAATACACAGAAGAAATCACTGTATAGTGTATAAATCATTTGTCACCATCCTCCCCTGAAAACTCATTATAATAATAGCCTAATCATTGTGATATTCACTCGTATTGCTCCCATGAACATTAATCCTCATTATTCATCTGGTATTAATGTAAATGTCACAGATACTTCCACATGATCTTCCAGACCTTGTGTATGCTTTCACCATCCTGGCTTCTGCTTTGAAGAAAAAAAGGTTTTCATTCATTACTTGAAAACAGACGGGCATGGAAGTCCCAGCACTCGTTAACTAAGCTGATCCTTTCCCTGGGGTCTCCCAGTGTCTTCCTTTTAGTGAAAAGCGCCTCATACCACATCACTGTGCAAGCTCCTTGATTTAAGGGCTTTGTGTTTTCATTTTGTTATTTTGTACGCATTCCACAGAAGCTGATTACTACATCAGTGCTCAACAATGAACTCTAGAATCATCAAATCCACCAGAAGCGAAGAGCTGGGCTTTCTTACATGCTCCCTTCTGTGCCTGTGCACTCTGCTGGACAACAGAGAGGAACCGTTCTGCAGGCAGGTCACACCAGCACCACTCATTTTCATGTCAGACAGCCCATGGCAAGAAAGCACAGCTAGTGGTGAGCGGCATATTCTCCTACGGTAACAGGAATGGGGATAACACTGTCTGCACAGTCCAGGCATCTTATCACAGAGCCAAGAGTTTTAGTACCAATTCCTTCAATGCTCTTCTACATTTCACCAGCCCTGCCTTAGACATGGCTAGAATACGAAGTACAATTCCACAGGAGCATCAGCTAACCCATGCTGCCCTCTTCAGGAGCTGCTATTAATTCATTACCAGGCTGCAGCACAACCCGGATGGGTAGAGAATTTAGGCTGATTTTCATTAACAGGCCCATCAAGAACTTCATTTTAACAAAGAAGAAAAATGTCATCTCTATCTGAAAATAAACGAGACAGGGCATTAAGAGCAGCTACCCAACTTACTCCTTAGCAAGCTCCTGAAATCACTTCCCCTGTGTCACTCCATGTGCACAGTGCAGCACATTGATATGGGGGCTAAGGAGTGCTTTTGGCAGAGAAGGAGCAAAACCATTCATGTCTCTGAGCCCTGCAGAGGTTTTCAGGTCACTGGCCTGAGTAGCAGAAGGTAAAGACAGTGCCCTGTAAAAGAAGAGCTTTCCCTACTCCACCAAGTGCTCTGATATTTGACCCCGGTTCATAGGAAACAGAATCAGCTTTTCTTCAGGAAGGACACACACCTAGGAGAAGCAAAGGAAGTTGAAGAGTGGGGCAGCGATGGCAGTAGCTGTGCTCTTTATCAGTAGTAACTGGGAAGTGCAGAACAAAGGAGAGCAGAACAGCAAAAGCATTAGTCCATGCTTCAAGCTCTGATGCAGCACACACGGCACATATCAGCACATTCCCTGATGGCACGGGCTGTCGTGAGCTCAGCTGCTTGACCACAGTCACAGACTTGGCACTGGAGGGTCCTGCTTTGACAGAGACTCAGGAAGTAACAAAGCAAGCCAGTTTGCCCACCCAACGACAGGAGTATGTTGTGTCAGAACCAAAAGGACGGGAAACTCATGCAGAGGAGAGGAAGGACACCAAGAGCAAAGGCACACACCTGGGCCTTGTCCATTCATAAACTCTTGAAGTAGTTATAGGGAAGGGGTGAGTATCAAACAATGCACACAACAGAGGGTAACAATCAAAAGGCAAGAAAGGTCATGTGAAGTGGGAACAAGGGAAGATTTTAGCATTACATCAGTATGAGGAAAGACCAGAAAGAAAGCCATTCAGAGAATTTCAACTAGTTATGTTTCATTAATCAGTTTAGAATTCAGCACAAGTATGTGTTTGAAAGGCACAGCTCTATCTGGGAAGGTCAGAGTCTACCACGTACTGCAAAGAGCTCCCAGTAATGCTGCCTCAGTGAAGGGCTTTAAGCTTCTTCCCATTACACAAGAGAAAAAGCTAGACCTGTCATATCCAAAGCTGATATCTGGAGGCAAGCTAAGGCACATTTCAGAGATAGTGCTTATAGTCCAATGATGTTTAAATCTTTTGCTCCCATCTGCCACCCAGGGACATCTTTGCATTTTGCTTTTATTTATCACCAAAGTCTATTCTCGTTCCAGCCTGTAGAGGCTGGTGAGCTGCATTTCTTTATTTTTCATTCCAGGGAAGTATTACTTATGTTGAACCCATTTGTCCCTAACAGAGATGTAAGATGTAGCTCCCCAGGAATTCAGATGTTATTTAAAGTTATTTTCCAATATCTAATTTGCCTTTCATTTATTTAGGGAGTTATTACAGCCAGAGCCTTGCTATTGAGAGACACCATGACTTGTTTATAGTGCTGGTCCTCAAGGCAGCCAGGAGCTGGGGGAGTCAGGCAAGCAGCAACATTATAGATTGAAATAATTACAACGTAGAATACAACACTAAATAAAAGTAAAACCAGCAAAGACAAGGGAGGAAAAGGAAACAAATTGGAAAAAGTACACTGTCATTCAGAACAATCACAGTGAGGGGCCAGGACTCAGCCAGACATCACCTCATTTTGGATCAGTTCTCCCTGTGCATGTTGTGACACTGTCTGTGGCTTCTAAATGGGCTGGCATTGCACCTTTCCAAAGGCTAAATACCAGGCCTGCCCTAAGCAGATGGTTCCTGGACCATTTCAGCAAAATAATTGTCTTGCTGCAGCATCAGCAGATAATTCCCAGCACTAGGTAAATGAGATCCTGTCCGTTCCCAGCCCTGCTCTATTGCAGACATACAAAACCTTTCAGCCTGGCATTCCCAGCCCTCTCACAGTATAGCTTACAGTCCGACATACACGGAAGACTCGATCAGGTAGCAAAGGCTGAGCAGCCTCACTCATTTATGTTGAAGCCCTCCTGTACTGATGAGCTCAGGTCTCTATGCACGGCAGTGTGCTGCAGCTGGACACTCCCTCTGTAGTATCAACAAACCACACTGTCCTGAACTGCTTGGGCTCCTAAGGAGCATTAAGACCTGTCCTGTGCCCCGGACACAAAGTAGCTGCTAATTATTCCCTCTACTGTTGTTTATTTTTAGTCTCATTCTATGATCACTTAATGGGAAGTAGATTATGCAATAATTGAGTGTTGGAACCAGCAGATCCCTCCACAGCAGGAGATGTACATTATTTACCCATAAAAAATATTTCAATGGTTATTACCATGTAAACTGTGATTAATTAAATTCACAGGAATTATTTCTGAGGCATGTAAATGGGAAGATTCCTGCTGAGGAAAAGCTGGAAAGCTGGCTCCATCCTGACAGCAACAGGGCTGTGAAGCAGGAGGAAGCCCTGAACTTACCCCCATGATTCTTGCACTTCAGAGAGCAACAAAGCATGCAAAGGAATGGGAATGGTGGGGGCTGGAGTCAGTGCCCCATGAGCCCATTGAACATTTCCATCTAGAAGGGTCACAACCTCCTGACCTTCTGAGTTCTTCAGTGCTAGCCAGGCTCCAGGGAGACCTCATTGTGGCCCTCCAGTATTCAAGGAGAGCTTATTAACAGGAGGGGGACCTACTTTGTACATGGTCTGATAATGATAGGACAAGGAAGAATGGCTTTAAACTGAAAGAGGGGTGATTTAGATCAGATGTGAGGAGGAAAGCCTTTACTCAGAGATGGTAAGGCAGTGGTACTGCTGACCAGAGCAGTGGGTGCCCCATTCCTGGAGGTGCCCAAGGCCACAGATGGGCCGTGAGCTGGCTGATTTGGGGGGGACAGCCAGGGCACAGCAGGGAGTCGGGCTGGGAGGACAGTAAGGTCCTTCCCAATCCAGCCCAGCCCATCCCATCCCACTCTGTGATTCTGTGATTTTTACTCCCTTGCACAAGTATTAGGAGTACTCTCCAAAATCACATAGGCTTAGATCATACCCCAAAGAGGTGTACGCTCCCACTATTTTAGCTCTTACCACAACCTCATAGCAAGGAGTTCCATAGCTGCACTGTGTACAGTGTGGAAAAATACCTCCCTTTCCTTTCCGCTCTGAATTCGACGTGTTATTGTGTCCTTCCTTTCACCCAAGCTCCTTCATAAACAGATTGTTCAGTGAACAATCATTCCTTCCTACCCCACATGACATTATACACATATATTTATCTTAGCTGTCCCTTTTCCAAGCAAAGCTTTCCCCAAAAGAATTTCCAGATGTGCGATCATCTTTGTCACTTGTCTAATGCTTTCTAGTTCTGCTCTTTACTTTCTGGAAAGGAGGATCAGCACAGCATAGAGTGTTCAAGGTGTGCAACACCTGCAATGTATGCTAGGATAACCATGTTACCTGTTCTACTTCTTTTCTTAGACCTGATGCATCATTTACATTTTGGATTCCTGCTCAGTGCTAGGCCAGTGCTGCAACAGAAGCATATTTTAGAACCCCAAGTCTCCTTCGTTACTTAACAATCTCTGCTGTACTCATTACTGTACACATAAAATTAGCACTGTTTTTCCTTCTGTTCATCGCTTTATGTTTATCTACACTGAATCACATCAGATCAGCCACTCGTTATGCAGATGGATTTCCACAGCTCTTTGCATTCAACTCTTATTTCTACTGTCTTGAATAGCTGAGTGCTGTCAGCAAACAAGCAGACATCGTGCAGCCTTTTCTCCAGACTGCACCTGAGTATGTCAAACAGCTGAAGCACAGATCCCCACAGGATTCAGCTGGTGACCTCTCCCTGCTGTGAAAACTGGCCATTTACTCCCATGCCTTTTGAGTTACGTGTCCACCTGGGAGCCTGTCCTCTTGTACCCAGAGCTGCTTGCTTTATTTAGAAGACTTTGAGCAGGGACCTTCTTGAATTCTTTTCTGGAAATCCAAGCAAGATACATAAATCCATTTTTCTATCCTAGGTTTGCTGCCTCCTTCAGAAATCTCCAAGAGATTTATGAGATGTCACCTTTCTCTGCAGAAGTCTTATGTCTTTGGTGCATCACGTGCTTCTGACTTTGTGCATTCCAAAAAGAACAAGATCCATCCTGTATCCAGGTTTTCCCTAGTGAGGTTACAATGACTAATTAACAAGGACCTTTCCCATAAACTAGCATTTACATCTCCTGGGTATACAGCAAATTGTTCCCAAGAAATGCTGCCTGAAGCCACCCTGAGACAGCTGGAATAGGTACCTCTGCTCCTCCCTGCATATCAGAAAAGTCAGATGCAGCACAGTGAGGAAAAGGTGAGCTCTTTATTGTGTTCATGGTAATGTTCCTTTCGCTAAGGGCACAGGGAAGCTTCCTGGCAGTAGCTTTCCAATCCGCAGTTCTGCCACTGGCAACAGGCAGATCATCTCTGTCCATTTGTGCAGCTCCCAACATCCCCCAGCACAGGGACTCCTAAAAGCAGCATTAAAGCTAAAGGGGTTTGGTTCCATGCTTAGAATAGCTGAACAGGTGCAGCAGACGGCAGTCAGAAGCAGCATGTGTAACCTGGGAGCCATTTGTCACCGACTTTGTCTGACTTCTTAGAGTGAAGAAGACAGAAGAATATAGTATTCATCACCTTAAATTCTGTACAGTGACATAGCAGCAAGTGCATGTAATAACTGAAATACACTCTGCAGACAGTAATGGCCACTGTTAAAGTGTAATTTGATATTTGGAATATGACGGAGTCTATCAATTTTTGCTTTTGTATTAAAGTTGTTTTTTTCCATCTGTTGAAAGTAGAGCTTTGTGATTTCACAGCGCATTACACTTTATGGGCTTCATTTGCTGCACCCAAAGAATTTCATTCTGCTACATTAAAAAATACCTTGGGATGCTGGATATGCTTTTAACTTTCCAAGGCATGCCGTTGTGTGAAGCTCCTAGCAGTGCACTTCATTGAATGTTTAGTTTATACATTTGTAATATTTAATATAGTATAATATAGTATATATTATACTATATACTATATATAATATATATATTATAATATATTATATATAATATATAATATAATACAGATAATTACTAATTAATTATAATTAATTAATATATAAATATGTTTTAATATTAAATAATACGATGTGAATCATGAGGCATATTGGCCTTGTCACAACAATCAGAATTCTGTCCCTTTCTTTTTTAGCCAAATCCATGATCATCACTTGCTTGGAAAGCACTCATCTCTGAAGAGTCCTTGGGTCTCTATCAGTGCTTTCATTTTCTTATGCGCCACACATAGGCAGAGGAATGGGAAACTACTTCACAGTTCGTTTTGCTGCTGATGTCATGCAGATGTGTTCTACACACATGCAAATACACGTGGGTATGCTTATGCCTATGCTTACACTCATGTGGGAATCTTGCTTTTTTCTAAGGTAAAGCACAGGTCGTTCTATCCAAGTGTTACCAATACCAAATCAGGACTAGCTCTTGGAGGATCGTCCCAGTCGCATCACCATGACTACCATCCATTGCAAGTACCATCACAAAACCAACTGCCAAATGTGTCATCTGTCCTTCCTCAGCAACCACTGTTAGCACCAGTGATCATGCCTCAGTAGTGTGCCTGGTCTCCCATTTTGTCCCAGGTTCCAAAGCCTGCAGCTCCCTGCACACTTGTTGTTACTGTTATTGCACTGACTCAGATCTTGCTGTCAAAAGATCCCTCTGCCTAAGGATCTCGCTACAAAGTGAATTCAGCAAGGTTTAGTGCATTGCTCAGCCAAAGCCTTCCTACTGGGCCTTCCCCTGCTGCACTATTACTTCACAAAGCTGTTATCTGGAACTGATGGTTTAGCCCAGCAGGTGATTCGAATTTGCGTGTCAAACACAGTGCCAAAAGCAGAGGAAGGGCAAGGCACTGCTCCATTGTGCAATCTGGGAGACCACTTTTTTAGAGCATCACCACAGCCTGCAGTTTCCAAACACAAGCTGTGTGGAAAACAAAGTGAGGTCACTCGCTGAGAAATGCAGCCCACTCCAACAATGATGCATATTACATTTCCTTTTAAATCACCGCGGGGAGAATTTCCAGGGCAGAGGAATTTGCACAGCACTTTCATGGTTTGTTACAACACAAAGGGATACTGACTGCATGCTGCTTCTGTTATCTTCTCTGCAGTGGACCAGAAAGTTTCCCAACAGGCCCAGCTGGCTTAAACCAGAGAGCTCGCAAATGGAGGATATCTATTTCCATTGCATGGGTGAAAACACAACTGTAACTTTTTCTATTATTTCTCCTCACCTTGGCAAGTAGCTGCTCATTTTCAGAGCAAATAGCAGTGTGATCTGACTTTGCAAGATGCCAAGTACTCCAGCTCTGGTCAGACCTGTATGCTTCACGAGGAGCTCTGCTACCACTCGCACCATGCAAGGTGGGTACAGCATCGCTCCGGAAGAGACGAAACCCAAATTCCTCTCAGCGTCACATACAACATCTTGGATCTTTTCAGGAGGAGGCAGCAGAGCAGCAGACATTCCTGCCATTGCAGCAAGCATCTATCTACAGTCTGCCAGTATGGGGAAAGAAAAAAATACTTCCAGTTGGAAAACAGTGACAGAGAACAAGGCTAAGAAAAAGCCTCCTGTTTCCTGCTGGGCACACATAGCACCATGACAGAGTGGAGCTTCAGTTTTTCTGCTGTGATTCAATCCAAGTGGCACCAAACCTATACACAAAGCAGAGAGGCAGCAGGCATCACAGGCAACACTGAAAAGTCTGAGCTTGATGTGTTTCTCTCCTGCATTTTCTTACAACCTCCAGTATTATTATAGTGACGCACAACACCATAGAATATAATTGCTGTAGTGATTACTTACAGCCATTACATTAAGCTTTAAAATGTTCCTTTCAAATTGAACAATGTTTTTTTTTTTCAAAGTCAACAGCTGGTTCACAGCTTGAAAGCAACAGTTAAGATAAATTAAATAAAAAGGGTAATAAAATCACAGGCTAAATTTAATTTCTGAAGCAGATGCAAACTCCAGCATAGCCTTTTAAATATCTTTTTAAAACATCCACGGAAACAAAAGTCAATACGACCGATAATTATACTGTGCTCATTAATAAGAATATGATGTATGAGCTCAAATAACTGTGTACACTTCTAAATATACTTAAAACAAGTACAAAAACAAATTCATGCAGCATTTATAGCCCCAGTCTGAGGGATAAATCAAACAGAAGTTTCCAATGGGTGCTGTAAATCTTGTGAGGAAGGAAAAACTGTTTACTTATATATTCTTCTTCTCAAGGTACACATGCATAATATAAAGAGTAGTTTATAAAGAGGACTTTCTTACTCTTGGAATAAAAAGGTGGTCCAATATAAGCTCAAAATCAGGATGATGCCAGGAGCCCTTACCAGCTGTTGGAATGCTCTACTGGAGCAAAATACAACCTTTCCAGTATTTCTAGAGTATACAGCCTCACTTAAATGCCACGAGGCTTTTCTCTGGCCTGGTTTTCTGGTCATCTTTGTCCAAAAAAAATGAGTTAAGTATGTAAAAGAGGACGTATCCCTTTACTTTTAAGAAAAGGTAGCAGATGCATCTCCGTGCAGATGGACTATACCAAATATTTTGCGACTCTTAATGCACAAACAGATGCACAGAGGATGCCTTGGCATGTATTCAGTATGTGATTCACCTCACCTACATTTGTCTGCCTGAAAAGCAAGGAGGTCATCTAAGTTAGTCTTTTAACTTCCTCCCATAGCCTGAGGAGAGAAACAGACACCGACAGAGAATGATGTATTCCACTTGCTTGTCCACCATAACTATCCTATCTCAGGATATGATATACCTTTCAGCTTATGAAAAAGCCCATGCTGAAGACATCTCTTTCCAATCTCTCAAGAGCCCAGAGGAGCAGCTGGCACTGGACACCTCATGAAATCGAATTAAATCCCCACCTCGGGTTCAGCTGTAACAGCAGAAGGAGTACTTACTGCCATAAAGATTTTTTGTTCCTTTTAATGTTGAAGAAGCTGTTGGAACGTGCTTGCAAATGTAAAGGAGATTCAAACCAATATAAGCAAGGAGGGAAATAACTGTATTTTTAAAACAGTGTGATTTACAAAAGTTCCATCCTGCAAAGGTAACTAAGGCTACATACAGTAAGCTATACTAATAGTGAATATGTCTCATTTGCATCTTAGCATCGACACCTATGTCCCAGATGGGTGTTTCATAACATTTTTGAAAAAAAAAAAGCGTTTTCCAATGATTTCTGAAAGTGGAACTGGGTGTGCTTTTATAGCCTGCTCCAGAAAGAACACTGTGTGTCCTACACGCACTGCAGCAATCTGCATCCCGAAGAGCCAAGCAAAATGTCACCTTAACTCATGGAAAGTTATTCCATCTCATAATATCACAGAAATTACAACAATATGTTGTTCTACACGAAAGTACATGGCAGTGCTATTTGTGAGACCTGGCAGCTGCCACTCTCAGCAGAGCAGATGGCAGCGATAAAAACACAGTGCAGGGAACAGGTTGATAAAGACATATCCATCATTACACTTTTGCTTTACAGCAGCGCTCAACTCAAAGATACAATCAAAACGCATGGGTCTGTCACTCTCGAGTAGGAAGAGTTTGCTTATCTGAGCAAAACAATTCTCCTGTAATGATTAATTCTGGATGTATTATTAGTCAATATTAATCATCTCCTGTCCACGGGAGCAGGCAGAGACAGCTGGGAAGACTTTCAAAATCTTAAAAGACTTATGTGCTTATCCCTTCGTTCTTCAGACGGACAGACAACCATTCGTTGTCTGTAGTGGAAAATCAGAGTCAGCCACAGTAATGCTGTCATGGCAATCATCAGTTTACACTCTCACCAGAGGACCACAGGGCACATTACACTCTCATTTTCTTTTCTCTCTTTATTTACTTGTTTGTTTGTTGCCATGCAGATGTTAAATGAAAGTAATTCTCATGGGAGGTACCAGCCAACAGTCCTGGAAGCAGAAATGATCTATTTACCTTAAAACACACAAACTGATGGACCAATGGACTAACTAGTGGACAAACTAATAAAATCAACTTTAAATTCCAGATGAAAATCTACTAGCTTTTGTAGCAGAAATTCTAGGCCTATCATATAATGTTTATTTTAATAGATGACCTCCATCCATACTTTTTAAAGATTAATTCCACCCTTGCACCCTCCTCAGCAGAGGTGATGGCAACAGTGGGGCATCTCTGCTGGTATGGATTTACAAGCATGGCATGCAGCTCTAGCTCATCACTGGCAAAAAATGCACAGCTGGTGGTGGTGACTGTGTTGAAGTGTTTTGTAGCTGAGAATCTGCACTATCAGTGTCACTGGGCTCTGTGTTTGTTGTCATTTCCATGGAGGCAGATAGGAGGCACTACTTTCTGTATGGCCTCTGCACACACGGCCTGTGACAAATCCTCTTCACTCAGTGAGGCCCAGGCAAACCAAAAATTGGATGTGTCAATCATACCAGCCTCATAGCAAGCTATGCCGTGACCTTAATGAGAAGTACACAGATTTAATACCACTTAAGATACAGGATTTATATAATAACGAGACGGTCATAAAAGTATCACAAAATGCCATATGCTTAAATGCAACTTCCATAGTTTTACCTTGGAACATCATCTTCTTTACGAAAACACTCCATAAAAGCACTCCGTTAAAACTGGTCTACCCTCAATTGCAGCAGGAAAGCTGGCAAAGCCCATGGCGCTCTAACGCCCTGTTCCTCCTCTGGAGGCAGACTGCCCACAACGCACAGTCGCTCCCAGCACCCCGCCGCAGGCCAGCTCCTTCCCGCCCTCAGAGCCCGGAGGAGCTGAGCTCCGCCCCCCCCCGCCCCGCCCCGCCTCTCCCGCGCATGCCCAGCAGCGCTGCGGTGCCATGGCGGGCTCTGCGGGGCTGTGGGAGGAGGTGCGGGCGCTGCTGCCCGACTCCGAGGAGGGGCTGAGCCTGGCGCTGAGCGGAGAGGTGGACGACTGCGTCCCGCCGCTGCTGCTCCGCGCCCGCGCGCTGCTTTACGGGGCGGCTCCACCGTGCGAGGCGGCGTTGCGGCGGCTGGGCGACGTCGTCCGCGACTACGCGTGGGAGAAGCTGAACGCGGGGCCGTGGCGGGACGTCGGCAAGGCCTGGCGGCAGGTCTACGCCTACGGCTGCCTCTTCGGGGCACTGGCCGAAGTCGCCGCCCGCCGCCCGCTGGCGCCCGCCGTCCGGCTGTGCGACATGGGGCTGCTGATGGGCGCCTCCGTGCAGGACGACGTCCTCGCCCGCCTCGTCCGCCTCCTGCAGGCGCACCTGCCTCGCGCCGAGCGGCGCAGCGCGGCCCCGGGCGGCGCCAAGGTACCGCCCGTGCTCCGCCTTCCTCTCGGCCCGGTGTCCCGCGGGGCTCCTCGGTGGCCGTGAGGGGCTGACGGCGTTTCCACGGCGGCGTTCTGTTACAGAGGGCGCGGACTGAGCCCCCTCCGGCGCCGGCTGTACGGCCCGAGGATGCGGTGCCGCACGAGCGCTGCCCCTCGCTGGAGCGCTTCCGAGACCAGTATCTGATTCCGCAGAAGCCCGTCGTCTTAGAGGGGATTATTGACCACTGGCCGTGCATGAAGAAGTGGAGGTGAGAATAAGTGCTTGTTCCGCGTCCTGATGAGGGCCAGGATCGGTTTTGTGTCGGGTACTGCAGTGTTCATAATGCAGCGCTCACCTCCATAGATGGGTGCTGTCTGGAGCGATGTGCATTGAGAGCCTCTTTCTCGGCTCTTTGAACGTTTCCTCGTCGATGCTGGAAATCAGATGGCACAAACCTCTTAAGAACTTCATGCTAGAGGGGCTGCCGTGTGCCAGGGCAGTCAGATCCTGACTGTTGTGTCCAGCCCGTCCGTACAGGGGATGATGCAGTGCTCATGTACTGCCTTTGTTTTACTGGAAGCCAAAGGCAAGTATGAATTGCCAGCTGTACCAGCAGACTTACTCACATTTCGAGTGGGTTGGCCTCCATCAGACACTCACTTCTCAGTGATTTTTACATCTCAGAGCTTGCTCTTCAATTTCAGAGTGAGTATGAATAAGCATAACTGGCTTTTTGATTCACAGGTATGATCTTTGCCGAGTAGCAATTTTTGAACATTGAGTTTCAAACAACCACATCCAGGAGCAATAACAATATTGTGGTGCTGGTTTGATGTAGGCAATGGTGCCAGCATTTCCAGTCCTGAGAATGAAATATTTATGATAAAGCTTATGATCCCTCTCCAAAGGGTACAAAACACTCAGGTATAGTTTGAGAAATTGCTTACATTTTTGCATTCCACAGTCAATGATAAAGTCTACATTAGTTGATTTTTGTTATATGATGGTACATAGATGGTACATAGAAAATATGTAATAAAATATAACTTTAGTTGTATATTTATATGTGCATTATATAGCCTTATTATTTCAGAAATGTCTTAGTCTTTTTTTGCAGCCAAGGCACTCCATTCTTCAGACACTTACAATGAAGAACTTTTTAACATAGCTACTAATCACAGTAAATGAAGGGATATGGATTACTCTTCAGAGGAACTCTTCTGATTTTTGCCAGAGTGGATGTTATTAGCACCTAAAATTTGGCACTCACAGCTAACCTAGCATTAATGGTAAAAAAAAAAAAAAGAAAAAGTTACAGCATGTTGTTTAGCAAACTTGGTAGCAAGCAGAAAAAAGTTTGGCTGTCAGTAGTCAGGAGAGGCTAACAGCCTAAATCATCTTCACTGGTAAGGAAATGATAATTAATAGAGAAAAACAAGGTTTTAAAGCAAAGCAAGGCAGATGTAGCATGATTTACATACAAAACTGACCACTTGTTTTCTTGCTGGTTAGGTCAGTTTCTGCAGACTTTTGCCACTGCTTGGTTGGTTTTAGAGAAAGGAACTCACTTTAATAGAGTTTTATTACTTTCAGAGATTGGTCTTGGTTGTCCTACTCTCATTCAAAATCACTAAGACAAGAATTAACAGAAGTGTGATGGAACTCCTTTTGTTTCAGCGTGGACTATGTTTGTCAGGTCGCTGGGTGCCGCACAGTCCCTGTAGAATTGGGTTCCCGGTACACAGATGAGGAATGGTCTCAGAAGCTCATGACCGTCAATGATTTCATCAGCCAGTATATTGTGAATGAGGTCTGTTACTTTCTTTTTTTTCATTTCCAAAAACAGCATCTACTGGTACAGAATCTAGCAACAGCTAGATTAGCTAGATTGTATTTTCATGTACAATCAAATGGACAACAGCTGAAATTTGAGGAATAGAGGAATTTCTGCACCAAAAGCCTGAATGGTGAAGTTCAAAGATAAGGGAATTAATTTTCCTCCTCAATCAGCAGCATTGTTCCTCACAGTTATTAAACTGCTCAGTGAGATCTATTGGCAGGACCCAAATTCATGTGTACCAGCAAAAAATTAAGAAGGTGACTGGCTGTCAAATAGCTGTTTATTTTCACAGCTGAGGATCTGGAACTTTATTTCTGTTTAAGTCTTCTAGCAGGAGGGACCGTGTGCCATTACAAATTTGTCTATGGTATAGCCTGGAATGGAATATCAAGGTGACTGTGGGGAGCAGAGGTGAACAAGTCTGCGTCCCAGCAGGGCGCAGCTGCAGCTCTGCAGAGTATTGTCGTAGAACTGACAACTGAAGAACTGGTGCGACTCCGTATCGTTATTGCTATGTTTCTACCAGTATCTTAAGTTAGATGATTTGTTAACTGTGGGGATCTGTCCACACTTTCAGAATTTCGGTATAGAAATAAATATTTTTCACAAGACTCTTTATACTAGTCAACTACTAGCAATTGTAGACTGTAAATGGATCTTGCCTACAAGTAAATTCTACTTAACTGTATGTAAATGACCAAGTCTTACCCCATATGTCACTGCTTTTTTTTTTTCCTCCTATGTTTTAATGTCAGAACAGCGTAGGATACCTTGCCCAGCACCAGCTTTTTGATCAGGTAAAACTGCATGAGTATTTCTTTCTGTAGTCAAGTGCCTTTGTATGACAAATCTCTGAGAATGTCATTTCTACGTGATGGAAGGGTGTAGGGTGATTCTGTTTTTCTGCTTGGCTGAAAGGAGTGGGAAACAAAGCCTTTGGGGGGTGAGGATGTTCAGTTTTAGGGCTGTTTTGGTACAATGTAGCATTTGCTTACAGGGATACCGCCTGGAAAGCAGCATTTCTCCAAATTATACATTAGTCAGGGAAGAGGTTTGAATAGGAAACAAACTTCAGTGTTGATATGTTCTCCATGTTCTGCAATGTCGTTTCAGGTAACCAGAGGAAATCAGGTCTTAGGGACATAGTTTAGTGGGCATGGTGCTGATGGGTTGACAGTAGCACAAGGAGATATTAGTGGTCTTTTACAACCTTAATGATTCTATGATTGGAGGGAAATGTGGAAAAGAATCACATAAAAAGCAAGCTGAGTGTATAGAAGATAACTGCTACCTTCTCCTTGAACAGCAAACTACATATTCTTGTAGTTTTCTTATTCCCTGAGTTTCCCTGGTTTCTTCTAGGGCAAAGAGTCTCTGAATTTCCTTTATTTCTCCCACCTCCTTCCAACAGAATCCACTAGAACAGAAAGTGTGAGGATATTTCCTACAGATTCCCAGCAACCCAGCTACTTTTCAGCTGCCAGAGCTGGACAAGGCCATTTGTTTTTTGTGTCAGGCCCTGTTACTCTCTTCTACAAACTACACTTTTTGCAAGTCAGTAGGTACCCTTTCTAACGTTCATGTCTTTATGGAGTAGATCCCAGAATTAAAAGAGGATATCAGTATTCCTGACTACTGCTGCCTGGGGGAAGGGGAAGAAGATGACATCACCATTAACGCATGGTTTGGGCCAGCAGGCACTATCTCACCTCTTCATCAAGATCCCCAGCAAAATTTTTTAGCCCAGGTCTGTATTCTACTTACTCTACACAAGCCTTTAATGCTATAGCTAGAAAAAAATGCTTATAATGTGTATGACAGACAAGGATGGTAGGCAAACTGAGATATAACTGAGGGATGGAGAATGTGACCTTGGACACTTCAGCCTAGAGAAGACTGGGAGGGAATCTTATCAACACTTAGAAATATCTAAAGGGTGTCAGGAGGATGGGGCCAGGTTTTGGTGGTACCCCACAACAGGACAAGGTACAACAGGCAAACCAGGACGCAGGAAGTTCTAGATGAACACAACAGAAATCTTCAGTACTGCGAGGGTGACAGGGCCCTGGAACAAACTGCCCAAACCCAGAACCCATCTGGACACTTTGCAACCTATTCTAGGGAATGTGCTCTAGCAGGGGAGGTGGACTACATGCACCTCAAGTATGCATCCAGGTGGATGCAAAGCTCAACATGAGCCAGCAGTGTGCACTTGCAGCCTGGAAGGTCAACTGTAAGCTGGGCTGCATCAGAAAAGGGGTGACCAGCAAGACAAAGGAGGTGACTGTCCCCATCTGCTCTGCCTTCATGAGGCCACACCTGCAGTACTGCAGCCACCTGTAAGTAAGCAGGTCTATTTTACTGCTGAAATTCTAACTGTGGCCCACAGTATGGTATAATAAGACTGGTTGCTAATTAACTGAACTTGTCATTTTTCAATAATATAGAGGTTATTGGAATATAAATTGATAGTATTTATATACTTTATATAAATATAAATTAAAAGTATACAGTATTTATATTGCAATATATACAGGTATTAGGAAGAAAATATATCCGTCTTTATTCACCACAAGATTCAGAAAATCTGTACCCACATGAGAGCCAACTTCTTCACAACACCAGTCAGGTAAATAATCATCTGGAATGTTAGTTCAGTAATGTTAGTTCATCTAATTGTATTTAAGTAAACACTGTTTGTTTCTGTTTTTAAACAGGTCGATGTAGAAGATCCTGACTTAACAAAATTTCCCAACTTCAGAAAGGCTGCATTTCAGTCCTGTATTCTGATGCCTGGACAGGTTCTGTTTATCCCAGTTAAATACTGGCACTATGTACGATCTCTTGATATTAGCTTCTCTGTCAGTTTCTGGTGGTCATAGCACTGAAGCAAGAATAACGTTTATTAGTATTGTAATAGCAATTAAAGATCCTGAAAAGTAGCATCTGGTATGCTTCAGAAGTCAATTCTATTTAAACATGAGACTGTTTTTTCTCCCTATAAATAAAAATTCCTTGTTTCAGCTTGGTTAAAGAATGTGGATAAATGCTACCACTTTATTTTTGTGGATGTTTCTAATATAACCTTCTAAAGAACATCTGTTGGGTCGCCATAAGGTTCAATAGTCTGGAGGGAAAAATAAACAACAAAAAAACCAGTCTCCTATGTGGAAAAAGTTGAGTGTAAGGACTATGAAACTAAGTTAATTAATAGTTAACTGCAATTAAATAATCGAAAGCTTAATTATGTTTTGATCAAGAGTCAGCTGAACTGCAGACTCTGCTGTCTGCCAAGGAAAAGATACAATGCCACTCCACGCTAGTATCTAGCAACATTTAGTCCTTGTTTCATTTTCAAGTCACTTTTAAAAGGATAAGGCATCTTTACAGAAAACAACAGTGTGAAGTACTAGTTCTAAAAACCAGTGGGAAAAAAAATCATCTTTAGATTTTTTTTTAATGCTTTGTAGATTAAGCTGAAATTTGTAACTGGTTTTGATAGTGGAAAAGTTCCATCTTTTCTTGAACATATCTGCCTGTGGCCTCACCATATGACATGAGACAAAAAACGAGCAATGGTACAAGCCTGAAGTTCAGGCTCCAGCCAGGCCTTGATCAGGGATTCAGCAGAGACCTTGAAGTGCTGTGTGATCAGCTACTTGAAAACCATGTAAAATGTTATATAGGTGAACTGGTTGAGGAATATTTACAAGCCCTGTGGTTCTAATAACAGGTTTCATTCTCAGTTTTGCAACTGAAACCATACAAATATGGAGTACAGCGGCTGAGAAAGGCTTTGTATAATAATTCATTTGCATAAATCAGCATTCAGGACTGAGCAAAAACATTTATCTTTTGTTCACAAACGTGCACTGAGACTGCCAGCCCAAAATACAGAGAACTGCATACACAAACCCACCTCCTAGGAAGTTGTCTGGGCATAACTGTGTAGAAAAACAGGAAGGTCAAAGACAGTTTTATTGTAAGTTTCTTAAAACTCTAGAAAAAATAAATACATTTAACAGTGCATTGTTACTACTGAATACAGTGCAGTCTGGCTATTCTGCCAAAGAATGGGAAAACAAAAATCACTAAAAGCAAGTTTTGCTAACTTCAGCTGAAGCTACAAAGACTGAAGCTCTCTTCTGCTCCCTCTTTTTGATGATGACTGGGAATCTATCCGACTCCTGTCTACAGAGAAAGGAAAAAAGCAAAGTTAATGACACACAAAAAAGAAAGGATGATATGGTATGACTTCCAGATTTTTACAGTTCTTTACATGTTCCTGTGTTCCTGCTCAGAATGTCCAATTTATCTGGTTAAACTGAGGAATTCTTGAACGAGTTTGCGCTTTTCTTTGAAACTCAGTATTTCCTAAAGTTTTAGTGCTCCTGCTCATCCCCCAAAACATTAGTGCTGTTATGAACAGTACGCACAGGATCTGCTAATGACCACAGGACAGCCTGTGCAGTTTCAGGGCTCAGTGTTGCCTGAGTATGGTTCACTTAGAAACACACAACTGAAGTCAGAAATACCCAATATTCAGCTACAATTATGTCATTTCAGGCAGTGCCATTGAATATCACAGTCCATCCTTAAATATTACACTTTTAAAAAAGATGTTACTTGGTACCTGGGATCTCATAAGGCCAGAAATCATTACACTGAGGACACCGTGGTTTAGACTGAGTTTTGAAGTACTTTCCAATGCAAGGTAAATGCATCCCAGTTCCACAGGTTTCACACGCTTGGCTCTGAAATCAGAAGTGTTACTAGAAAAGCTTTCTGATTTGCCCCTCTGTCACAAAAGGCTACAAATAAACGATAGTTTATACCTAACAGTAGTTCAAAAGATACAGTTGAAGGACACTCAGAAATCAAGGCTGGTAAAACATAATAGGAATTATTCTCCTGGAAGCTAGGAAATGCCATTTACCTATGTGGACATAATTTAGTTTGAAAGACGAATACTGAGCTGCTTGGCTGCAGTAAAGGAGAGCAATTAGGAAAAAGTAATGTTAGGGAAGGAAGTTAGGTGGGAAGATGAAGAGAAAATTCAAGGGCAAGGAGCAAGAGAATGTAAAAGTTCTAGAACAGGAGTTCAGGTTGTAATCTCTTGTGCAAAACCAAATTAGAAACTTGCCAGCTATCAACACACAGTGCTTTAGTAAAGTGTGTATCAATAAGTTCATTCTGAAGTCCATGGCGGTCAATTCCTGAACCAAAATCCCACAACCAAAGATGAATATGTGTCATATGGAAGATTACAGTTAATCTGCATTGTATTATATTATAAATGTGAGTAATATTACCAGATTGCAACACTGGAATTTTCACTGCCTGCCTAATACTCAAGTGAAAGTGTCTCAAACTTCCACTGTGACAAGAATCCACTTGCAGATACTGAGGTAATCAGATGCATTACCTGGATGGCAAGGCTGTGACAGATATTACACTTCTTTGCTATATCTGGATAGGTGCTGAGAATGTATTGTTCCATCTCGATTATGCAGCGAGTATGCAGAGTATATTCCCCATCTCTCTATGGAAACAACAACTGAGATTAGCAATATCCCTTAGTTCCTTTCTTCATTTTGGACCTCTCTCACCACCTTGTACTAGCAAGTACTTGACATTAAAGAGTTTTTTTTTCTGCCATCATGAAACAAGCATTCTTACACTGATAAAACACAGCCAAAATGCTTTTGAAGAGGCAGAGGAGGATCATAACAATAGTCACACTTCTAACAAATACAGTCCCTGAAAGGTACAGATGAGCAAGTATGCTCTCCTTAGAGGCATATCGTTAGCAGACTCTTCATTTGCACATCAGTGGAACTTCCAGTTTTCTGCAAAATCTGAGCAGCAGGTATCTTTGAAAATCCCTGCTAAATCTCTCTAATGTAAGGAAATGGGTGGCAGCAGGATGGAAATCTATGATGTGATGACAGCCGGGAGAAAAGAGACTCAGGTCACAGTTGTCTTGGCAAACAATTGCTGTATTCCACATGGTAAAAACTAATCTCAATTTCTCCATTTTTTCCATAACACGCAGAGCAGCCGGTGTGTTTCCACTTCAGGAGTTTTTAACACTTTATTTTTTACTGCTTTTGAGGCAATTTGAAATGTAACTGAGGGCACAGATCACCCTTGAAGAGCCTTCCCCAGCTTTTGCTGCAAGCTTTAAATGTGCCATGCTGTTTTGTACAAAGAATGCCTTTTGTGTTGTAATAGAGATGCACACATTAGCTTAGATAGAAGAAACAGAAACCACGTTGTCATGCATGCATCTACCCAAGGACTTTTTGCTTGTAAATGGACCAGCTCTTCTGTAAGAATCACTGACTGGAACAATAACCATAGCCCCCACAGAACCATTTCTACCCTCACCCATTTATGAACATCTCCGGCTTCTGCCACCACATCCATAAGAAAACAACATCTGGACCTGTTAAAGCACAGACACTTGCAAAGATAAAGCAGTTACCTCAGAGAGCCACTTATCATCCACAAAAATTTTCAGCACTTGTTCTGCTTCCTTTTTCTTCATTTTCTTTGTCTTCAGTTGGTCAGCGCAGTTTAAAATATCCGTAGAAGAGGCAAAGCCATTTTCTGATAAAATGATTAGGTCCATCTATAGAAAGAAATACTTTCAGTTACTACAAAGACTGTGCAATTAGATAGATGCACCTTATAGTAATGTACAGCTTTTTCAGCATCTGAACATAAGCATACATTGCCAATTTTCAGAGATTCTCTCCTTGGGAACGTTCCTGCTGCACATCATCACAGAGCAGAAAGCAGAGCTGATGTGCTAGTAGTAATGTGTGCCATGACAACACCATCTCTGCAGCACAAACATAGCTGTATAGGTGCTACATCAATACTGGCAGAGTGGATTCTGAATAGTATCAGTTTGGATGACACTTCAGCAGCTGTCCCAGCACAGTAAATAACCTCTCTTTCTCGTTTATTAAAAAAAAAAAAATTAGAATGCAAAATTTAAAAAAGCTAATTCCCTTCAAGAGGAGAACCATTACTTGTTATATTCCCATTTCCCTCCCCGCCCCATTTCATTTAGGATAAAATTCAGTGAAGTTATGCAAGATGGCAACTAATTCTTGAAACACATCTCAGAATTCCATTCATTTTAAGGGAGTACCTTCACAAACGACGTTATTTACTAACCAATATCAGCCATACTCACTGTTTTTCTGAACAATTCTAGTTCATTTTCTGCATAGTCAGATGCCATCTTAGTAATTTCAGTTTCTGCCATGTTCACCTACCAAAGAAAAAAAAGATTCTCCGGGGTTAGGAATACATCATCTTAAAATTAAAAGAAATGTCATTTCTTTAAGCGCCATGACAGAGGCTGTTCCTGCTAAATAAATCAGGTGCTGTTATGGGCTTTGCTGCCATGTTCCCTTCCCACACTTTTGGCAGTTTATCTTCCCAGTTCCCTGCTCTACAAGTAGTTTCCACAGCAATTGTCAGCACGGCAGTGGAAGAGCCCCACAAAAAGTCCAGACATGCTGAGGGCACAGCTCATGCTGGCATGCTGTCATGTAGCAGTTGCATTACACTGTAAGGAAGGATCCTAGATAAATCAGCTTTACTAACGCCCAAAGATAACACGTAGCTCCAGTTCTTTGCCCGGTTTACTCACCTTTTATTGCGCTTTTATCAACACATGACTGAATGGCTGCTGTTACATCAGACACGTGGCAGAATCTCTGCGGTGTGCCCATGCGTGCACTCGTTACGAGAAGCTGCAACCACGAGATGGCAGCACCTCGTACTTACCAAGGCATAATGCGTTCTCCCATCAACTTCAGACATTCCTTTCCGGATCTGCATGAACAAAGGCTGTAGCTGGTTGTTGATGGTACTGACGAAATCATCCAGTTTATCTTGTGCACAGTAGACTGAAAATAAGAAAAAAAACACTGAGGGAAGGAAAAAAAACAACACCTTTTTATGTTTAATCTGCTTAAACTAGGTGAAATTGCTAGCAATTTCTGAGGCAGAATTCAAACAGGCCATTAAGTGCAATTACACAATACAATTAATTTCTTTAACTTACCAACAACAAATTCCTTGTTTCTTTGATAACACTGTAGCTTTGTAGTTACACTGTTAATATCTTGTGTCCTACTCCATAAGCAAATGAAACAGTATGAGTTGTTTTATCAAACACATAATTCAGATGCACTGTGCAGAAGCATGTGCTGTGGCTTATGCTTGCACAGCAATAGCACACATTCTCCAAAGTTTCCATCCAAAACAAAAATGACAGTGCCAAAATTCCTGTTGACTTTGAGCATTCAATAACAGCTCATAACTTCAGAAAGACTGACATCTCAAAACTGCTACCAGTTATACTGTTTGCAACTATAAAAGTCAATTGCCAGTGTAACAGCATCAGACTGAAGGCCCCAAACACAAAACCCCGCTGTGCTGTATGGTATGTTACAATGCAAAAACATCACTCAGGACATTCCTGCCCAGCAAGCTCTTTAGTCTTATTTATAATAAGACTCCATAAATGGACAATTAAACAGCAATAATAGATTAATATTGAAATACATAAAATTGTGACAAATTGTCTTGCCTGGCACCTCCCAGCAAGAAACACTGCATTAATCAAGATCAGTGAGAATTAATGACAGCTCTAGAAAAGGGTAAGGCAAAAGATAACAGACCAATACTCTTTTGTAACATTTTGAGATGAATGGCTGTTCCAGTAGATCAAAAATGATCTGTTGAAAATCTATTTACAATCCCAGACTCAGAATGCCTTTCAATATTTGCAAGAATGCACAGCTTTCACCTACAAAACAGTTCTTGTTCAGGAAGCTGTACCAACTGACTGGATCAGAAACCATTTATTCAAATGTGCTTTATTGAAACCCAGCTACTAAGCTTGCTTATTTTGCACAGAGTACTGTGCTCTCCATTAACTGAGTATCACTGTCAATTTCTTGTAAATACATAACCAGAGAAAAAAAGTGTTGTCGTTAGGTTTTGTTTTGCTCTGTTTGTTAACTCTTAGGAAAAAGAGAAAACTCACACCACTGAAGTTTTTTGGATTGTTTTGAAGCTTTTTTTAGCCAGCATACACTTTTCAGAAACGCAAGGATTTACAAGTTGCACGATGAAAAAAAGAAGAGTTCCCCCATCTCCCCACATTTCTTTCCAGAAGAAAGACCCACCTTTACTGATTTCACAGCAGCGCCTGTGTAATTTCCTGGCCTCTGCTCCCTCCATGATCCCATGTGACATCAGGATCTGCAAGAACCGTCGATGAGCATCAGACATCTGAGCTGCCATGGCGATGTTCCTCCAGGCTTCAAGTGCTGCAGAACACATCAACTGCAATTAATGCACATGCAGATTAACAGATTATCCGATAATGTGCACATTATGAGCACATGTATTTCAATTAAACTCCCCAAGTACTAGGGCTAAAAAGCAGATCTCCCCGCTTGTTCTCCAAACACAGATGGTGAGCAGTGCTCTAAGGGAAGGATGCAAAAGAAGTCCAACTAATTTTCCTTACCACTTTTAATCTGTAGAACACTTTGCATAGCTCTGCATCAGCTGCCTCCTGCCACATATCCAAAGACATTGTCTAATTACAGCGTATCTCACTTAGGACAGAAAATCCTTCGTATGAGGGCTGCTCCAAAAGTCATGCCTCCTATTTTATCATGTCAGCCCACAACTGCAGAGGTGGCTCAGGATGGCAGCAGAGGTTGACCTTCCCACCAACATCCCATGACATGCTGTTGCCGTGTGACAGACAGCAGCAGAGGGGCACTCTGACACAACGGCATCTGACGTGGAAGGGTGGATGAAGCAAAACAAGTGGAGCTGAATTTCTCCGTGCAGAAAAAAACGGTGCCCACCGCCATTCATGGCCACTTGGTGACCATCGATGGAGACCAAACAGAGGCTGTGGCACAGAGGCACTGCTGGGGTGTTTCAGCAGAGGCGATGGCAACAGTGGGGACGGTGTGGATTTACAGGCACAGCACGCAGCTCTCGTTCATCGCTGCCAAAAAACGCACTGCTAATGGTGACGACTACACTGAAAAACTGTTTTGTAGCTGAGAGTTCCCCAGTGTCTGCTGGGAAAAACATCAGACCGAAGTAACGCCGTCTCAAGGCATTCTCTGACCAAGGAGACGAACAAAGCAGCAGAAATCCCCGCACCGCGGGACCACGAACGGACCGAACCGGGAAGCCCCGCCCGCACGGGGCTCTGAGGCCAAGCGAGGTCAGAGCCGCCGCCCGCTGCCCCCCGCACCCCTCACTTCCAGCGCTTACAGCACTGCGCGCTGCTGCTCCGCGCTCCATGCGGCTCCAGGGCGGACGTGAAGGCCCGCCGGAAGCTCCGGCCGTTCTCTTTTGAAAGAGCGCACGGGCTCCAGCGATCAGCTCAGCGATCGCCGCGGCCTCCTGCCATCGATTGGCTCGGCTCGGCTCGGCTCGGCAGCGCCCTGCAGCCGAGCTCTGTGATGGCGCCCCCTTGCGGCCGCGGCAGACGCTGCTGTGCCGGGCGCGAGGGGCGGGGGCTTGGGCGGGGGCGGGGGCAGTGGGCGAGCCCGGCGGAACGGAGAGGAGGGGTCCGGCCACACCCGGCAGCGGAAGAAGGGCGGGGTGTCGAGGTTCGCTTCGGGTCCGGCGCCGCGGTGTCCTCCCGTGAAACTTGGCCCGGCTCCGCCTGCCCGCTGTTCGTGCGGGGCTGCCGCTCGGCGCCCGGTGCGGGAGTTGCGGAGGCGGAGCACGGAGCACGGAGGGAGGAGTGGCTTCGCGGGAGGTGGATGCGGATCCGAGCGGAGCGGGTAGGGCGGCGGGTCGGGTCCCGTCCCGTCCCGTCCCCTCGCTGCGGCGGGTGGTGAGTCCGTGCGGGCGTTCGGTGCGTGCCGGTACCCGTCGGTACCCGTCCCGGGGCGGCGGTTCTGCGTTTCTGCTCTCGGCTCTGCCCGTGGCGGCGGAGTTTGAGCCGCTCGGAGCCCTGTGGGTCCGCGTCGTGCGTCACTGTTGGCGTTCCTTAATCGCTCGCGGAGTTCTGTCCCGCGGGGCGTTCCGGCAGAGCGCTCACTGAGCGGCGTTCTCCGGACACGTGTGTCGCGTTCGGGGAATTTGCCGCCGTGAAACTGCTCGGAAACGATGAGTGAGCTTTTCCTGAAACGCAGATTTCGTTCTTTAACAGCTATTCCTGGTGCGTGCGTATTCAGAGAGCTTAGGGCCAATTTATGATAGTCATAAAACCGGCTAGCAGAATTGATGGACCAGCGTGAGCAGCTCCAGGAGCTGAGCCCCAGTTCCTTTCCTGCTGGAGTTTCCCTGGCTGTGTTCCGTGATGAGTTTCCGCCATGCTCGGTTTCGTGGGCGAGTTTGAGTGACGCGTGTGTAAAGGACAGCACGGAACTAAATACGTGCGAGAGCTGAGCTCCCACCGACAGCCTGCGTGGATTCCCTGTTTGTCAAGGAGGGGCACGGGTTGGTTATCTCCCCCCACGCAGTGGCCAAGTGATGTTTTCAATGCTGCTGCTCAGGAAGCTGGCTGGAAAAGGTGGGTTTCACTCACAGAATGAAGGTTGAGGTTGGCCAGGACCTCTGGGTTCATCTGGTATACCCCACTTCATCAGGGCTGCCCAGAGCAGAGTGCCCAGCCCTATGTCCCTTTTGGAGATCTCCAAAAGACAGAAACTTCACAGCCTCTCTCAGTTCCTTTCCTAGAGCTTAAAATCGGATTTACTGTACTGTAAGTTATAGGGTAGCACTGCATTCTGCTCCAAGTTGTTCTGGGCTTCCCACTTGAAGAAAGGCAGGGATCTCCTGCAGACAAGCTGGCAGAGGACCAGGGGGTTGATGAGGGCCTGGAGTATCTCCAGTACTGAGGGAGGGCTGGGAGACCTGGGGCTGTTCAGCTTGGGGAAGAAAAGGCTGACGAGGGATCTCATCAGTGTTTATGAACACCTGAAGTCCAGGAATCAAGTCAGTGGGAGTGGTCTCCTTTCAGTGGTGTGCAGCGATAGAACACAGGGCATTGGGCACAAACTGGAACACAAGAATTTGCATACTAACACAAGGAAGAACTTCTCATCTGTCAGAGTGACGGAGCGCTGGAGCACGTTGCCCAGAGAGGTGGTGGATTCTGATCTGGAGATGTTCAAGACCCACCTGGATGTCTGTGTGTGACCTGCTGTAGGAACTGCTTTAGCTGGGGTTGGGCTTGATGGTCTCCAGAGGTCCCTTCCAACCCCACAACTCTGTGACTCTCCTCGGCGTTCCAGTCAGGTGTCCATACTCAGCACTCTCCACAGCTTCTGCTGCTCTGAGCTGGAAGATCCCTAAAACTGTCTTAGTGCTTTATTTTGCAGTTTTTCAAATTATGATCAAGCACTGTGTTCATTTTAGGTGATAAAAGATGCACTGTTTTGCTCTTTGTTTTCTTCTATTGTCTCCATTACACCTTTCCCCTAGATCCATCTCAGCTCCTGAGTTACTTAGCTATGGAGTTAAGCCCAGCCACTGTGGGCTTTCCCTCTGAGCAGGGGTTTGACCCACTGCATTCAGCTTCCTGCTCTGGGTTGCAAGTTGGGTTGCAATGTTTTGTCTTTCCCATTGGTTGCAGTTGGACTTGATGATCTTGAAGGTCTTCTCCAATCTGAGCAATTCTGTGGTTCTATGATAAGAAAATATATTGGAACGCAGAACCCCCAGCTTAAGTCAAACATCTGAGGCACGCGCTTCTCACCACATGTTGCATTTGATGTCACATTGCATGTCCAAGAGCTGATGTTTGGAGTTATATTTCTGTGGCTCTGCTGCTTTGTATTGGCATGTAGAAAATATCATTTGGTTCTGAATTTTCTTTTTGTTTCACATTTTTATACAAAACCAGGTGATGAACGTTGCTTTGTATTGTTGATCTCATTCTGGCAGCAATGATGGCCTGCGTATTAAACCAAGAGGAATAAGACAGGCTTTGCTTTAATAAATTTAAAACTGAAGGGTGGCTCTGTCCAATAGCAGCAAAAGTAAATTGAGCAGCCCTAGGTCGAAATGACCATCAATGGTCATTTGGGGTGCACACCCTTTGTGCACAAGCTTTGCAAATTACACCTGTAGATTAAAGATGATCCTAATTTACTTAAAGGCCTACAGCTGAAATTACTGCTTTTCTAGATTTTAAATGAAATCTTTTCAATCACATCTTTTTCTCCTTCTTTTTTTTCTTTTCCTTCTCCCTCTGTAGACAGGGATGATTTGATCTGCTGATTCCAGCACAGAAGCCAACAGATGAAGCTGCTTCCAGCCCCACTGCAAATCTTTTATAGTTTTTAGGAAAGTCAATTAAACTTCTTACACCTTATTTCCTCATATATACTGAGATCAATAGGTTTGCTGTGTACTTGGTATTCTCTGTATGTGTTACATATGTTATGAAGGTTGACCTTTTTATGTCATTATCTGACATAAAATCTTAAGAGCTTGCAGGTGTTGAAAGGTCACTTCTGAATTTTCTCCCTTTGTGTTGACTTTATAGTCTGTTTTGTTACTGTTTCATCAAAGCTGAGGGTTCCATTTTTATCAACATACACAGAGCGTTTTTCCTACAAGGGAAGGACTTTTTCTGCTGCCATCTGTGGATTCATGTATGCTTATGTGATACAGGATTCTTTGCCAGAGTTTTAAGGGTTTCCTATTACTTGACAATGGATTGGAAGGCAAACGTCTTCTCCTGAAAAGGATGGGAGGAAGAGCAGAGCAATGTCTTGTGCTGCATTTGTCTGCTCTTTATTTCTTCTTCCAAGCAGCTGCAAAACCATCTGTATTCTTTTCCAAAATGTTATTGCTGTACTCAGCCACGTTTTCTGTTCCCAAATGTGAAAAGATCTGCTCTTGAGTAATAGCTTCCTTGAGTATTTATGGGAAACTTACTTTTGAAGCTGGTCGTGTTTTACTGGATGAGCAGTAGTTGCTGCCGATAAGATCTCAAAACAGTTTCCATTCTGATGTTCTGTTTTCACTCAGTGTTCTTATCTCTGAACCTGTAAGAATGAAAGCTTCTGAAGCTTGTTTTAAAGAGTGATCAATTACACATGTGGGAATAGAAGCACAGTACCTCTTCTGATCAGCACTGCCAGTTGGGTTATGAGCTGGTTATCGCAGGGCTGACTTGCGTACCAAAGCGGTGATTCACTGTAAAGTACTCGTACTGTTATGTTGAAGAAATCGGTGTTTTGTTGGCATTGCCTCCCTGCGTTTATTCTGGCTGACAGCAAGCAGAAAGCAGCTGCACTTCAGAATCCTCCCAGTTTTTGAGATGAGTTATTTGAGGGAATGTGGCTTTGGTAGCACGCCTTGGGCTCTGCGTTCTTAGATGTATATGGCATTCACATGCATGCTTCCAAAAGGTCATTAAGTAGTGTCTCAGCTAATTACTTTAAAAGGTTATGCCACAGCAGGGTTTCCTTGCGCTTTCTGCACTTCTAGCTCATTTGTATTAGCTTTATTCCCCTGCACTTCTCACAGAGCAGATTTCTGGGGGGATTGGGCTTTGCAGGGATACGAATCCTAACATGTAGCAAAGCAGCAGAGAAGAACTGTGCCCTTACTTTGATTGGGACTGATGTAAGCTTATATTATTGTCATCTTGTTGCAGAATCTCAGCACAGCTCACTGTTCTGAGCCCAGAGAGTGAAAATGATGGCAAGATTCCCCGTGCTGCATACCCTGTGGATCCTTCTCTTTTCATATGCAACAATGGAAGGTACATCTATCGATGTTCTTAAATTATTATACTTAAGCTTTCCTAACAGTATTTTCTCACAACTAGGAATAGCTAGCAGGCAGCACTATTAATGTTAAATAGTATAAAATCTGCAACCTCAAGAGCTAGAAATATCCATGTAGTAAAGTCTTAGACCTCTTTGCTTTTTTGACCATTTCCATGTAGGCAAGAAAAAAATATAGGAATTTGCAGTAAGGAGAAACTGAGGTTAGGAAAGTCAGTTCTCTGCTTCCCCGTTGTCTGATCTATTCTGAGCACTGTGTTGCAAACAGGATGCTTGGCAGTGACCCACCAACATCTGTAGAAATCTCATAGGAATCTCTTGTTTGTTTTTGTAGCTGCCACTGCTTGCCTTGTGCACTCACCAGCAGCAGACCTGCAGAGACCTATGGGGGACAAAAGCAGTAGTGTCTAGATCTGCCACCAATGGGCATCTGTCAGTCTGTGTTCTCCAAAGTTGGAAGACTGAGTTGGCTGAATTTGAACAGCTTTGAGGACACTGTCAGACGTGGTGTGCCCTGCCTTGTGCCTGTGCAGGGACAGCATGTGGTGTCGTGTGCGTTCTTCACTACACCTCTATTGCTCTGGCAAGGTGTGTGGCTGCATGAAGCCTTAATGCTGCTTGTTAGTTAATGGCTACTTTCTGAAGTTCATCATAGAGGGAAGTTCATGATGAAGGTAACTTAGGAAGCCCTGTTTTTCTGATGGTGCACCTTGATACTTTGGAAAATGAGTCTTACATTTTACTTTCTGTAGCTTTTAAGTTGTGTCACGAAAATCTACAGGGTTTTTTGGTGTTAGCGCGTGCGCTGGTTTTAAAAAGCCAACCAAAATAGTTAAGATAAAAAATAGCCTGTCCAAAAAACAAGATTTCTTAGCAATTTTCTTATATGCAATGAGTTCAGACATGCCCCTAGTGCTGGGGGGGAAATCTTTCAGTTTGAATTAATGAGAAGAATGAAGGTTTGTGAGAGTACATCTTCTATGCCGTCTCATCTGGGTAGATTTGCCCTAAGTTATCGAGGTTTAATTTCACAGGTGTCCACCTCCCTGATTAATGGATATTTTAAGTTCTTTCATCATGATATTCCAGTTGAGGATTAAAAAAGAAATCCAGTGTTTCGGTTCCCTTTTCTAAGTCTGTGAACTGAAAACGAATTCTTTACGGTATGTGGTTGCTAAAGGAAATTCTCAGAGATGAATCTTTAAAAAAAACTTTAAAAAAAAAAAAAAAAAAAAAAAAAAAAAAAAGGAACTTTGTACCAGAGATGAGGAAAGGGGGAAAGGTCACAGGAAGAGAGTACAGAAAATAATCCATAGTGCTGGGAATCCACGAGGACCCTGGAAGGCAAGATGAAGCTGCTGATCAGCTTAATGCAGCAGGAAGAGCTTCATTTAATTCAGGTGTTCTTGAAAGTGAAATGTAATGTTTCCACATGTTAATGGTAAAATTCATCTTTAAAGGGATTAGAATGTTAGTATTACTTTAAGATTTCTGAAAGAGAAAGTAAGACAGAAATAGTAAAAGTATATAGGGCAACAAACCATAAACAGGAGCAGAGTAAATAGTGGTTCTTGTTTGAAAGAAATGAGCAGTGTTACTATTGTAGTAGTGCAGATGCTGAGTCTTCAACTTGCTGCTGTTGGAATTATTTTTGCTTTTGTCTCACTGGTGCACAGTTTGGTGTTTTTTGTTGTTTGTTTTCCTTTGGTTTTGTTTGTCTTTGAAGAACTGTGGGCCATTCAGAACAAGAGGGAGCAAATGTGGTGCTGCCACACAGAGAGGATCTGAGTGATAGCTCTCACAGATTAGTTACCAGGGCAAGATATTTATCTTGTGAAAAACACTTTCTAAATACTGAACAACAATGAAACCACAAGCTGCAACCAGCAGCTGTAGGCTTATACCAGTGGATGTATCAGACAACTTCTACCATGATTTTCATTAACAATATGAATGGTTCTTTGGCAGTGTTGTATATCCTCATTTGTGTAAGTGAGCTTCATTAACATTTGAGTTCTCAAGTGATCCAGGACTCCTTGTTAATGAAGTTTTATGGGAGGCTGTGTAGAAAGGCAAACGAAAGTGATGCACGTTTGAAATGAGTGTGAGAGACCACATGCTGGCAGTGGTAAATGATTGTTTATTTGAGTTGGGTTTTTATTGAAGTGCCACAGGATGCAGTGGTAAATCCTGCTGTATGTTGTATTGGTGCACCCCAAAGGGGAACTGGCCATCACAGGTTTTGCATTTGCAGATAGTGTACTGTATCAAAGTGCATGAGTTGTATCAGAAAACGTGATATAAAGGAACCACAGAAAAGGAGAAACATGGGAGGAATAGAACCAAAGTAAGGTACTTACGAAAAGATTTTGCTTTGGAGGAATGATCTGAAACAGGCACCACTGAAGTAAGCCCTGCAGTAGCTGAAGGGCCTTACAGGATGTGAATTATTGACAACTAGTCTTAAATTTGCAATGTAAATGATGAGAATGGAGAGTTAGTAATGTGCTAGGCCGTGTGAGCAGAAATGTTTACTTACTGCAGAGAAACCAAATTATTTATCAATATGGCCCTTGTATAATTGCCAACAGAAAGCTTCTGGCAGGGTAAGTAAAGAAATTCCAAGAAAAATCCTAACTAAAAGGATTTTGAAAACCAACCAAAGCTACTCTAAGTTTTAATGGGGGAATTGAGGGAGAGAAGAGAGAGATTTGCAGTGAGGAGCTGCTCAGGGGAGGCAGAAGGTATGAGCTTAAGGAGCTTAAAGCAGTTGTAGATAAAACACAAGTTCAGGCGTGTAGGCAGTGAGCTTGGTCAGACTGTTGTCTGCGTTTTGCCTTTTGAATTTAATTTTTATAAAATGTTACTGGTTAGTTCAATTTATTCTTCTGATTTTCATGCATCTCATTACGTGCTGCTTCTCCCCATTTATGGCTACAGAACACATACAGGAATTTGCATGCTTTACTGACTATGCCGAAAAGCTGATTTGTCACTGGAAGGTGCCTGCACAGCTGAACTGCTCCCAAGAGTTCCTGCTCTACTACAGGAAGGAATTTTTTCCTCCCGAGTGAGTGATTAATGAGACTTTCCTTTGTTGTCATTGGAACTTTATATATTCTATAGCCATTACCAGCTTTGATTCCATCCCTTTGTCATGGGTGCCTGGGACAAGGCGTAGTCAGGGCTGTCCTCATTGCCAGGAGGAAGATGTGTCCTGCAGTTAACATTATGCTCTAGTGTATGGGAACTGCTGAATCACAGCCTGAATCTCAGATCGACCACCTGAGGTGAGCCATGAGTCAGCCCTGGGAGCACAGGTGAAGACAATTCTCCTGTGCTATTGGAAGGGGTGGAGCCTGGCTGCACCTCTGCTAGACCCCATTTAAGAGCTGACTGCCAGTGGGGAAAGATCCCTTTTGGAGATCACTTCTCTTGGAGTCTTCTCAGCTAGCCCAGGACAAGGGTAAGCTTTCCATCCATTCTTCTTTAGCATGATAACCTGTTTAGCCTAATTTTTCTGTATATTTCTTAATTATAACATCTGTATACTCATTGGTGACACATCTGCTCAGTAGACTCCTTTACAAACTTCTCTGCATTCTTGGTACGTAGCATTTGTCAAGTAGTGCTTGCAGAAACAGGAGTGTTCTCATCAGTGCACTGAGCCTTCATTTTGTGAGAAACCACACATGATTTACCAGGCTGTAGCATACAGTGTGCCTCATTGTTCACAGCTGTTTGCTGCCTTCTGCAGCAGAGGCAATGTTCCTGCCATCTCCGACAGAGGAAGACAAATCTGAGCTTTCCTCTTCCTCTCCATGTGATTTCTCCAGAGAGACTTCTGAGTAATCTTGCTTTGTACACTGCAGCAAAACTGTGCCTGGACTAGTAGGGCATCAGTCTGCTCCTTCAGAAGCGGAGTGTGATGAAGGCTGCTTTCAGGGTTAACTTTGTAGATCATTTCTTAGCTTTTCATTAGTGCAGCATTAAGGGGTTTGGGAGTTGAGAGGGATTTGGGTTTGTTTTGGATTTGTTTGGACTACATTTTTCTACAAACTGAACTTGCCTGTATCAGATTTGACTGGCTCCACGCACTGGTAAGCTTGGTTCCACACTTTCAAGAAATAGCATGCTATGCTATGTGAACAGTCATAATTTTCTGCCTGTTTTTCAGAAATGTGTGTGTCCCTGAGAACGCAGAAGAGAGTTTTATGTGCACTTGCACAATATATCCTGATTATTTTGTATCTGGTCTCACCTATATCCTAGCTCTGCAGTTCAATGGCACCAATATGTGGAATTCCAGTGTTACACCAGCCCAAGTTGGTAAGAAACTGTTTATTTTGTCACTAGAACATTTAGTTCTAATTAATGCTACCAGAATGCCCCATTAATGCTACCAGAAGAGTTTTTTTCTTAGTAGATGTGAGAACATGACATTTGTAATGCTGGCTTAAATGAGAAGCATGTTTGGCTTAGAAACCTGATTCTGGAGTAGATTCTTAAGGAAAGAATACAAGAAATGGGGCAAGCAGAATGGTTTTTCCTCTAGCTTTACCATCTCAGCTTCCAGCCATCTACAATTTGGGGGCTTAAGTGTGTATTTAGAGAACTTCACTTGTTGCTGTAGAATTCAAGGATGAAGAGGAAGACGCTACTTCCAGTTCTTAGAACAGTAAGCTCTCCCTACTGAAATTCTTTCATTCCTGTCTCTGTTATCCTCTGATAAAAAGTTAATGACCCTGCTCTTTCACAGGACAAAGCGTAGATACGGTTCCTATTTCTCTGTCAGCACCTAGTTTGTTTAAACTAATAAGAGTTTGTAACACTGTCTCGCCTCAAAGGCTCAGAAATCATCCATGTGCCTTGGGCAGACATTCATCTACAGTGATGATCTGATTTATTTCCTACCCGATGTCACTGAGACTCAGCAGCAGAATACGCAGGAGGCTGCATCAATTTCTAAGACACAGGTAGGCAGGACAGTCTGAATGCAGGGTGGTCAGAAGCTGTATGCCCAGCATATGGCACAGCATGTAATTGTGAGGGCATGGATTGTTACCACTTCTTCAGGTTGAAAGCTGCACTCAGTGCACCAAAAGTAGAGTTTGAAGTTTGCTCAGCCAGCCTGGGTTTTCAGTGGTTGTTGATGAATACCTCGCAGTTGTGCTGTTTTGGCCTCCTTGCAGAGCTTAGTGAAAAGGGCTGAAATGCATTGACTCTGACATTTTGGCTTCTGATGAATGTTTTTTTCTCTGCTTCTTTACTTCAACACTTCTACATTTTCACGTTCTCCTTAATTGTATTTTTTTTTTAATGTACAGTTAAGCCCAGGCCTCCCAAAAATCTTGCTGTTGAGAAAGCTGAAAATGGTAATTTCAATTTGAGCTGGGAGGAGAGCTATGCTGCTTCATCCATGCTTTTTGGACAGCCAGTCATCTATGAAGTAAAATACTGGAGCAAGCAGCGCCCAGGAGAGGTAAGAGACAGCTGGCCTCATTTTCTATCTCTGGAGCTTCAAGGTCTAAATGTCCTGAAGGACTTTGAAATTGTTTCATGAACAATGGTGTAAGGGCCAGTGAGGGCAAGCCCATGGTGTTCCTAAGCACGCACTTTCTGTTGGTGTCAGTCCCAAGTCGGTTCAAACAAGGCTTTAAAGGAGTGAAACTTTCCTGACTAGCACCCCAAAGGGATCAGCTGCTCACAGTAGGCAGGACGGAGACTGAAAATACAGTGCTTCTGTTACATCTGAAGCTGGAGGCAGTTTGAGACACTGTGGAGCATTTGAGGCATTTCAAGCGCCCTCCTGATCTCTGCAGCATTTTAGAGCAGGGCTTATTCTGCCCCAGGAAGAACATGTGTGATGGCATGTCACAGATATGACCCTTTTGTGACAGCACAATACAACAGCATGTAGCAGATAATTTGTACAGTCATTTACTTGCTCATTTATGAGAAGTCACAGCAATGTACAACACAGTTGGCATCTAATTAGTGCCACAAGCCCTAATCCCCATAAGAAAATCAGTGAACTCTTACTGTCTTACCTTCTTTTCAGGTTACTGTGACATCAATTAACTACCAGGCCAAAAGCTTTGAAATTACTGCAAGCTCCTTGCAGAGAGGCTATGATTACATTGCAAGTATACGGTGTAACTATACAGACTACCCAGTCTACTGGAGTGACTGGAGTGATGGAGTTGAGTTTCACTGTGGTAAGTATTATAACTAATCACAGCCTGGTAGAAGCAGAGACATTTAAACTTAAAAATAATAATAAAAGCAAGTGGATATAAATGAGTAAGAGAGAATGAAGTGGAAGTAGCTCTCAATTTTCCATTAGAGGGGTGAGGCTCTAAAAATAATATTTCTTAAGAGCAGCACAGAGGGTGAGAGCACAGCTGCACTACAGTTCCGTTCCAGGGACTGAGATGGGTTTGTTTCTGAGGGTGGACAAATGGCTTCACAGTACACGTGGCTATCCCAGTTCCTACCTCACTGACAGTAGGTAACTGAAGGATCTGCACTGGCCTTTAGATGTGACACATGCCATCGCCACTGGTTCTGCTGTTGATCTGCAAAGGCTTTATTTTACATCCTCTGAAGTAGCATTTTTTGGTGACGGATTTGGTATTGTCAGTATGTGTATATGTATGTATGTAAATATATCTATTTTACAGATTATCAAGTGACATCTGAAGACATTCTGCACATGGCTGTTCCTATATCTTGCATCCTGATCATGGGAGTAGCTGTAACTTGCTATTTCTGTTTTACCAAGTAGGTATCATACTGCTCATGGGTTTTAGAGACTAGCACTTTGCACAGATGCCAGTATTGCCGTTGTTTAACTGAACATTTAGTAGTATGGGATTTTCCTTTGTAACTTTAACTCAAACTCTGTGAGCAAACATCTTTTAAACATCAATCTGCTGCACTCTGTCATTTTCTGAAAAGGTAATTGAGTATTTTTTACTAATCTCACTAGAATGATCTTATTACAGCACTAAAATAGGCTGCATTTATGGGTCTGTTAGCTTTGAATCCCAATCTTTGCTGGAGTTCCAGTAATGATGGTTAAATATGTGCATTTCTTTTTACATTTTTAGTGGCAATATGAAAGTGGGAGCCTATCTGTTTCACACATCACTTTAAAGGCAATTGGAAGAACTTATGACTGTGGTTGTGTAGAGCAGTCATATGAATCAAAGTTAGTGCAGATATGTTTATGAAAAGCAGCTTTTGGAGATGTGCAGAACAAGCACTTTCTTCTATGCTCTTCTCTCCTTCTTAGCAATCTGTACTGCAGCAGCAGGAAGCATGCTGATCAAGCCAAAATTCAGTTAAAGCAAACAGTTTTTATTCTTGCCTTACAGAATGAAGAAAGAATGGTGGGATCAAATCCCAAACCCTGCGAAGAGCCATTTGGTTGTAAAAAATGTCAAGGTAATGTAAGGGCTTTGCAAAATATACCTTTTCCTGATCACCAGGAATAGAATATGGAATGTGGGAAATACTAAACATATTTTGTGTGTCCTAACACTTCTGTTTTATCAGTTTTCAGTCTTGAACTATATTGATGAAATGAAGTTCCCTTTCTATGATTCAAAGCCAAGTCATGTGGAAAAGCAAATGTAAGTAAGATAAATAGGGTGAGGGGAGAACCTCAGCTTCACAGCATGACATTTTTCTATTACATAAACATTTCTGTCTTTCTTATTTCCAAAAACAGAAGTTGCAAAAACTGTCAGGCTCAAAGTTTGTCAAGCCAGAACTTCAAGGAAAAAGATAACATCAGAAACATTGAGAAATCTTGCAGTTGCTGCAAGCCTGGAGTGTGGTTTCCAAAAGGCATTAATGCAGTTTTAACCCCTGAGACTGTTCTTGTTGAAGAGTCTGTGGAAATCTGTGAACGTTTAACAGACATTGAGGCTGAGAACCAGGAAAAGACCAGCGACCAGATCACCGTATTTGAGCCTTGTGAGAGCAGTGTCAGCATGCTGAGGGAGCACGCTGAACACAATGATGCACTAGCTAACATGTTCATGGAGCTCTTGGCAGATGAAAAAAGCATGCAAGATGATAAAGATCCAGACATCATTACAAGTGAAATCTTTCAGAAACTTGAGTCAGAAAATCTTTCTCAAAAAAATCTAGTAGAAAGTGCTGTCCGGAGTCAGCAGTCAGCTGGTTCTCATAGAGACTCTCCTTTTACTGGAGCCTCTCAGGATGAGTATAATTGCAGTACAACCAGCAGGAAGTCTGCACAATCAGAAGAATCCTTTGAATCTGGCTATCGGAGCTCCAGCACAAATTCTGCTTCTCTGGATGCAAGAGAGAGTCCCTGTAAGCTTCAACAAAGCCTTTTGACGTGCAGATCTGAAAGTCAGCGTGACTCATCTGTGCTTATTTGGGAATCTCTAAATAAACCAGCCTTTGACAGAATAAGCAGCTCAGCATACAAGGGCTTTGACACCCTCATATCTCCTTCTATGGAGCCCTGTGGCTCTGCATACAAGAGCTTTCATGCTGTAATGTCTCCATCTGTGGAGCCCTGTGGCTCTGCATACAAAAGCTTTCATGCTGTAATGTCTCCATGTGTGGAGTCCTGTGGCTCTGCATACAAGAGCTTGGACACCCTTGCGTCTCCATCTGTGGAGCCCTGTAGCTCTGCGTACAAGAGCTTTGATGCCTTAATGTCTCAGTCTTTAGCTAGCAGTAGTTTGAATATGCACTTTGAAAATATGTGCTTGTTGCCATCTTTAACCCAATCTTCAGAGGCACATGTGAATGATGGAGTTCCAGCTTTCCTACCAGAGGAAGAAATTCATGAGCAGGCAGTGTATCAAAATCTTCAAAAGGAAGGCAGCGTGCTTTCTTGCCCTGCTGGACCTCAGCCATCTGGTTATAAGTCTTTTGATGCTGCAGTTAAATGTAGTGGTGCACACTTTGACAGTAGCAGTGAGTTTATCTCAAAGTCACTGTACGAACCCTTAGTTCATCTTTTGTACAACAGCCTGGAAGAAACACCTCCAGATAGCATAACCCATGAGCCTGATGGCCGTGAGTGTTTGACTGTACAGGACTTTGATTCTGGCATTGCCCCGGATGCAGGCTCTAGTGAGAAAGTTGCATGCAGTAGTGATGACAGCCTTTCGATTGTCAGCTCTCATGAGCTGTTGAGTGATAACAAAGATGAAAACACCAGCAGAGACAAACAGCTGTTGCATTTCTTGGAGCTGAACTGTCAAGACTGTAATGGAGGGAGAGCTATAAGGGGAACAAAACATAATGACTTGAACTGTTGTGGTGAAGGAGTGCCAGGGGGCAGCAGTGACAGAATAAGTACTGACTTCCAGTGTGCCCCACGCAACCATTTGAGGATGTTTGGAAACTCAGAGGAAAATAAAAAGGTGTCAAACAGAAGGTGTAGTTGCTCAGCAGCAAATTTACCTGATGAATTGCTGGATGGCATGGGGCTAACTCTAAAAACTGCAGAAGAGCCTCTGGAGCTCTTGGTCTCAGACAAGTCAGCTGCTGTTTGTGCAGATAACCCTCATCTTTCTGATTCTCGCACCACTCACAATGAGAGTTCTGGACTGGCACCTGCAGTTAGAAAAAGATCATCAGAACTATTAATGGAAAACAACAGGAAGAATGAGAAAAAAGTTGAATTTCTACAAGCTCTTGCCCAGGAGGACAGCTGTTACATGAAGGTTGCCTAGCCGTGTTTACCAGGACAGCCAAACCAACCTTTGGAAAAAAAAACTGTAAGGCAAACTGATAAAGTGCTTTGTTATTCCAATCTTGCCTACAGTGATGGTTACTACAATTCAGACATGGATTTGCTGGGTTGTAATGCTCATGCTTGCTGCTGGACTGGCAGCTGGTATATGAGGCAGACCCCTGGGTACAGAAGGGGCTAGCAGCTAACACACAGAGCTACTGCACTCTCAAGGAGGCAAAGCCAGTGTTAAGGCTTCTCTGGTGGTGGTTGTTCTCTGCAAGTGAGCAGGAGATGCATCAAGTTGGCATTCTTATTCAGCACGTCTCCTGTGCTTGTTGCTGTGGTTCTGTATGTTGCTTGGGAAGCAAGCGAGGTGATTGAACAGTGCTGATGCACCTGGAGGTGAGATAGAATCATAGAATGGTTTGGGTTGGAAGGGACCTTGAAGAGGAAGTGGCTGATTTGCACAGATTGCGTTGCACGTTCAAATACTTATTTGCTGGGATGTCCTGTGTCCATGGCACCAGAATGTGGTATGTTTCTGTATTTGCTCAATTGAGATATGAAATAAATATTACCATCATTTGGTCTAAAGAAATTATTTTATTGATGCTCAGTTTATTATTTTGGAAGTAAACAGATATTTTATATTTACACTGTTGTAAATAAAATCGCATGTTTCTAAATTAGTTTCTCTGCAAGTTTTCTGGTTTGTGGTTAGACTGTGTAAGCTCATGGATTGTTCCTTCGCTGCTGCTTTTTGTCCAGTCACAATGGAAACCATGCCTGCTGCTTTTAAGCTCTGGTTGGGCAGCTATTCCAGAAGTCATACTCATGATTCTGAATTTTGCTAAGGCATTATTATGTATTTTGGTACTGTAAATTCCACCTCAGTATGTTGGCAGCAGCACAAAATAATTAAGGACTGTTATTTTATATGCATAGAAATACATATGTACCTATTTAGAAAACCCTGTTGCCAATCATGAAGAGGGAAAGATAACAGGTGGCTGCTACACAGGAACTCATTTGACACATTTTGTAAGATTTGTGTCCAGCTACACTTCAAATTCCAGGTTGGCTCAGCAGCAGAGGTGTTCATACATCACTCTCGGAGCAGTAAAAAGTGGTATATAAGCCCAGAAAGGAGACTCAGAGTGAAGTGTCTGTATTTGCCTGTGACGATTAACATGTGTGGTGGAGCCAAATGAAGTGCTGATGAACATGGTAATCATTCTTTTTTTAATTAAAACTATGGGGATGAATTGTACTGTGAGGTTGCGGGGCATGAAAGTGAAGAGGCTTTGCAGGACTCTAAGCAAAGTCACTAAAATGGTGGGATGAGAGCGTGCACAAAGGCCACAATCTGCCTCCTGATTAAGATGACTCACTTCCCTAAATCCTAACGAATATTTAAGCAAAAGCCCCCAGTTATTGCAGCTACCCAGAATGGATTACTCACTGTTTGTGGCAGTGCTGCAGGGTGTGAAGGGAGGCATGGTGCTGTCAGTGTTGTTTTCTTCCCCTTCTGCCTGTGCTCTCATCCATGTGCTCTTGGGGATGTAGGAATGGCCTGCATGTGGCTGGAACAGCCAAGAGAGCTCTGCTCATGCCAGCTTGGAGGCTGTTTGCTGCAGCAGTTCCTCTGCTGAGCCCCAGCTTTGTTTTCACTTTTTTTTTTTCCCCAAACTTATTTATGTTTTCCCAACATAGCTGCACCTTCCTGTCTGCTCATTTCCATTGGGAGATGTTGTGTTCTTGAGTACTCCAGCCCTCTGGTGAAATCAAACTGCATCCCTTTGGGAAGGAGGAGCCCTGTTCTCCTGCCTCAGCAGAACCCAGGACTGGTGTTTAAACATCAGGACTGTGTGCAGCCGGCCTGCCTACCCGCTGTGCTAAGGGAGGCACAGTATGTGTGTGACTCAAATGTGATTTCAGCATTCCAGCTCCCACTTCCTCCACTTCTGCAATCTAGAGCTATTGCTATAGGCTGCTGGGCCATAGCTACATTTCAAATGATAAGTTTGAGGTTTAAGATTAAGATCTGCTGAGAGGGTGTGAGAGTTCTGACTTTTAGGACTTCCAGAATGTGTATGCACCTGAGCCACACCTCCTGGGGGCTGATCTGTGTTTGGGAAAAGGTTGGGATCCTCCAACCTTTTTAGCTAGCAGATTGCTCCTATCAGGACGGAGAGCTGCCTCTTGCAGTTAAGTGTGTTTGCAGTCTTTCTCAGTTTGTTTTGTGAGACTGGAGTGCAAACGGAGACTTGTGCTGACTTTCAGCCATTCATTACTAACTCACAATTGTTCCACCTCCGTGTCATCCTTACCTGTTTGCATACCCAGAGTTGGCAGCCTGACTCACCATCCTGAGTGGGTGAAGCAGGTTCCTGAGAAAAACAGCTGTATTCACAGTTCAGGAGGAACTCATTCTGATAAACTGTTTTTCCTCTGCAGTGAATGCTATGTGGGTTTTTTTTTCCTTCCTTCTAAGCATCTTTTAGCATCTTAGAAATAAGCAGCTGAACTGAGCAGTTGCATTCAAATTCCTATTGGTCAAGAGTTTGGTCACTGGAAAACACAATAACCCCGAGAGGGGGGTGAGAGAAGTGTGGGTTGTGGGGTTAAACAGACCTGTGACATGTACCCAGGGCAGAGGCATGTTGTGAGCTTCTGTAAGAGCTTGTGGCATCATCCTGCTATGGAACCTGTGTTGATCAAGCAGGGTGTAAGAACATATAAATGTTTATCCATCATGAGCTATAAACTTTATCAAAGAAAAACAAGTGCTGTTAGGTGTCACTTTCTGGCAGCAACGTGGCCAGAAGGTGAGAGAAGCAAATAAGGGGTTTGTGACTTGCCCTACCCTCCTTTCTAACCTCATCTCTGGCTGTGTAATTATTGTATAACATAACCCCTTAGTGGAAAGAGACTGAGAGGATGGTTTGCTTTCTCCTGACTATGCCTTTTCTTTAGGAAACTCCTTAGCATGACTTCTGGCAGTTTGTGCTCTGACAGAGGTGCTTTTTTCCAGTGTTTGTAAATTTATGTGCAGGTGCTTTCACATATAGTAGGTGGTTTGGGCTAATTCTCGGGGTGCTGTGTCCATGCAATGCATGCATTTATGTATGTATGCACACATCACTTCCCCACCTTTGTAGACTGAGTACAAGCTCTGCCACATGGTGATGTATTGTGATCACATAATCTGGCATTTTATCTTTCTTTTCCCCTGTTATGACTGAGGCAGCCATCCCATGCTGTCAGATTTTCATTATTTGCAGCCACAGCACACAGCCTTCAAGGCCCCATCCAAGCTGTGGTGGCAGGGTCAGGAGCAAAGCCCCAGCTCAGCCCTCACTGGCAGAGGAATGGGGCTAATGCGCTGGTGGAGTTCTCAGCTGCAGTGCTGTTGTCCTTACTGGTCTCTCAAAGTTCTTTATTGGATGAGCTGAGGATGCAATGGTGAGAGGAAACTTATGTCTCTGTTGTTATCTAGCTAAAATCTTTCCCCTGTTTCTCCCTTATGCTGTCCTACTTCTGTCTGGTCCCTTCTATGGCTTTCTACAGCACAGAATTTCCGTACACCCTTATTTTACCTCATCAGCAAAACTTTAAGGTGAAAGAAAATTGACTGCAGCTTTGTAACGAGCAGTGCAGAGAACTGATTGCTGTGGCACGTTTAGCTGCACGGTGATGACGTATTAGACTTCCCCCAGTCCAAGGGCTGTGACAGATCTCCTAAGGAGCTCTTTGCCCGGTTCAGTGATGGATCAGCTGCTCCCGTGCTCCTACCTGTGTTTGTCCCCTGCTGTGTAAGAGCAGTGCACTTGGAGCAGTGTGGTCGGAGGTAACTGAGGTAGTGACTAACATATTGCTGGGACTTTCCTACTTGCTGCTGTTTCCCCAGCTCTTAGACGTAGGGGAATTTGACACAAGCAGAAGATTGGGGTTGGCTGCTTCTCCCCAGCTCAGCCACTACTGGTTTCACTTGCAGTAAACCACCCACACAGCAGCAAAAATGTTACCAGGGTGAGGAAGCATTGGACTGCCTTCTGGGGGGGGGGGGGGAATTTCCACACCTGGCTCAGAGTCTTAATCAGCCCTTGTTCTTGTTTTAGTGCTATGGACAGCTGCTGTGAAAGCCAGCTCTGCGCTGGCTGTGGTTTGCCCTGAAATGAGCACTCCTGGCACTGTGAGCAGCCCACAGAGGTGCCAGGGAAATGGATCTGACAGGTTTGAGGTGTGCTGCATTCACTAACCAGTACGTGTACCTGACAGGCTCTGGGCTTGGAGGTTATGTGGGGCTCTGCTCCTCAGCTGCCTGGTAGAGGGGCTCAGGGAGCAGAGGTTGCCCTTCAGCATCGCAAGGGAATTAACAGAGCTGTCCAGTGACTTGTTTCTGCCCCAGGGGCAGGAACTGGGATCCGTAGTTCAGCATTAGAGCCCTATTCTGAACTGTGCTGGGCCTTTGTAACAGATGCTGCTGTTCTGAAACAACAGCAGTTCTTCCTGCTTCTGGTCAGACAGCCCCCGCTGTTCTTATAACTTGTCTTAAAGCCTCCAGCTGAGTTCCCCAGTGAGAAGGGCCATTGCAGTCACCTGCTGTCCTTTTCGTTTCTGTTTTGCATGTTATCTGCCATTGCTTCAATTTGCCACTCATAGCACATTCTGTTCCAACTTCTGCAAATGCACAGTGGCAGGATAAGCAATGTGGAAACTGGGCTGTGCACAGTTACTCTTCCTTGACTCCAGAACAGCAGCCAAGGGATGCAAGCAGCATCCTTGTTTGATCAACAACCATACCACAGCAAAAGCTGCTATCGAGCACAAAATCCCCCAGTCTCCACTCTTTGTAAGAACAGTGTTCAAACTCCTCTTCTTGCTGAGCAGTGTAAAAAAATCTACCAGTGTTTGGGTGGATGCAGAAGTACTGATGTGAAATTATTTTGTTGTACTAGTCCCTGTGCTTCAGTGGAGCCTATAACTCCGCGTTTCAGCCTTTTCAGTCTCAAGTAAAATGTGTGGTCCTTCTGTCACCTTACAGCTTCATAGCAAGCCACAGCTTCAAGCAATGAGAATGATTGCAGGAAGGCTCCAGTAAGCCCTATAGCTTTTCTGTTCAGAAATGTAGTTTTAATTTTTTGGAAACATTGGTTACTCCAGAACAGGCCATGTTTGTTTCCAATGTTGTTAATAGATTATAATATATTACTGGTCATAAACTGTCCATCCTCCATCCCCATCTTTTCTCCCCAGTGTATGGTATATCACTGCCAGCTGCACCAGGACGGTGTGTGCTATGGATTTAGGGGTGAGCTAGCAGTGCTTTTGGAGGCTGTGCACTGCCGTGCAGCCATCTGCAGCTCCTTGCTTGCACACCGAGGCAGCATAAAGGGTGAGCCATCAGCTTTTGCTTTGAAAGTGCTTCCACAAAAACAGGTTGAAAGCAGCTGGTATGTTTGCAAATCTATTTGAGGTGCCAAAAGCTGTGCAAGGTACACTCAGTTGCTACACCCAGCCCAGGAAGTGGAAGGCCTGCTGTAAAAACTTGTGGCCAAGCAGAGTGGCAGAGTGGGTGAGGTGAAGCTTTTGCCGCAAAAAGCCATATGCCAACAGCACTGCTCTGATCTTGGTGCACCGAGAAGGCAGAAGGGATGCGCTGATAGATGTTGGCCCTAACTGGGTGTGATAGGTACTTCTGGAGGGAGAGACCTGTGTATGGGCTTCCAAAGGAGCCTGAGCACTCTGAGGAGGGTGGTGTGGAGGCTCCATCAGAGAAATCACTATTTCCTGCAGGCTGAATGTCTGCCAGCAGGTTCCAGCACAGCAAAGCAACCAAGGAGAGAGCTCTGGGTACGTTCTGCATGGTTTAGATGAGGGTGATGGATCTGAGCAGAGCTGTAGGTTTCTGTTCCAGATGGTCATGGTGAGTTGACAGGCGCAGTCATTCCTGTTTCTGCTTACCACTGTGTATCTGGTGATTTCCTAAGAGAAGACACAAGGCTGTGAGTTCTCCCCTCCATGTGAGCAAGACACACAGTCACAGCGCTGTGAAGGTAAGCCCTTTTCCTTAGGTAGGAGCCAAAGCAACATCTGCTACAGCCTTCATGCAGAACGGGGTCAGGCTGAGATGCGTACTGGGGAGAATAAGAGGCTGAGCCCACTCCTTGTGGCTATAAAGAGATAATAAGGGAAGAGGGAGTGTGGAGGGCAGTGTTGTGGGGGTCTGTGTGGGTGGCACTCAGCATTCCCCACAATGAAAGCAATGCACTCCCTCCTCTGTGCAGCATCCTGTGTGAGCTCGCAGGCTCCAGCTGTGGGGCTCTGTTGTTTTTCAGCCTGCCGCTTTGCTGACTAACACCTCCGCTTTCTGCCAGGCTCATTCATATTTTAACCCATTTCCTGAGCTTTGAGGTGGTTTCTTCTATTGCTTTTCCCTCCAGTAGAACGCAGTCACTCAGTTCTCAGCTGTTCTCCTGTCGTGGTTGACTCATTCCTTATGGTAATACGTGATTGTCTCCCTCTTAAATGTCACCAGAATTGTTTTTAGAATCGTTATGCCTGGTCTGTGTCTTGGAGCCAACCAAGGAGGGGGGAGCCGGGAGCCAGACCACCTCCCTGCCTGCGCTCTGATGGTTGCTGCTGCCTCTTGGTCCCAGAGTCTGTTTGGAGACAGGTGTTAGCAGAATAAAGCAGTATTGAGCTGTCGGATGTGGTCCATAGTGTACTATTTAGTTAGGTTTAACCACTTAACGACTTGCCACCAGTGCCTCATCCACTCATTCTACCAACCCCACTAAGTGACTTGCATGACCTTTTAGATCTAAGCCCTAGAAGTTTGCTTTATCTGCTCTCCCACCTTGTTCTCACATAAAAGTAAGATAAAAGAGCAATACAGTAATAAATGATGTGTGGGAGCCTGGACCTGAATTCATTGCCTCCTCTGTGTTCACCACATCCTTCTGTCAGTAATACTGATACAGTGATGACGTCAACCACCGCCTATCGCTGTGTATTCCAATACAGCACGGCTCCTGGTGCGCACACCGGGCATTTTTCTCACTCAGTGCTGATGAGAGCCACCTGCTCTCCATCTCCCACATGCAGTGTCTGCGGTTCCAGTAACCGTTTAGCCAGGCCAGTCCGGCTGGGGGAGAGTTGGAGGGCTGACATGGACAGCTGAAAGGACGGGGCAAGGTAATGTCCGTGTTCCCATCAATTTTCCCTGCTGCCAGTTTGCTCCTGCTTGATACCTGTGCCCTCACTGTAAATCTTTCCCTTTGCTGATGTGGCCCTTGTGCCCCATGTCATTCATGTTGCCTCATACTGGGCAGCCGGAGTAGCCTGATGCCTCTCTGTTTCTTTGGGCATTGTGATTAGGTAGCTGTGTATGTTGCTAATGAAGATTTCGAGAAGAAAACTTTCTTTTGCATCTAGCTGGTGGCCTGAGAGACTTCTGCAGACCTTCCGCTCTTTTTACTTGGATGTAACTGGGGCGTTTGTTTTCTCATGCTTGGAAATATCAGGAATAATAAGCAAAAATAATCTTGAAAGTCTGTGTACTGGTCTCATCTCCTCTTCAATGATGTATTTTAAAACATTGCAGAGTCATTTATGGGTATGCATATAGATGAATGGATAATCACCTTTTATTAAGAACAGCCAGGTTGGATGGGGCGCTGGGCTGCCTAATCTAATGGGTAGCAACCCTGCCCATGGCAGAGGGTTGGAACAGTCTGATCTGTGAGATCCCCTCCAACCTAAGCTGTTCTGTGTTTAACATGATGCCATGATTATCACAAAGGGGTGGAAGGGGCTTCTCTAATACAAAATAGGGAATAAGTTTCTGCCTCTGCTCATTGCCTACTGCCATTTTGCCCTCTGCTCAGAAGTGAACAATCTCACAAGCAGGGAACTGTCCCTATTCTGCTCCTTTGCTCTTATCCAGAAATCTTCCATCTGAATTGCTTTGTTTTACAATAACCTTTCTCCAGTGTGTAATAACACCGGCTAATGTTGCTATAAAACTACTTGGGCTTTGTTGCTTTGACTTTATCTTGTTCAATCTTTCCTGTTCTCTGAGTAGAAAAGAAATAAAGAAGAAATAACAGACCAGTAAGCAACAAAGGCTTCCCTCTTATTGCTTTGCCTCTGTTGGCAGCATGAAGGAAAGCAGAACGACAGCAGTGTTGTGGCTGCAAAACACTCAGGGCACTGCCAGTTGAATTCTGAAACAAGCAGCGAGTCTGCAGAGCTCTATGGGAGTCCAACCCTTCCTGCCTTGGCTGAAGAAGAAGCAGCAAGCAGCCTGCTTCTGCTTGCAGAGAGACCAAGGCTGTGGTGTGTGGCAAAGCAGTGACATTGAGGTTGGGCTTGTGCAGCAGGGCACAGCTCTGAGGGATCAGTGCAGCCCCTGAGCCAGCACTGGGCTGCACTCAGGGAGAGGACACGAAGGCCTGAGGTGGCACAGCTTTGTTCTGGGCCTAGTGATATCTAGGCTTTGACGTACAACTCATTTGGTACAGCTCTTCTATTGAATGTGCTGCAAGGAACAGAGCTTGTGATAAGATATTGCAAGCAGATGCTGCAATGTGAGGAGGCTTCCCATCTGCAGGGGACTGTTCCCATGGGGCAGTTAGGTGAGTGTGGTTTGGATGGTGTGATGAGGGGTGCCTTACTCAGAGAAGGAGGAGTTTAGAGAAGAGTTGGGGAAGGGTAAACGAGAGCCCAGGTGTTGCTCAGTAGTGGGCTGTGCCGTAGTTATCAGGGACTGGTGGTAATGACAACAGTCACAGAGAATATTTGGAGAACTGGAGAAAGAGCCTCTGTCCTGCTGCTCACAGCAGGCAAGGGAGACAAGCAGGGTGCCTGGGCTCCTTGGTGAGCTGGAGCAGCTGCTTTTCTGTGTCTGCAAGGGAGTGAGGGCAGCAGCAGCACAACTGCTCCTGCTGCAGAGCTGAGGTGCTGCTGCCGGAGTGAGCCCTGCTGATCTCATCTGGACACTGCAGAGCCTTGAGAGCGAGTCTCAGATCTCACGTGGTTTGCAGGGGCTTTTTGGTGGCTGCTAAATTTATTTTGCTTTCATTATTTGAGTAAACTTGGAAATTTTTAAACATCTTGAGTATTCCCCAAGTGGGAGAGGCGTTGCTGGCGTTCTCTCTGATGGGCACCTGGGTGTTTGCTTCTTCCACATCATTTTCACAGGTGCCTTGCTGCAAACCAGGGCCAAGTTTTGCAGTGTTCTGGCACTTGTTGCTTGCAAGCATGGCTTGCAGTCAGCAGAGGGGCTCCTGCGGGGTCAGTCACTGAAAGTGTAGCAGTCATCTGTATTTGGTGTTGTTTCCTCATTTTGTTACACACATCTTGCTGTACCCTTCTCTGAAGACCTTCCTTTCCTGTAGGTTCTTTTCACCAAAGTGTATCAGGACAGTCTTCTCCAGAAGAGTGCTATGCATTATTATTCTTGTGACAGATGGGAGACTGTTCTTTGTTTTACTCTTCCTGGCTCTGTGGAGTCCCTTAGCTGGATGTCCCTTGCTTATTTAAACATACAGAGTCCAAATCAGTGAGTTCTCACAGGTACTACCCATACAGACCCACACTGACATTCAGACTTGTTTATTGGACTAATGCACTCTAGAGAGGTTTAAGCCACAACAGTGTCACTTCTATTTGCAAGACATTTCTAATTGCAGGAAGTTGATGAAGGAAAAAATGAGTTAGCATTTAACCAAGTGTCTTCCTGTTGCATGGATAGGCTGAGGCTGCAGGCACTTTTCCGCTTGCTCTGAGCAAATGCTGCTGGCAAAGAGCAGAAATGTCACTCATCTGTATAATGGCCATAGGCCCCCCACCCCAAACCCTTAGCTCATGGGAGGGATGTATGAAGGAAAGCTGAGATGCCTTGCCCAAATTAAGCAGTTCACTTTTAGACATGTAAATGAAGGCTTGATTAATTCCACTTTAACCTCCAACGCACATGAGCAGATGGCTGAGCTGAACCCCTCATTGTACAGATTTTTGCTTTTTTTCAGGGCATCCAGTCAGAACCAAAATGAGGAACAAACTATGGCTCCAGAGTATTTCCTTCTTCCTTTTATTCCAGTACAGTAAGTTCACAGACACATATTCCTGGCTGTACACAAGGCTTGCCTTCCTGGTCATGGGCACAGGCTCTGCAGGGCTGTACACAAGAGTGCCACAGGGCAATAAGCACAAGACAGATGGTAGTGGAGAGGGTTCCACGGGGAGGGGAGGTGAAGAACAGGCAAGAGAGGGAGCAGAGCTGGGCAGATCTCAACCAAATTGCAGAGTGGCATCAACAGGGATGGGATGCTGCAGAGACAGTTATTGCCTTGCACTGAAATGGCTCCTGGTGACATAGGGGTAGGATTCCTCCCCAAAACTTTTGCTATCGGGAACGTTCTGGTGGCTGATAGCTGGATATACAGCATACATCGCAGTTGGAAGCCAACCGGACGCTGGAGTGATCTCTCCCAGTCTGAACCCCTTTGCTCAGGTCTGCACTGTGCAGATGACCACTGCCACTTCCCTTGCTGGTTCTTATCTGCTGCTGCTGGACAGAAAAAGGTGGCAACAAGAGCATCTGCACAGAACGGGCGTGAGCTCAGCATTTCACACGCTGATCTAGGCAGAGCCCTGGAATTAGTGAAAGAGGTGAATTCAGAGTTGTATCTTCTGCCATACTGTGATGTCAGTATTGCGAATTTTGAGTAACATGAGGAATTAACTGTACTAACTTCTTTAATAGTTAGTTTAGCAGGTCGACCAGGCTGGATCTTACTGTTAGAAGTAAAATCCTTTGATCTTTTTTTCTGAAGCTGCCAGGGATGGAATTCATCCTGAAGTCGATTGGGTTCATCTAACCTTTTATTACTCCCTTACCAGTAAAAATTTGACCTCTTCTTCAATTCGTTAACAAATTCTTGCAGAGATAATTGTGCAGACAGCCAAGGAGTAGTAGACTTTTTGACCAATATCATAATAGCATAGAAGAATGATAATTAGCAGTGCTTATTAATTTATAAATAGTTGCTGCCCTTTCTAAAAGAAAGCAGGGGTAACAGCTGTCTTTCTTCTAGAAGAACAAAGTTATTCTAATGAAGAAAAAGTATCTTGTTTGGGACCAAAGCAAGAAATGCATGCCCTGGGGGCTCAGGGCAGCCTGCTGAGGACACAGAATGAAGAGCTAAGATTGAAATGAAACAAAATGAAATTAATGAAAATTTCAGAACAGAATTCTGAAGTCAGAGTGAGAGGAAAAAGTCAAAATGAAACAAAATAACAGCCACGTAATTTGAATAATGCAATGTGTAGTAAAGCACATGGACACAATTTGGAGACAGAGGCTGCTGCAAGAATCCCCACACTTCTTTTTCTGCCACCTTCCTGCTTCACTGGAGGTCTTGCACAGGGATCTGAGTGCTGAAATAGACAGTGCCATGCTCAGAGTGATAGGGTGTTGTATGGCACATCTGCAGAAGCTCTTTTTACTTCTCAGCCTCTGAGAACTGTTAAAAGAGTAAATGCTGTTTTGTGGCCACTTGTAAGTGTGCTCATTTTCCCAATGACAACACTATGATCTCCATAATTGCCTCTCAGGTTCTCATCAGAAGTCTGTTTCAGTTTAAGTGATCAATAAATTCTGCCAGTCACTTCAGCATCAGAATTACTTATGGAAATAATAGTGGGAAAATTGCAATACCTTTTTGCCAACATTTGATGAAGTCTATTCCAAGTCTCTGGAGCTGGATATGAAAATCATTGATGCTGCAGATACCAAACTGTAGAAAATTTTAAGCTGAGAGAATGGTAAAGAAAGAATTACTAAATTACCAATTTTTAATGTGCCAAGAGCCACGAATCTTAGGTTGTGATCGTGTGAGAGAGGGCAGAGAGACGTTTGAAAATTCAGCCCCGGTTTGGGCACATTCTGGTATTTCTGTACATCATCTGCTGCTGCAGCATTCCCAGTAGGTATTTCTTTATCACTGATGGCTGCCAGGGGTTCACCTCCCTTTGGAGGTGGAACATTCCTGTGCTCTAGGACTGGAGGCTTTCTGAGCCTGGTGCAGGGCAGTCTGTTCTCTTTGGATGTATCAGGACTCCCAAGGGCTGTGTGTTGATACCAAGTTCTGCTTGTTGCAGCATGGAAGCTGGTATTGTGTTTTCTCTCTCCAAACCTGCAGCCACATGTCGTGAAAACCTCACTTGTTTTGTGGACTATGTGCAGACCCTGTCCTGCCTCCTGAGGAATGACCTGGGTGCCAGTTCATACAATATCACTGCTACATGGTACGTCTTAATAGAACACAGTTTTTATTGCAATCTGCTTTGCTGCAGTGACAGATCAGTCCAACTAGTTTATGTGATAGAAGTGGACTACTTTCTTTGGTGTTTTTTTTTTTAATGGTTTCAGGGTTGATGAGGACGATCCAGAAAACACTGTGGCAGCCTGCAGTCTCCTGGAATTGTCCAGGAGCACCAACCACACAGAATACATTTGTACTGTGGACATGACTGAGCTGCTGGCAGACATCAAAGTCCAGGTGGATGTCACAGAGATAGCTGACAGGCAGCATGTGATTTCCAGAAGTTTTTATATGAGAGAAAACAGTAAGTACAAAAATGATGGGCTCGATGTATGTTGTTTAAGCTTGTCTCGATTTGCCAGGATGGAGTCTGGGCAGGGAATGAGCAAGACAACCAAGGGTGGGGAGCTGTGTTCAGTGTGCACTCCTCTGGGCAGGACAGTGGGATCCTATTGTTGCCATTATAAACTGCAGAACACCTCATGACTGTGCCTGAGCTGAAAGTCACCCAACTGTGCAAGTGACTATGACTAAAGGAGACCTGTGTGATGAACAGAACAAAGAACTCCGCTTTCCTCATCTCCCAGGAGCTAGCTGCCCTCGTGCTATTTTCCCTGGTTCCTGAGATGATAAGGAATTGCAGAGATGGGCAACAGAGTCAGGGACAGAAGGCATTCAGAGCACCAGATGTCACAGTGCTGCCTGCGCAGGAGTTTGTGCTGTGCAGTGCTGCACCCCCCAGGGCACTTCTGGCCCCTCTGTGTTCTGCCTTCCTCATACTGCGCTCTCTTGCATCTGCACTGATGTTGTGAAGAGTAACACTGTTGTGTCTTCACCCCCAGTCAGACCACAGCCTCCATTCAATCTGACTGCTGTGTTCACAGAAGGTTACAATATTTCTTGGGAAACCATCTACCAGAACCCTCTTTTCTACTTTCTGAATGAGGAGCTGGAATATCAGCTGCGTTATAAGAGAGGGGCTGACACCTGGGAGGTAAGTGAGATATTGGCTTACCATCAAAGTACCAGCAAAGAGGGGACCAGCCCTAGCAGAACAGGAGCACTGGTGTGGAAGAAGGGTTCTTGAGGTTTTGAAAAAGATTCTATTTTGCTTGCCTGGACTAAGAACAAGCAAAACTATAAAAAGAATTGAGAAGCAGAAGCTGTTAGAAAAGTACAAGGTTCTGTGGGGAAGAGAGGTAGATCATTTGCTTCTCCTGTTCTGCTTTGAAGAATCCCCCAGGGCCTCAGGCAGCTGCTGAGCAGCCAGAGTATAGCCCACAGAAACAACATGACAGCATGAGGGGATTCCTTTGCAGGGCTCCAAGTGAGGGTAAGGTGAGAGCACTCTCTCCTCACTGACTACTTGATGTGTAATTATTTACAGACTCAGAAGATTAAGTCTGTCCATGAAGACAAACGGACACTGGTGATCCTGCCATGGGAACTCCAGGGGAACACTGAGTATGAATTCCAAGTGAGAGCCAGACCCCGAGAAGACACTGGCTACTATGGATTTTGGAGTGAGTGGAGCTCCCGGCTGACACTGAAAACCAGCCCTGCTGGTACGTTCTGTTAGCTCTCCCTGTCCTTCCAGTTTGCTCAGTGTCAGAGAATGCTACCAGAAATCTACTGAAATCTAATTAATTAGAACAAAAGCTAGATAGTCTGGTAAAGGCAGGCATTTGGCTTGCTTATGGGTCCATGAACTCTAGGCAGGAGAACTGAGCCCAGGCGCAGGGAGCTGACCTGCCTCAAGCACATCGGCTGCCAGCTGCCCTGTGGCATTGCTGCAGCAGTGATGCACAGCTCCTTTCATTGCTGAATCCTCTCTGACCAACTTCACCCATACCTGACCTCATGGACAGGGGCTGGTCCCCACATAACAGCCTCAGAGTCTCTAAGAGAAAGTCTGGGGTAAAATCTCAGGGTCTTCTTTCTGCTGCTTATTGACCACGGTCAAAGTGCAAGGTGAGTCTGAATGACCTTGTCTCTTTCTCCAGCCGTGACACAGAGAGCAGGCATGGAGTGGATGCTGTTCTTTATTGTTGCCATGGTGATCACTGCCTCAATCACAACCTTTCTGGCCAAGCAGCAGAGGTAAGAGCCCATAGGGAAGCTGGACTTAAATGCCCCTTATTTGTTCTGCTAAAAATAGGGTGTTCACATGCAGCCTTCTTTGCATATTGTGCCTTCAGGCATAGATACAGCTGTGGCCTTGTGAGGGCCAGCAAAGTATAGTCTCCAGCTGGTGTAATGTCAAGAGTGCCTTGCTTTTCTTTGTCAGCTCTGATGCCTCTCAATAGGCTGGGTGGAAGAGAACACTGTGCACAGGGACTGAGCAGAGGCCTCCAGGCTCCTGAACTGTTTTTCCTGGTCCTGTCCATGGTCTGGAGATGCCCAAATGGGAGCAGGCATGGCTTGCTGCCCCTTTTCAAGGTGGTGCAAGTCACTCAGTGCAAGCCTGGGGCCTCTCCCCTCTTGCAGAGAGACAGTGTGCTTAACCCAAGACCTTTCTTTTTTTCTTTTCCAGCTTGTGGAAGAAGATCGCTTGCATCCCAGATCCATCTGCCTTTTTCAAACCACTTTACCTGATGTATAATGGAGATTTCAAGGTATAAATGAACTACATAAGCAAGTGAAGCTTATGACAGATTCATAAAATAACCTGGATTGAAAAGGACCACAACGATGATCTCATTCCAACCCCCTGCTATGTGCAGGGTCACCAACCACTAGACCAGGCTGCCCAGAATCACCTGCAGCCTGACAAAAGTAAACTAAAAGGCCCCACATTATTTCCTGGGCAAGGGATTCTCATTAGTACAGTAAGTGAAAGAACATCTCAAGGGAATGCTGCATGGGATCAGAGCCCTCCAGTATGTTTTCTGTACTGTGATGGTCTTTATGCCTGTGCTGCTCATGTCTTGTAAATGCTGTCTTAGTGATGAGCTGAGCTCATATTTGAACTGTGAAGTTTCTAGTTGTGAAGGGAATGGACAAAGCAATATCAGGACTGCAATCTCATGCTGCAATCTCATGCTGCCATCAAGGATTTGGACTGTAGGTTTTGCTGTAGGCCACATCTCCCAGTCCAGCCTCTGCAGTAACACAGGCTCAACATTAATCTTTGCAGTTCTCGCTGGAGAGTCACTTGTGCAGACAACATATAGATATATCACCCTGGAAAGATGGCTAGAATTCTGGGGAGAAATAGCTGCTGTGTCACAGCACTGTATGTGCAGCTGCCTCCTCCATGAGGAAGTATCTTTGTAAAGTGAGCAACTTTGCCTAGCCCTCATTAATTACCTTCTCTTTTAACATCAGTCAGACTTGCTCACCTGACAAAGTGTCTTGCAAAACTCACAGGGTTTTCAGGATTTGTCAAGATTAAAAAGTAAAGAACATTGAGTATCCATAGACTTTGCATTAAGCTGAAGAGAACCCCCAATGCCATTGTAAAACTGCGAAAGTGCTGGCACTGAACTGCAGAGATCACTGCCTCTTTCTGAATGAGTTCCTTTTGTTCCTGCTGGCTGGTAGCACTGCTCATAGGCACTTCAGTGTCTGCTTTTTGTTTCTGCTTTTCTTAGACCCTCTGCAAGAGAGTTGCCAGCGGGGCCCTGACGATCATCGTGTCCTTTCCTGGTGCTGTGTGGATGATGTGTGCAGTTGGGTTAAATGGCAAATTTTGCATGGGCACCACTTAAGCTAAAGACTACAGCAGTTGTTTCTTTTCTTTCCTGCCTTCCCCTTTCAGTCCTATCACAGCTTCCCTTATCTGCATGCCAGGGGTACTCGCATCTCCTTTTGGTGCACATGGTTGTTCTCAGGAAAGGAGCCAGGACTAGGTGAGCCCAGTGTGGGAATTCCTAAAAGTTAAGGGATGGCACTCATAGTGGAAGTGAAACCAGCCTGTCATGCGCAGAGCCGTGCTCTTGTCAGAGAATCTTGTGGCTTCACCCTGCTCGATGGGACTGATGCTACTGCTGGTTTCTAATCTGCTTGGTCAGTGCTTCTGGGAAGGAATGAGTGTCAGTTACAGTGTTGCTAAAGCTCAGTTCTGAGAAAGTTAATGAATTTGCAGAATAAAGCAGCACACGAGATTCAGAAACTGACAGCGTCAAGAGGATGTGGTGACCTCACTAATATGTGAACAGTCATCTTTATCATCATCATTATCAGCAGGCAGAAAAACAATCAATTAAGGCTTGTTCAACTGCATCTTGCCTGCACCAAAGCAAGTGCTCAGGAAACGTCTGTAAATAATGACAGTAGCAATGCTTGCACAGAGCAGACCTGGGTTGGACAGGAAGCAGTGAAAACATCAGAGAACTGTTAAGACAGAAAAGGAGAAGGGAAAGCAGAGGAACATTGTTTACCACTTAGTGTATGTGGGTTCTTATGTTTATGTTGGGTGGGAACGTGCAAACGCGTGTCAAGAGGGCATAGGAAATATTCTGCTTGCTCAGTTCTGAGGAGGGAGTTTCCTGCTGTTCCCTCAAATAGCCTGTTGCATGCACAGCTTTAACACTAAGCTCTTTGCAGCTTAGGTTAAGAATAATTTGGAATAATTAGGTACTTCCTGCAGTAGTGAAGTTTCTACACTTGGTGTCAGTGTGTCACAAGATGATCTCTTCCCAAAAGCAAGGGCTGCTCTGAAACAAATGCCTGCTGTTTAATATGTAGACCCATGATGGCAGAGGTTGAACCTTCCCACCAAAATCCTGTTACACGTTGTTGCTGTGTGACAGATGGCAGCAGAGTGTGTGTGCTGTAATGCTAGTGGTGGTATGCAAGGACAAGATCCAACGTGAGACACCTCCCAGTCATCCCAGTGTTATCTGCACCAAGCAATAGCTACAGCTCTTTGATGCCTGCAGCCCCTGCCCTGTCCATCTTTCTTGTCGCTGTGAGAGACAGGACTAGTTTTGGGCATGGTAAAGATGATCTTCACAAAAGATCAGGTCAAGCCTTGCCATGAGCAGCTAAGATGAGGGAAGTGACAGAACAGGGCTATGTGTGTGCTGGCTGCAGATGTTGCATGTAGAGAAGCTGACTTTGCTTCCAGAGAGAAACTGTGTCCCAGAGAAGGGTGCAGGGCAGACATGGTGGCTTAGGGGGGATACCTCTGGCTGATGAACTGGGAATGCTGCTATGGGCAGTGGCAGCTTCTTTGGTTGGTTTATGTTGTTTTTTGTCTGTTTCAGCATGAGGAAAACTGCAAAGCCATGCAAATCTCTTAGAGGTGATTAATTTTGTTTATGTGAGCTATTTTTTCTGCACTGCCTGTTCCTTGTAATAACTGCATCTCATACCCTACCACTTTAGGGGAGTCGGTGATATTACGGATCAGTGGTGCCTCTGAAAACCAAAAATCTTCAGTCGCCTCTGTAGAAACTCACACTTGACAATACTAACCTCTCTCTCTCTGTTTGTGTTTTCATGCAGAAGTGGGTTGGTACATCCCATATGAAAATGACCATTGATTTATTTGAATGGGAAATAGTCCCTTCAGAAGTCCTAGAAGTTTTCAGCATGCGTCCTTCCAACTGCACCTCACAGGAGGAGATAAAGGAGTTGAAAAATGATCTGCCTTGCAAGCCTTGTGTGTCCTGCCTGACCGCCCCAGTCCAAGACAGCCTCCTGTCAGGTGTGAACAGCAGCAGTGTGACTCAGGACCGCTCATATGGACATTTGTCCATTGACACTGTGACAGTGGCTGATGAATTTACACCTTGTAACTGCCAGTGCAACTGTAACCGCATGTACAGGGAACAAAAGCATAATGGTGATGAAGATAGTGCTGGAGAAAATGGTTACCCCAAGGTTAACATTGATGACGAAGACAGAATGCCATCCAGTGCCTTGCATCTGTCTGACGTGAGCTCACAGGACAAAATTCTGGCCTCAGGCACTATGTCCACAGGTCACCTGAGGACTGCAGGTGCCCCAGGCCACCAGAAAGTTGAAGAGGCTGTGGAAGGAGGGATGGGGAGCATCCTAGAAGCCCTCTGCTTGCATCCTAATCAGTGGGATTTGGAAAATCCAGCTTCTCTACCTTCTCCTGATGGTGAAAGTGTGTCCTACAGTGAAGGATCCTGTGACTTTTTCCCGCGCAGTGCAAGGCCTGGTGACAGTTACCCCATGATCTGCCTAGATTTGGACACTATTGACAGCGGCTTTGTGGACTCGGACTGCGGGAGTCCAGTTGACTGTGACTTTGAGCAAAATAGCCAGACCAACTGTGGGTCCGTTTCTCTTGAGCAGGAGGGAGAGGACTTTCCGCGGAGCTATGTCAAGCAGTGGATCTCCTGCCATGCTGACAGCCCTGCCAGCGGGACTCAGACAAACTGAGCAGTTGATTTTGTTCTGCAGAGTAGAGAGCCTTTCCCATCCTGTGCCAGAAGCAAAGTGTTGGCCAAATTCAGAAGAAAAAGCAGAGTTTACTCTGTGTAAGCTGTACTACATACAATGGAGAACAGTTACATCCAGAGAGATACAGGTCTATTTCTACTGCCACTCATTCTGTCCACATTGTATCAAACCCGGCATGATTAATTTTCTTTCAGCATTCTTTGTCAAATCCTTATATAATGACTACAGACTTTAATTTTTCACAACAAGAAAAAGCAACTGTACCTTTAAAATTGCTCTTTAGCTTACATAGATTTTTTTTTTTCTTTTTTTTTAAAGTAAGCTTGTAAATAGTAGAGAACTTTAAAGGGTTTTTCCCTGGCATTCTCTTATGACTCGAGTTGGATGTACATGGAATCTTATAAGCGTATCTAATGGCAAGTATGTTTGTTACATTAAAGTTCCCTTACCCTATTCTAACAACAGGTGTTGTTACTTTTCCAACCACTCCCCTCTGTACACACACCTGTAAAGTTTGTATTAAGTATTAATTACATCCATCCCCGTCCATGGGGTATAATCAAAAACATTCCTCATCATCAGGGAATGGCGTATCCAAGAGACAAATCATACCTCAGGTTTTGGATGAGGCTTGCCTTTGCAGATAGAGTCTATAAATTAAAAATCTTCAAAACGTAATTCCAGAGAAACTCCTTCTGCTTGGGCTTCCTACTGATCCTGCACCTCTCCACACGTTTTCCAAGCATATTAACTATAGTGCTGAGTAGCTATTAGAATTATGCAGAAGTTTCAGGAATGTTGTACCACCTGGATGTGCCTGCAGCTCTGTCTCCTGTCTTGGGCTTTGCTGCAGCTCACAGATCAGCAGCACAGAGCTTCACCAATCTCTGCTAGCTCATACAGCCTACAACGAAAGTGGCATTTACACTGCATCTGTGATTGTTTTCTCCACATATCTCTGCCTGTTTTGTTTAGGATAACTGTCTTAAAAAGTTAATGTGATACTGATACTGAATGTGAACACCTCACATCTTATCTAGGCACAGTGCTACTAACCCAAGAAGCACTTGGCTGCTGATTGTACAGTGAGAGAACCTGTGTCATTAGCAGTGTGTTCCTGTAATACCAATAAACACCCTTCCTTCTCCCCAAGCTTTTACTCCAGACTTTCAGCAACCCCACAGCTCCCTGTAGTGGTTTCACTCTGATGGCCAGCTGAGCTCCACGCTTCTCTCTCACTCCCCCTCCTCAAAGGATCAGGAGTAGAAAACAGGATGAAATAAGGACAGAGAAATCGCTCTCCAATTGCTGTCACAGACAGCACACTCCCTTAACAAGAGGGAGCTTTGCAATGAAGAGAAGCTGTTTCTTTTACAGGTGGGTGCTGTGGGAGATTCTTCTACGCATCCACAGCCCTTATTTGATTACTTACAGCAGCTGTGCTGCCAGTCGTGCTCATGTTGAGCCTACATGGGTTTGCTTGTTTGCCTGTACTGTTTTTACTGCCTCGAGATATCCCATAGCTCTGGCCTTCCTGCGTACAGAGTGATTGATATCAGTGAGTTAGGTTCCTTCTCTCCTTTTTTTTTTCTGTTTTTGCCGTCTTCTGCGGCTGTGCTGCAAGTACCCTTCATGTCCTCAACGAGGCAGCAGAGGAGCGAGTCAGCTCTGCTTCCTCGTTGGGGAGATGCGTTCCTCGCAGTGTCCTGCAAGCTCTGCTGTGTCTGTGCAAATGCGCACTGGGCAGAAGCACCGCTGATGGTCTGTCTGTAACTGCCTCCTACAGACACATCATACAGCTGTTTGCTCTTCTAAAATGACCTCGTGGCAATTGGCCAAGGCTGCTGAGGGGGGGAGGGGGATTTCACCCATCTTTCTGGGCCCTTTCTCATCTCAGTTCTATATGTTCCATGCTTCTGATAACATCACTGACCCCAAAACTGCTGGAGGAGAGGTTTCTATCATTGCTACACAATCTGAAGCCACACATCTGGTACAAGGTGGTGTTTCACAGCTCTGTTGGACTGAAGCTGCCTCTGGTCACTCAAAGAGGCAGAGAGGAGATTGTATGGCACGTGGCACAAGGATTGAAAACAGGAGGTACAGTCCCCATTAAAGCAAGCTGTAAGAGAGAAGCTTGGCCAAAGAGTTGTTGTCCAAAGAGTTGTTGACACAGCACTGTGGATGTGGAGGTATTTGATGGGTTGGTGTGGATTGTTTGCTTTTGTGAGGCTTCTAGCAGCAAACTTTACAAATGTCCCTGACCTAACAGTGTTTAATTTGAAAAAGACATTTTTCCCAAGGATTCCTTTGGCCACACTGGTTGCAAGCCCACATTTTGTTGATTTTCTGGGAGGCTTCTTCCAAATTCAAACATCTGTAAAAGGTTCAATTCCACCCTCGACAGTATTCAAAATGATCAGGGACATGAAAGTGCACTTAAGATATTGCTGACTTGTGTGCTTAGCCTGGGGGACATAACTGAGCCCTCTCACTATGGATGAGCAGAGGAAAGTGGTCTTGAGCCACAGAATGACCAGGGTACAGAAATGGTACCAGGCTATTGCACTGACCGTCTATTCCAATACATGCTGAACTCCTGTACTGACTTTTCTGCCAGCTCTGAAGGCAAACAAGTCAAAACTGTGCAGCTGGAGCATCCTTACCCTGTCCTAAAGCAACAGGCTGGAAGATGCAGGGTTACAATGTGTCTCTATCAGAGACAAAATGTTGTCTGTTGTAGCAGGCAATCTACGCCTGTCCCGACAGCTCTGAGGCAGCAGGTGCTATTTGCTCTTCCAAAAGGTTGCTTGCATTTTAAGGTTTTTTCTTTTTCTGCTCACATTTAGGGTTGTTGTAATGATAAGAAGTGTAACACATATTTGGATGGGTAACCATGGGACTGGTAGAAGTTATACCAGGTGGGGAAGACCTGAGAGCAACTACTTGGAGAATCACCATCACCCTAACTGCATTACCAGTTTGGAAATATGTGTCTCCAGTTCCACATTGCCCTGTCTCTTGGTCCGTGAAGCTCACAATGAGACACTGTTATTCAACCCATCTTCTCTTCCCCTTCTTTGGCACCATACCCATGTACGTGACCAGCTTGGTAGATCTTGACTGTAACACTGCAGTGTTTCAGTGAGTATTAGAAATATCTGTTCCCTGTGTTTTCAGGGATGCAGACAGGGAACTCTCATTAGTCTCTGCTGCCTCCAGTGTTGCCCCTCTGAGCTCATTGCAGGGAAAGACTGGGGAAGAAGTGGAGGACAGGGCAGCTCAGGGTGCTTGTGATGCTGGGCAGTACTGATAGCCCTGCTGCACAGAGGCCAATGGATGCATCTAAACATTCACACGAGGCAAGGAACTGGATTTAGGTCACCTACAGAGAGCTCTCTTGTTGGTACTTTTTATAGAAGTGTTCCAAGAAGATACTTTCATATTCAGCAAATTATTTGGCCTTTTAAAAGTTAACCTCTTAACAGAAATTCCTCAGATTATCCATCACTAATGAGTAATTGCAGATGCAGCTACTTCAACTCAATCTGATAATCTGAGCAGTTTTTCATTGGTTCTTGAGAATATCTTTAGAATCGGGCACAGTAAGCTCTACTTTATTACACCACTGCTGCTACTGCCTGATCATCAAACCACACACCCTGCACTATTGAGGGACAGAGGCAGAGTGAAAAGTGAAGTTTCCTTTGAGCTGGTAAGATGGTTTAACTTACTTCTATGTTATGCAAGCCAGTAGATAATGATAGGATACATCTACTAAGATAAAATATAAGATATAAAAAATAATTGATTCATGTTAATGCGGAATTGTATATTGTTTCTTGCACTACGAGGCTGGAACAACCAAACCACCAGAAGGGTCTTTGCACTTTTGTTCTGCTAGATTGCTGAGTACAAAACCACACTCTGTCACATTGATTCAGACTTAGATTGTGCTGAAAAGAGGCATCATCTTGGTTAAAAAAAAAAAATAATAAAGAAATAGGCCCTTCTCTCTGAGTGAAAAAGATGAATGTAAACAAATTCAGCCAGAATAGCCCCCCTCAGTGTTTGGAACTATGCGGGCAAAAATAAATTCTTTTCATGTATGCATATATATGTGTGTACATACATAAAAATACACACACACCAGTACCACTCTATTACAGTAGCCTTCCTATGTAGAAACTTCTCTCAGCTGACAGGGTGCAAATCTGTCAAAGCCAGTAGTTCATAGCTGTTCCTGTGCACCAAGTTATGGAAAAATGGCTCTCCAAAGATGAAGGCAGCAAAAGATTGGTTATTTGAGGTTGGACAGGGAAATCCTTCTACTTTCTTATTCTCTACCAGTTCACACACTCACAGGCTGATCATGTGAGTGAGCTACATGTGCTTTACATGTTTCTGTTGGACACGTTCAGAGATCTAGCTATTCTGTGGGTAGATAACATTATTTTTTCTTAAGGGGTTTCTTACAGGACTTTTCTGTCACTTTTACTCTATTACTTTTCTCCCTGTCTCTGTCACATCAGGAATAACCTTCTTGTCTACATCTTCACAGTCCCTGACAGCTTCTCCTTTTCCTCTTGTAAACTCTCATTTCCGTATCAAGAAGTCAACTCCATGATATTAGCCTCCAGCTCCAATTAGTTCATCAAATCAGCCCTACACTAATTTCTGCCATGCTGTTGCTTACACGCTGGTGCCTATAATTCTCTTCTGAGCTACCTCAGCTTCATTTTTTTAGTTTCTCCTGACAGCTCTGTTGAGTTGCTTCGAACCAGAGAACATCTAGGCTGCCTGTATGCTGAGAGTGTGCTATCACCATCTTGTATTAATTCCCTTACCTATCCGAATATTTATTTCACCCTATACATTCTCAAAAGCAAAACTTTTTATGTTGTACTGGACCTCAAACGTGAGAGTGAGACTAAATTTTGAATATGGGTTTCTGTTAATGTGAACAGATTTGGCAACAACAGCTGAGCATTTGGGAAATCTGTGTTTTGTAGAAATTCTGTTTGAAATGGGAAATAGAACTACAGGAAGGTATGGAAAAGGCACAGCTGCAAAGCCTTATTTTCTTGAGCAGACAGTAGACAAGAGAACTCTGCCCAGGAAGAAAGGATGGGAATACTATTGCAACCAGCTGAGATCATTGGGAACCCAAGGTCACCAGCGTTGACATCTTGTTAGCTTCTGCTTGCTTCCTGGCTTGATCATTAGGTTCTTGTTCTCCTGCTGCTGTGAAAAGAATTGGCAGTGTTCTGAGATGATGGTCACTGGTAGTAATGACAAATGCTCACTAGGCCATTGAGAATTCCTTTGCTCCATTCTCACTGAAATTGAAAAGGGCTTTTGACTTATCTCGTTTTTGCCCCCTCAGTGGCTGTCTGCTGTCAAGGAGAACTGAGTTTGAATTAGCCATATGCATCCACTTTGCTATTTGGCCTATAAAAATCTTCATTCCTACCAACAGAAGAAGAAAACATTACTGAAGCAGGCATTTTCTTCTGGACCTTAGCAGAACAGTTTATCTGTGGGCTGGCTGGGCTGTCATCAGCCTTTGGACGATGTGGCAATTCACTTTCCACAGCTGAGTAATTTGAAGCAGGTGGGAAGCAAAGCAGATCTGAACAATGAGAAAAGGCACTGGAGTATATCTAGGATACTAGGAAAACATACAGTTGCTTCTTACAAGACAAATCTCATTGTAATGTTCAGCAGACAGAGCTCAGCCTCATGATGTCTCTGCAGTTATCAGTTCCCCCAGATGCTAATACTTGTACCATTATTGCCTTTCTGCACATAGGGAAGTGCTTGGCAATTACTGAGAAGTGATATCACCTGTCTGTGAACCAGCTGACTGGACATACAGCAGGTTTACCTCTGCAAGGTAGAGGACTGCAGGTGTTCAGAGGAAAGTTCATTGTGATAACTTCAGGACAGAGAGCTGTAACTAAGAAGTCCTGTATCAGTCTTGTGACTTTCATCTGAGCAAAGGAATTTATTTTATTTTCTGGATACCTAACCAAGTTTTATAGATTGTAAGTGTTAGAATGTATGCTTAGGTAAGAGGTTTTGGTAAGAGATGTGGTTCTCCTCTGTTCACCTTCTGCCCTTTAGAAATGAAGATACCTTATCTATCTTCAGCTCGTAACTACTGAACTCTCTCCATCTTTCTCTAGCAGATTTTAAAAAGCAACTTTTCTCCTATCTGAAGTACTCTTCCTGTACTGATAATTCTAGCTGGCGTAAAATTGCTTCTTAGCCTTTCCTTTGGTTAAGTCTAAGAGATGACTTGATCTCTCAGTTGTTTATCTCAGACAAAAGATATCAAAGATTAAATCATTTTTATAGCTCGTATCAGAACGATTTTAATCTTTTCAGTAACATCTTATTGAAAGCTTGGATCTCAAGGGAAGGACTAATAATGGCATTACAAATGCTAAAAGTAGTTGCAATAGCACATCTTTTAATTGATACACATCCAAGATCTGTGCTGGTTCTTGTAATTGTGTCAGTGTACTGCAGGCTGTGGCTCAGCTGCTTATCTGCTACTTGCCCCAAATCATTTTCTTCTAAACTTTTCAGAACTTAGCATTCCATTACCCCACTACAACAAACGTTCATGTGACTTGTAACACACAGATCAGCATTTAAACAGCGTTGTATTTGTTTCCAGGTGAGAAAGAGCAATTGTAGATGTCTGGCGCCCTTCAGACATTGAAGAACTGAACAAAGAGAATTTTTGAGAGGTTGAGAGAGAGGGGAAGGAATATTAACAAATTAGCTACATTTACCTGGAAATAGGTGATTACCTTGCGTAGTAATTTTGATGTTCTTTGTGCGCCTGGGCATTTATAATAGTACGCATAATTCTATTTGTGCATGTGCTTACACATCTCTGTCTATTTCAGATTTAGTCAGCTTTACTGTACTTATCACAGGGATCATATGCAACTCTGATCAAGATGATAAGCAGGAGAGATGACGTGCCTCCCACCTCCCCCAGCTAAACTCAGCTAGCAGAGGCGCTTCCTCTATGCAACGCCCACTCTGAAGAAGGTCTGTAGCAAAACAGGATGTCTACCAAAAACCCATAAATGAAGGCATGGTGAATTGGAAGCCAAAAAGATTTTTTTTTTTTCCTTTGATCAATTTCTGAGACATTCTGATTATTTTCCTACTTAATTCAGAAAAGCTATGCTGTAAGCAAATCTAATCATAGGAAGGAGTTTGCTATAGGAGTGCTGCTTAGTTGTGTGACATCTGGGAGTGAAAGGATGCTTTTGACCATAGAGTCCAGCTCCTGCTTCTATAGTTATCAGATCATACAATACCTTCAATAAAACAATCCTGCTGATTGAAACATCACAGTCCTTCTTAAGTAAAGACTTATTCTCAGTCCTGTTCTAGACCACTCCAGAGCTCCTGCTGATTAGAAACCACACTCACTCCATAGCCTGCTTAAGCTCACTTGGCTTTTTGCCAGTGCTACACTCAGAGTTTCCTCTATCCTGTTGTGAATCTCTCTTTCCTCCAGCTGCTTCTGAAAGTTCATAGAGGTGGCATTCCCTCCTCCTCCCGCAATAAGTCAACCATGCCCTTTCAAGACAGGACATTCTCACAGCCTCCTCTTACTCCAGAGCTCAGTTCTGTACCTGCACTGGGGAAGCCATGGAAACAACATTTTCCTCTTATTTTTGAATTCTTCAAATAACTGCTTTAGGGTAAGCTCAGAAGTGCTCTTGGTTCATGCTCTCACTCTGTGTTTTCTGGACTCCAGGCTGAATCGTGGGCTCCTTAGAGCATGATGCTGTCTGCAGAGGTGCTGACCTTTCTTGCAGCATGAAGCTAGTGGCAAACATTGCCACAAGTTGGAAGCATCTCCCAAATACGCCATGAGTACATTGGGTCAGGATTCTTCATATTCAACTTTTGTTTGCTGGAATATCTTCCAGTGGAAAGGTCATTAGGAAAGAAATCACAGGATGGAATTCATATTTAAAAAGAAAGACAGAGTCCCATATAGCCTTGTGGAGATATTGCAGAAGAAAAGTCTCAAATTCCAATACAGTCCCTTTCAGTATATTGTGTCAATGACCAGGTCCTAAGTTTTCTACATCCCAGATGAGTGTTTGGCCAGAAACACGTTGGCTATTCTTTCAATTTCTGTCTTTCGGGGTTTTCTTTTGCAGCAAAGAAAATACTTATTGCAAGGAAATACAGATGCCAAGATTCTCTTGCTGCAGGTGGGCAGCTTGCTTATCTATCCGGAATGGTGGCTTTTTCTGTATGCATGTGTTTGAACATGTAAGAGAGAAAATTATGACAGGTCTTGGTTTCTTTCAGGTATGAAATGGAATAATTTATTAAAAAAAAAAAAAAAAAAAGTTTGTGCTAGAACACCCTTTTCTTTCCCAACTTGTGTACTGACCTCAAACCATTTCACAATGGCTCAAGGCAACTTCAGGTGGTTTGAAGGAAGACTCCCCTACAACTTTTGTGACACCAGCAGCCCAAGGAAACTTTCCTCTAGTGAAGAAAAAGGGGAGGTTTCCGTCAGGAAATGGCAGAAAATCAGTGAGTCCCTCAAGTGAAGAAAGACCTGTCATTAAAGGCAGATAGTGGTTACGGTGTAGATGCTTTCAGCAGGTAAATACTGCTCATGAGAGGAAAAAAAAAGCATTGAAGCCTTGAAGATGCAGAAATTATGTCTGCTTCAGGAGACCCATGAGCTGCAACATCTGGAGACTGAGAAGGTTTTCAGAGAAGAGCTTCAGTGCTGTCTCTGGTCAGAAAGAGCAGTCAGGCACTGGCACAGGCTGCTCAGGGAAGTGGAGTCACCAAGCCTGCAGACGCTTAAGGAAAGGGCAGATGTAGTGCTGTAGTGGGCAATGCTGGTGGCAGGTGGATGATTGGACTAGACAATCTTGGAAGTCTTTTCCAGCCTTAATATTCTATGATTCTATCACTACATGTTTCTCTAAGCATCTGTTTTCAGCTTCCATCAGAAACAGCACACAGGGAAACATGAATGCATCTACCAGCTCGTGTTTGTCCTGGCAGGAGTGTGGAGAAAAAAACTCTTCTAACTGAAAAAAAACTCTTCTAACAATTGTTCTGATTTAGATACTGTCTGGAATGGGGCGAAATGTGCAGCAGACTGGCCTTCACCTGTGCATTATTGCTGTGCTGCTTCTTGGTGAAGGACAAGGGAGAGGTAAGGGGAGATTTTGAATAGGTCCACTGTGGGAGGTGTGTATACATGCTCTCATTTTTATGTGAAGACTCTAAGGAATGGAACATAAGATCTCATGGTTGCCCTTTTCTGGTTCCTGAGCAGTGGTACAGCTGGCTGGCAGTGCCAGACCTGGGAAGCCACGCTCATAGCAGACAAGCTGAGCAGCAGAAAGCACAGCCACTGCACAGAGTCTACCCTAAGGTCTTACACTCGTCTCACACAGGGAAGTGCAGTACCAGAGAGGAAGAGTGTATTGTGAGGAAGGCATCACTAAAGGAAAGGCTAGCAAGTAGCGCATTTTAGATCTCGTTAGGTGATAACATGAATGCAGCTCCTGTCTGCTTCTTCTGCAGATTTCCCTGGCAGCCTGAGCTGCCTGAATAACTACGTGACTACTGTGAGCTGTACGTGGGCACCTGAGGAGCCCGTGGGTGATGGACCTTTCCACCTGCATTTCACAAAGTAAGAGCTGCAAGCTGAGAGCTGCCTGTGGCTCTCCTGGCCCTGGCCCGGGAAGGGCAGCACAGAGAGGCAGAGACAGTTCACGGCTGGGGGCTTTCCTTGCTTTGGACATTGCCAGTTCAGTCACCCAGCTGCTCTCTTCTCAGTCTTCCACAACGTCAAGAAGTGCAGCAGAGCCCTTGCAGCTGTGTGGTCTCCTGCAGACTCAGGGTGGTCTTCTGCTCCAGTATTATCTGCTAGCAAGAGCCTCTCCGTGCAGAAAGCCCTCCTGTTGTAGCCTTGACTCTCTGTCATTGGGAAACATGCAGGGCTTTAGTAGCAGGTTTATTATGTGAGTAATCCTACATCTAAGATGAGAAATCTGGTGAATAATTTGTGATGTGATAGGATAATAAGCATTATGTATGCTAATTTGAGATTAGCCTTTTTAGATTATGTAATAAAGTTATCTTGACTACCAGTAATTAATAAACTGTTACATGAGCATAAGCTGCTCTGGCATTTGATGCCTCACATGAAGTCAAAAATAGCGTAACTCTTAATGATACAGCATTTGAAAGCTGTAAAGCACTTAATCACATGACTTAAAAGAAACCTTCAGCCTTTCCATTTTTTTTAGCCTCTGGTCAAAGGGCCAAAATGCCAGCTGCCAGCTGACTGCCAGAGACAGCATGCAGGATCAGTACCACTGCACGATGCACTTAGCAAGACAGATCTTGGAAACAGATGGTTACAGAGTCTCTCTCCAAGGCAACTTCTATGGAAGCAATCACACATACGTTACCTTTCAGGAGTACAGTCCCCGCCAGCACAGTAAGTGCAAACCAGGGCAGTTGTGGGCCGAGGCTCTGTGTGGAATCTTTGGGAAGGATCTGATATACTTCTTGATTAAAAGGGCATCTCAAAGCAGGTGAAAGTAATGGGAACAAGCCAGACTGTATAGCCCTGCAGAGTACATTATCTGGGATTTAGCAGTAGGGATGAAGTCCCAGTGTCTCTCCATTTTGACTTTTTCTGGACTTCAGAGAGTGTTTGCTCTTGAGTACATTTTGATTGTATTTCTTGTCTGCATCCTGTTTGCCTGTGCCATGGATAATGTACCACTCGATTGTTTTCATGGTAGCTGTTTGCTGTTTTGCCACAAATAAATGAAGTCACAAAGAATCTAAGTTGTGGATCTAATTCTAGATCCCATGGCACAGTACTTCACACAGATGGTATAGAGCTTGAAATCTCAAAGCCTCTGTATACCAGTGCCACACTGGAAGAGACTGTGACATCTTGAGTGGCTCTTTGCTTGCAGGAATATCCCCAGGGGATGAGATAGCATCCCTTTATGCCAGTTCCCTACCTGTTTTGACCTACTGCAAAAGCTAATTCAGTCTACTGTTGCACTTAGTATCACTAGAAGCAGCTTGGTCTTCCAAGTCTTTGATCAGCCTAGGAACACGCATCTCCTTCTGCGGCGCTTCAGTCCCAAATATTGTGGAAAACCTCTCTCTCTATTTGCAGTAAAACTTGATCCACCTTTGAACATCCAGAGCAATGTTACTGCCAGCAAGTGTCAGATATGGTGGACTGTGCCTTCCTACCTCGATGAAATTCTCCAGTACCAGTTGCAGTACAAGGAGTACAGCTCGTCATGGGAGGTAACTGGATGGGCAACACACTGATACAGTACTGCTCTTCTTGGTGCAATGGCCTTGCCACTCAGGGCCTTCTGGCAGCTGATTACTTTAAGATAGCCTTTTTGGTTTGCCACACAAAGATAAAGCGGTTTTATATAAAACACTGTGGAGATCAGTAAATCTTCTTAATCCTGCATTCAGATATCAGTTGTCATCATGGAGGCCTTCTTCTTGCATCCAGGAACAGACAGTTTGGGGAAAAAGTAGTTATTAAAATATTCTCCCTTTGCCTCGTTAATAGAAACGTTTGTAATAACTTGCAGACTGCACAGAACAAGACACCACCCAGTTCACTACCACAAATAGAAATTGAAGGCACAGAATTTCACAGTGGCATCTCTTACATTGCACGAGTTCGCTGCAAAGTTTCTGAAATTGAGGATTCATACCACAGTCAGTGGAGCGACTGGAGCCAGACAACAGTATTTCAAAGAGAAGGTAAAAATAATGTTGTTTTTGCCTTAATTTCAAGGGTTGCTGTTGTTCTTATGTTGTTGGGTTGTTGCACTGATTGTTTATTTGGAGATCTATCTTAAAATCTAGGCTTTTTTTTTTTTTTTTTTTTTTTGTGCATGTTCTTTTTATAGGTGCATCCGAACTGTCTGAAAAACTCTTTGATACCAGAACATTCGAGTTCTTGATCATTCCTCTGAGTTTTGGCACCCTACTCTATTTATTTTGGAACTGCAAGCTTTCTTCAAGGTACATTATGGTACTTCATTAAGTTCTCCTTGATTTTCATAGCCCAAAGAGAAATTAAGTGTTTACATCTGTTTTGCTTTCTACTTTTGCTGCACAATCAGATTCTGACATGCTCAAAAGCTCTTTTGACAATCTCAGGACATGATGTAATCCTTGACTGATGAAAATTAATCACCTCCTACTTAATAATTAAGGAGACCAAAACACCTTGGCATACAAGCTGGTCTCTTGGACTTAAAAAAAATTAAACCCATGGATACTTTGAGTTGTTTCATGTGGGTAAATCAGAAATGCAATTGTACAGCAGTCCTGAAGGATGGTTAAAGCGGTACAGAAGTTAAGCTGTTAGTGACATACCTACTAGTAGTCAATACATATCAATCAACAGAATAATCAAAAATGTCAATATAGGCAAACTATAGAAATTAGTGCATGTAAAACCTTGGCTCAACCATACTCTTCTTTCTTTTATGCTGGTAACACAAAAGCCTTTTCTGCCTTGACATGCACCTATTATGCTCCATATACATGTTGTTCTCAGAGAAACAGAATACTTGTCCATACGATAAAATATTTCTATGAGATAGACTAATAAATGGACAATGATATATGGCAGAACTTCTTTTCCTAAATCTGGTGAAACTAGCTCACTAAAATACTGCTTGAAGAGGTAGTTTAGATCAAACAATGCTAAACAAATGCATAAGTAGCTCAGTGCATATAATGAGTAATAAACTAATACTGATTTTGCAATATATAGTGTTCCTCAGAAACTTCTGAGAAGACTGGACTAGAAAAATTGAATGCATGTGCAAGAGACAAACAAAGGATGTCAGGAAACACATAAAATGAGCTTCTACTGCAGTCTTTCCAGCAGTAGTGTTGGGTTTTCATCTCATCAGTGTGCTATACCATCAAGACAATGCAGAACAATTTGATTTTAAAGTGTTGTTTTCTCACCTCAGGCCAAAAGTCCTCTCCTGCCTTAATATTCCCACACCAGCTGCTTTCTTTCAGCCACTCTATAATTTGCACAATGGGAATTTTAAGGTAAGATGTTTCATTGACTTCTTATGTTCTTCAGTTAAGGGGAGGGTTGATTTGTTTCTGGGACCAATTGTTCTACCTACCTGAGCAGTGCTACCAACACACGGCTTTGGTCTTCCTGGGAGTCCATGGTTTCCTAGTTTTCTTTCTCCAAATACTAACTACACCATCAGAACAGCTTCTGCCTCTGTAGAAATAAAATCCCTCCAGTAAATCATTCCTCATCCATCTACCATCTATCCTTTTTTCGCATCCACAGAATCTTTTATATATTTATATATTACCAATAACTGATGCCTTCAGCCTCCCCCTTGTTGAGCCAGATAACACTGGTATCCAAGTACATCATTCAAAGGTTGCTCTGGTTTAATAAATCAAGTTTCCCTCTCACAGGGAAGCAAGTATTTTCTCAGTTAGCTTGAAACAGAGAGATCGAGGAAGCTGCAGTCTTTCCCAACCAGGCAGCTTCTCCCTTGAAGAAAACTAACATTGCTGCATTCTTCCAGTAAGTTCCCCCTCCATTTTCAGATATCTAAGGTATGTTTGAATGGTCTTCATGTTGACCACTGTTGTTCCCTCCATATTGAGAGCCCTTCTGAAAACTAGCACTAAATCCAAGAGGAAAAAAGAAAAGGGGGAAAAAAAAAAAAGAAAAAAGAAAGAAAAAACAGGGCGGATCTGTTTAACGAAAGCAGCAAAAGTCAAAAAGCATCAGTAGTGTATTTACCATCTCTCATCTTCCATCTTCTGATATACACACTGAATATGAAAGATGCCTGATGACTTTGCAAAGCCAAAGGAATAGAAGAAGCATGTAGCATGTTATGGAGGTGAGATTTCAAAAATTTATTATGAAATCTTCCCTCAGGAAAATTGAATGCTATCACTACTCCATAACTTACATTTCACCTATTAGATTTGCAATAAACCTCTGGATTATTGTGCCAAAGACATGTAGATGGAACAGTTAGTTTAAAAATTCCACCTCTGAGCAAATTGTCCTGAACTTACTGATCCTTTCACTAGGACTGGGTTGGACCCAATGAGGCTTGTAGCCAACTCAAAAGAGAAGAGGCAAGCAACTCAAACAAAGTGACTGTAGATGAAGTTTCTGAGCTAAGCATCCAAGAACTGATTTCCCAAATTTCCTTGAAACCTATGGAAAGCACAAATTTGGCTGCCGAAGAAGAGATGATTGCCTTTGCCTCTGGTCCAAGCCAGCAGCATGTCCCCAGCAGATGTGTAAGAGGAGAAGAGATAGAAGTCAGGCCAGCAGTGCTGGTAACCCAAAACCATGCTAATGATACAACTGACCTGAAAATCTCTGAAAAAATTAAAGCCAACCTTGAGAGCTCTAGTGGGGGAAGGAGTTATCCCTCCCACTTACAGCCTGGAAAGAGTGACTGTATTATGCTTCAGGAATCTTTGGAGGTGGCAAGTGTGTCATTCAGCAGTAGCGACTACTGCACCTTGTGTGATAGTGATACCACTGAAGGTTTGATTCCTGCTGAACTATTGAAGCTCTCTGATGGAAATGGTCTGGCCAAATGTGAGAATGATCAGAATGACCTTCCCTGAGGAATGCTGCCCACAAAGATATCTGTGTTGCCCTCTCATCTCCCAGTAGTGTCTTCACAAATGGCTTAAGTGGTGACTGTGCAGACAATTACAATTGTGTAACTACATCCCTTTTTAGACCAAGATTTTGGTCTGGCTTGATGCAGTGTTTCCAAATTTCAGACCTTCAGAATGAGAAGAATGCTTCCTAATATTGTCAAATCAGATGTATCTTAAATCTCTCATATCTACACAGCCCTTGCATATGAACATGTCTGCACAGAAACTGAACCAGTTTGATGAGGTCTTGTTTGCTTTAAGAAGGTATTCTAAACTCTTATTACTAGCAAAAGTGTAATGTGGAAAACTATAGTCAGATACAAACATAAGGAGCAGTAGGTCAGGCTATGGGGAGAATCTAAAACTTAAGATAGAGAAGCAAAAGCAAATAGAGAGATTGAATGTGGTGAGAAATGACAAAAATGAAAAGCCAAGAAAGATGCTGCCTTTGTCCATCAGGCAAGGACAGAAGACTACAGGAACTGAGTATGGAGATGATGACAGGCTCATGGTTAAAGGGCTGAAATGATATTGCATCATCAGATGAAACACTTACAACAATTTTGGCAGCTTCTGCTTTGATGCAGCCACTTAAAAACAAAACAAACAAAATGCAACAATAAAAGGAAAAGTGTAGAGAGGAAAAGTGCCACAGAAAAAGTTGCTTGTTGTAGCTAGATTAAAAAAAAAATCTGATCTCACTTATGTCTTTGTAAAAGCTGAAGTCTAATTTTTAGTTAATGAATGAATATCCACATTTTATTTCTAGAGAAACAGCATATAAAAACCCAATTTGCTGTCTTTTCACTTTTTTTTTTTTTTTTTTTTTTTTTTTGCCATGTTTGAGACTTGTACTGGGTTAAGCTGCATTTTTCACAGCTTCTCCCAGAATTTCTGAAATGCTCCAAGTCCAATTTTTCCAGGAAAGTGTGATGTACACCATGCCAGTGGGAGACAGAGAATTTTCATTTAGTATGGAGACGTAACATGGGCTCTGGTCGAGCTTTTCATTTCCTGGGACTGCTGAGTGCATGCTATGACTATCACCAGCACCAGAACAAAGCCACCAGTCTTTTCCCCTTTCTTTCCTTAGTGTTGAGTTTTGGCAGAGGAAACAACGTCAGAAGGTATTTGGATGATGTTTGTACGCTACTAAGGAACTGAAAATATTTTATGACAAAGGATGTGTTTTATTTTGTAGATTTTTTTTCCTTACCTGCTAAGCTGAATAAAGTAAAAGATCTAACACTGTGATTATTCAGAAGTAAATAAAGAAATTAATTCAAAAACGGTTTTTCAGAAGTTGGTGTTTGAGAGCTTTGGAAATAGCTTTAAGGCCAGAAATAAAAATAACCCAACAACCCAAGTCATGAAAATACCGATTGTACAAATCATTAGTAAAAGTTGACATGAAAACATCATAGAAAAAGGAAAGAATTAAATGCCATCCTTATTTTACAGACCAAATCAGAGCCAGTGCTGCTGTACCACCACCAAGAGAAAAAGAGATAAGAAGGATCCTGAGTAAAGACATGTTTTACAGCTAGTAAAGCCCAGGGGGACTTGCATGGTGAGCTATCCCATGGTGCCTAACATGTGGCCATGAGTATAGTTCTGCTGGCTGTCCACCCAGTATATCTCTGGTTCACAGTGTCACCTCTGGTTCATTGGTGTTCACAGTGATGAGTGTCAGACACCGTATCTCCATCAGATGTTTTCCTATGTAGTTATCTGCGTACTCATTTCAGGAAAGAGAGATGAGAGATCAGATTGTACGTTTCTCAAGAGCATAGGTGTCTAAAAGAGCAGCAAACAAATCACAAGCATTAAGATGTGACCTGTCGTACTCAGGATGAATTATCTTCACAGTATGGTTTCTGATACATTAAAGGACAATTAAACTGTCAAATACTGGAGTCTGATAGGTGAAACACGAAAAAAAAAGTTGAAGCTGCAGGGCATAAGATCATTTATCTGCAAACTCTTACTGGAAAGAGCTGTGGAAGCAATCTTTTTCTCCTATGGCAGCCACTAGTCAATGGCCAAATAAAGCCATGAATCTTTCCCTGGTTAAGTAAGCAGATGGGATGAAAGTAATTCCAGAGACAAGAGAAACAGTTTGCTCCTTTTAGTCCTTTTGTTAAATCTGATCAGTGTGTAAAGAAGGAGGACAGAGAATGTTGGTTACACTCAGCACACCACAATCTTACAGTTTACCCAGAGCATTGTCAAGTCTAGATCCGCAGCTCTGTCATTTCATCTTCCCTGTATTGCTGTCCTCCTGTGAGTCATAAATCTTGTGCTACAGAAATCTTTAACATCACAGATCTTTCCAGACCACTATAGCCCCTCAAGTCACCAAGCACCCTTCAGCAGAAGGTATGGTCCTTCACAGAGTCACCCACATTTTCACTCATGCGTACATTCTTCTAGCTAATAAAATCACCAAGAATTAAAAATAGTCATTTTAGTAGTAATTTAATCTAATCTACAGATCTGATCCTTGTAGAGGCACTGCTGCAATTCTGAAGAGAAAATCATTAATCAAGCATGGACATCTAAATGATTGGTTTTAAAGTGAGAACTGCAATGTTTGATGGGGCACATATTCATGTAGTGGTGGTGGTAACTGGAAAAAAGGATGTCTTCTTGTTATGCTAGAATGTGGATGCATGAAGCAGGAGAGGAGGGAAGACTGCTTTTTTGTTTTTAACAACTTGCAAACCAGGGATCAAGTTGTAACATAAAACTGCAGACATTATGTGAAGGGCTGCCTGCACTGGGGTTTGCTGGCTTGCACCACTTCATCCTGGGCCAGCCCTGCCTCTTGCTGCTCCCACTGCGCTTGACCAATTCCTTTTTAGCAGCACCCACTCCAATCTGCCATTGCCCTCTGCTGGAAGAGTCCTGTTTTCACAGACTTCCAAGGTGTCCAGTAAGATTTTACACTCATTTCTAAAATGTTTTTTCCTGGTCTACCCTGATCTACTAAGTGAGTCCTATAATTAGAATCATAGAATAGTTTGGTTGAAAGGGACTTTTAAAGATTATTTCCAACCTCCTCTGCCATGGGCTGGGCACATCTTCCACACGATTAAGTTGCTAGAACTGGAGTAGGCCTTTCCTAAGTTCCACCTCAAGTTAGAGGTCGTGTTGCAGGCAAAGGTGAGCAGCCAGCACTGCTGAGGACTATAACTGTACTTGTATATGATGCTGTAAAATTACAAAGATGTTTCCTGAGTGGGGCTGTTGAGCTCATATAGTCTTCCAGAGTACAAAGATATTTGTAACTTGGTTAGGCAAAAGCATAAGATCTTCACATCAAGGAAGGCTAGACATTATTGTATTTATTTAGTTATTTAGTAAATACAATGGTATCATGAAAATAAAAGAATTATAGAAACAGTGAATCATAGAATGTCTGGGGTTGGAAGAGATCTTACAGATCATCTAGTTCCAACCCCTGCTGTGGGCTGGTTGTCACCCACCAGCTCAGGCAGCCCAGGCTCCCCCATGGCCTTGAGCGCCTCCAGGGATGGGGCATACAGTTTCTCTGGGCAGCAGTTCCAGTGCCTAACCACCCTCTGAGCACAAAATGTCCTCCTAATATCTAATCTAAATCAGCCTTCTTTCAGTTTAAAACCATTTCCCTTGTCCTATCACTGCCTCCGTAAAAAGTCATTATCTCCCCTCGTTATTAGTTTCCTTTAGGTACTGAGAGGCCACAATGAGATCTCTCCGAAGCCTTCTCTTCTCCAGGCTGAACACCCCCAGCTACCTCAGCCTTGCTTTGTAGGAGAAGTGTACCAGACTTTCGGGTTTCATTAATATTGCAAAATGCTTTCTGAAGTAGTTTACCAGTGGGACGCTGCAGGATTGCTGCCTTGCCCAACCACCCCAGCCTTATTTGAAGTTAATTATACATCAACGTTGAAGATTCTGATGCAGCTCACCAAACAACGTGGCCCTTTCCTGCATTACCCGTTCGAGCATTTCCTTAAAATTCAATAATCTCCTGATGAATTAAAATTGCTCTTACAAGGCGTCATACCACCTTGTAAGCATACCTGAACAACAACCCCATATACCCTCAGCATTTGTGATGTGAGTCAGTGCTTCGGGCTGGATCCAGCCAACTCCTGTGAGCAAATACACTTTGTGTGCTTGAGAACACAGGTTGGGAAGCAAATCTGGGGACGTGTTTCCTACTAACTTACCTGAAAGAATAAATCCTCATTACTTATACCATACTACAGTTAAAGATATTGATGAGTACTTTTTGAGTGCATTTATGATGCGGGATAACAATTATTTGGAGTTCTGAGATCTACAATGAAAGCCTTCTAACAAAAACTTTATGTCGGATTCAGTGTATTAGACATAAGGAGCGCCAGACACTGGCCTTTTATTATTATTATTATTGAAAAGACTGATTTTTAAGAATGACTACGGGAAATTTCATCTGTTACACGCTCGGGTCCGTGGCTGGCACAAGGACTTGACAGCCTCAGCAGAAGTACACGGGATGAGGCACCAAGCGCTACCGGGACATCAGGCGGCACCGCACGGCGTGGCGTAGGAACCACCCGGCCTCCGAACGTCACCACGCCGCTCCCACGGCGCCTCTACGTCAGAGAGACAACCCGGATGTGAGCGCAAGACGGAAGTTGGAAAGGCCGCGCGCCCCACCGCCCTCATCCCAACCGGAAGCGAAGCCGGCAACATCCCCACAACAGCTGCGCATGCTCACACTGAACGTGCGCTGAGGCTGATGGGAGGCGCTCCGTGCGGGCTTAAGCGTGAGTGGCAGGTAGCGAGACCTGTGAATTTGCGGGTTGGACGGAAGTCCCGCCTACAGCGGTCGGGGGGGGGCATTGTTGTGGGTTACGTCACGGACGGAGGATGCGAGAGCCCCATTGGCTCGGGCCGGGTGGCCGTGCGCTGGGCTCTTAAAGGGCGACTGGAGCGCGGGCCGCGCCGGCCGGCCGGGCGGAGCCCATGGCGAGCACCAGCAGCCACCTGGTGAGTGCGAGGCGCGGGGCCGGCGCGGAGGTCGGCTGAGGCTGCCGGCGGCTGCTGCGCCGCCGGGGAAGCAGTAGGCCCGAGCGCCGCGCCCGGCCCAGCCCGGCAGTGAGGGGGCGGGCCGCCCGCGTCTTGCACGCTGCCGGGCGGCGGGGTCGCGGAGGGGCTTTTGCGGGCGGCCCCGCCGCTCCCCAACCGCAAGGAGGGCCGCCGGGCGAGCGCCGCGCCGTGCGGGGCCGGCCTCGGTGCCGCCGCCGCTCCTCCTTCCAGTCCCGGAGGCGGGGCGGCGGTCGCGGTCTCTGCGGTCGCTCCGTTCTCCCCGGCGCTGCGATGGGGCCCTGAGAACGCGAGGCGAGAGCGGCGATGGGCGCCCGAGCTCGGCCCGGCGTCGCGGGGAAGCGTAGCCGGGCCCGGGCTGCCCGCGGCGTCTCCGTTACGGGGCGATGGCGTGGCCCCGCCGGGCCGCCTCCTCCCCGCGCGGCCTCTGCTCCTGCTCCCGGCGAGCCACCTGCATGCTCGGTAATGCGGTTCTTTAGCGGGAAAAGACGCGTCGGGGAGACTGAGGGTGGTCCTGGCACACCGCTTCGGGCAGTTGTTTACGTTCGGCTGGGAATGTAAAACTCGGAATTCCATTTTGTGAGCGCTGCTTAATGTGTGCAGTTGCAGCTGATAAATAGAGGTTAAAAGTAGTAAATCTTACTTAGCATTGAAGATTATACGGCATAGTTAATGCAGAAATTCCTTTATGAAAGCAGTAAAAAAAAGTAGGACTTCTTTATGTGTTTTTGTTTGGTTGGTTGGTTGGTTTTTTTTTTTTACAGCAGTAACGACCAGCATTCAATGATGTCAGTGGAACTAACTGACACCAATGCATCTCTTACATGTGTGCGGATATTGCTGTGCTTTCAAGTCAGGTGGTCTTTCAAGTGGGTTCACTCCCCAGCACTTCTGTGAGCTGACAAGCTCTGCTCTATAGTGATCTTTTTCATCTGAGATCAGTTGAGGAGGATCTGCACAAAGTCTGGCATAGCTGTGTTAATTCTCAAAGCCTCGTTTCATAGTGTGTTCTGCTCTTTGTGCTTAGGGATTTATTTTTTTAAGGGTGTTGTGTTTAGTTGTAGGAACTGGCTGAAAATGAAAGTTGATATGTGGAACAGCCCTACAGGGGAAGCCATGGAATACTGCAGGAGGATTATGAAATAAACTTATGTTCTGTTATGAAAATTAGTTTTGCACGTCTGCCATTTGATATAGCTCCATGTGGCTGTTTATTGCTATTAGAGAAGAGTTATATTTGCATGAACCGGCTTAAACAGGGAGCACACTTCCCTTTGTGCTCCTGTCCTTGCTCATTACTTTTCTGTTTGTTTTTTTCCCCTCCAGATGTTTCTGTTCCTTTTCTGTGAACAATTCATATCCCTGTAAGAAATGAATGCCAAGAAAGAATGAATGAAAAACAAAATTGACAACTACTTTTTGTTTTAAAAAAAAAAAAAGTATATATATATATTCAGAGTAACTTAATTTCACTTCCTTTTCTTCTACCTTGTAATGTTTCTCTGCTCAGGTGAGTGCACTGACTGGCATTTGCAGTCAGAGGTGCTTCAATTCAGCCAAGCTTTCAGATGATATCAAATGTGGGAAATGCAGTATTTCCAAAACTTCTAGCAGGACACAGTAAATACACTCTGTGTGATGAAATCAATGAGTTCTGTGATCATTTTACAAGAACTGCAAAGGATGGGGGGTGGGGAGATAGAGCACAGCTTTGGAAGAAATATTGCAGCATTCCTGTGTTAGCTGTTGTATTCACATACATGGAGGCAATTACCTATAACGTTCTTTTTTTGAAGCTGTGGTACCAAAGAGAGAATTGTGTTTTTAACCAGGAAGCAATTTTAGTGCTGCTTTAGTTGAAGGTGTCAGTGTGGTCATAGTTATGTACTGTTCATGCCATTATAAGCATCTTGAGACTTCTTTACAAATGAATTTTCTTCCTCTTGAAATGAAAGCCTGGAAGAATTTATGGCTTTAATTTCAAGAGTGTCTTCAATGGAAGGCCTAGCAATCATTACAGTGCAAGTTCCATTCCTCCAATGAATCTGTCCTGATAAAACCTGTACTGTAGTCACAGATGTGTGAACAAAACTGTTAACGTGTTGTTTTTGTCTCCTCAGGACTAATGTGAGCTATATTTCTCAAAGAACTAGTTTCTTAATCAAGTTCTGCATCTTCACAAGGAATTGGACTAGACTATAGTAAGACTTCTGTTTTTAATTATTTGTAGTTAAAAAACTCAGAAGTTTGAAGGCTTTTTTTCCTATATCCTATCTACTTAATATGATTTTCTCCTGGGTTTTCAGCATAGGACTGTGACTATTCTTTATCACTCATGCATAGACTTTTCACTAGGGTAAGTTTTCTGTGAGTTTTACCAAAGCAGGTTGCAGGAGTAGAAAATAATAAAAGAAATAGATGTTGAGAATTACAGACAATGCTCAAAGATGAAAAATAGGTTATGCTAAAGAGGAGTGACTGTGTAGGTATTACTGTTTCCTTATATAGGAAGTGTTGGTAGCTGTTGGGAAGGAGACAATTCAGAGATAATCTGTAGGTAATAGCAATGATCAACTAAATCCAGTGTGTGGATAGGTTTGGTTTAGTTCATTTTTTGTAAACCAAACATTCTTTGGGAAATTTGGTCTGTCTTAGAATGCTAGAAGCAGTGTCTGTTTCATAAAGCTGTTGTAATTGTGCAAGTAGGTTGTGCTGAACCTTCTGAAACGCTGCAGCCTTGGGCTCATCACACTACTGTAAAGCTGATCAGCTGAAAGTAAGCATTGAAGGAGCTCTTGGGAAGGGATGCTGATTGCTGAAGTACAGGCAGGAATTCTGCCACACAGAACCAGTGCAGTCACTGTTTTAGGCTGAGAAAACTGATAATCTTTCAAAGTAATAGAAATAGATTTCATCGATGAAGATGTAAAATAATTCTGAAATCTGTTTTCTGTCACTGAACTTGCATCTTACCTGTTTTTCTTTTAGAAAAGCTGCTTGAATTGCTGTAAAACTAGCACGGTTATGGCCTCAGATAAAGTCAGAGTCAGAAGTTACTTTTCAATATGGGAAGAACAGAACACTGTTCAGAAAACAGTTTAGAAGATAAAATCCTTCCCTACGTTCCTCATAGTGGAGCTTTCTAAAGAATTTGTACAAAACCAAGGAATTGCTGTCTGTGATATTTCTGGGAAAAGGGAAAAATGTTGCCAGGTTAAATCATGTATATGTAGTTGAAAAAAAGCGTGTGGGCAGGGGGCACTGAATTCCTTCCCATGCTTCCCTTTTTGACACCTTATTTGCAGGTCAGCCTGTGGAAAGTTGCCAAGGTCTGGGAAAGAACTGATCACAGCATGCACGAAGCGCTGAGGTTGAGGCTGCTTTTTCTGTGTTTTAGAAAGAAAAAATATATAAATGCTTCACTTGGCAAATATTCTGTATTTCCTTATAGCAGCAGATTGCAAGGATTAACTTGCTTAGCACATTCTTCTGAAAAGAAAGTATTAAATTTGATGCTCAGTTCTTTAGCAGTTGCGGGAATTCATCGTAGTTCTCGATTGCACTGTCCAGCCTTTGTGCATTCTGTCCACATATTGCCGCTTCCCTACGGCTACTCCTCTACTCTGCATTCATGACTGCTGTCTCTCCCTCCTAAATCCTAGCCCTGCTATCAAGGAACCTTGTACAGGAAGCTCTTTTGTGTTTATTAGCAAGCCTTATCCATGGTGCACAGCACCCCTTATTGGGGTACTTCGTCAGCTCGTGCAGAATGTGATCTAGATTTCTTGCTGTTACAGATGGCTTCTTGTGAGCTGGGCTGGATCAGTTTGCATGAAATGAATTCTCGGTGACTTGTTTACTCTTATAGCTATTTGGGCCACAGGCTGACTTCAGGTTCTTAGAGATTTTTGTGGTTTCCTGTTTCTGATCTGTTTTGAGGCTTGGGGGTGCAGGGAGGGGTTTGGGTGGATGGTCTTTAATAGTCTTTACCCCTGAATAAATAGATGATAAAGAGATGGTATGCAGATTCTGACAAATCCTTTCATTACCTTTAATCTTTACCTGAACTTGGAATTGGAATCTTGTAAATTAGTGGCAGAAAATAGCACAGTATTTGTAAGGTCGGTATATTTAGGAAAAGGCATTTGCATGAACTGTAATGTTTGGGACATGTGTACGTAATAAACTCATTGCTGTGGAGACAATCTTGTAGATAATATACCATTATTCTCCAAATGGAAAATCAAACCAGTCCGACAGTATGGAAGCATTCCTTGTGCTTCCAGGTTCTAGTCTATCGACTGTACTTCTGATGCTATGTGAATGCAATTTCCTCTCTATTCACTTATGGATAAACTGTGATGTGGATCTGCTACAGAATGTAAAGGTGTGCTGGTAGGTGGTCAGATGAAATATGAAGGAGGCAAAGTGTCAGAGCTGAGCTTTGTTTATGTTTTGGGATGGCTTTCCTATGAACACTAAGGTATGCCTCCCAGACTTAAAAATGCTTCTTTGTATACTGTGAACTTCCTGAGGATGTGCATCCAGAAAACCAAAGGAAAAAAATCAATTAATTTGATTCTTCACAATTACTCTTGATTCATCTATGGATATACGACTCCTGAGGATATCTTCAAGCAGGAGGCAAAAACCTGCTGTAGAGGTGATGGTTGTGTTGTTTTAAGCAATCTAATTGTGTCTTAAAATAACACAAGGCCTGTAAAATGTTGCTCCTCTCATTCTCACAGGTTATTGCAGTGTAGCATTATGTGGGGTTTAACTAGGGCTTATATACGTTTGTTCTTGAAATAGTTACTGTATCTTTGGGATAACAGGTACTCTCAAGGCTGCCTGTACATTATTGTATTTTTTTTCTTTGAGGCTGTTAATTCTTCACGCAGGCTACATTGTGTGAATTTCTTTTCTTGGTTTTGTTTCCCGCTGTTGCAGAGGTCAGGCCAGTTTAGGTAGAACAGCTCTTTGCGGAGTTATCTATTCTGAGCTTGCCACTTCACTAACGCTTACCATCTTTAATCTTGAAATGCATTATCAGTTTTTAAAGTTGTTACTCTTTTCTTTTAAACAGTGCTGCTTTGTTACTGCATCCTGTTAGAATTTTCTTTGTTTTGGAGGGGAGGGGAATGGTTCTGTACAGTGCTTCAGGACATGCACACCTTCTGCTTTAGAGAGGTTTCAAGAGACGCTGCATGAAGATGAGCGTAACTGTGTGTTGGTAGGTCAGAGGCTTGTTTAATCAGGTGGTTGGCATAACAGCTCAAATGATGGAAAAAGAAACAAAAAACAACCCGCACTTTATATTACATTGCTTTTGAGAAGTTGCATGTTGCATGGTTATTCATAAAAAACAGTGTCTTAAGCAATGGATGAACTCAAAACTTCTGAGATCAAAAAATTTCCCCTCAGATAGGATTACTTGTGTTCAGATCCTTTTTCAAAACTAAGCTGTAGGAAGATTCCTGTTGTAATTGAAATGGAAACTTTCAGACTGTTCTTTCAAATGTATTTATCAGTAGCCATTTATGAGCATTCAGAACAAACTTGATCAAAATATATAGGTTTTGACAGATTGGTTGGCTTTAGACAAATAATTTTGCTGACTGCTAGTCTGTTTCTTCAAGGCAGATGGGGCTGATGGACAATTCTTGGGGTTATAAGCTGGATATTGAATTTTCTGTTAATATTTACATGCTGTTTGAACAATTGCTGATGCGTCTCTGTAGAGCATAAACCAAACACTAATCTTCTATAACAATGGTATGTCTTTAATGCTTTTTTTATTACTACAAGTAATTAATACTTGGCGTTGGGTTTGTTTACTGCATTTTGAAGCGATTGTCTTATGTGTTTCTCAAAGTGCTTTTCTGTAGGCAAAAATCCTGTTGTCCAGGCAAAGTATCTTTGGCATCTTTGTAACCTAGCACAGTTTCTTAAAAGCCTAACAAATTTGGCACTTACTTAAAAAATGGATTTGTGTAGTACCTAAAAGCAGATGATACTGTTTTTGTTTTGAAATAGAAGTTTGGTATCCCTTCCTTATCAGATTTTTGATGAGGTGTTTTAACTTCACACTTTGAGCTCTTTTCTATTTAATAAATTATTAAAGTCATTGAAGACAGTGTTTGCCAACCATGGTACACCAGTCCATGGCTAGTTTTCTCTAAATGTATTCCACTCTTTTTCAGTAAATAAATGTTGAATGTGGTTCTTTAAAGCCTTCGACATTTTTCCCTAGATTTCAGAATGTGGAAGCATGCTTCTAGGTTTGTTTTCCAAACTGCCCCCCTCCAATGGTATTCCTTCCTGATTGGGGAGATAAGTAATCTTTTATCAAGCTGAGTGTTCAGCTTGCATGTTTTCATATGTCCCCAAATTTCTGTGATGTTTTACTTTTATAATATGGCCACAAGTGTCGTATTTCTGTGGATGAGCAATTTACTGGTTGTGTAGAATACTCAGAACTGTTGCCATATCTTGGCTTGATCTGAGTTCTCTGAGACCCATTTTGTGTTTGATTTTTGTGTCATGAGATTTAATCTGACAGTGCCTAGTTATTTTTTAAGGCATATGAATAGAAGCTCTGCTTTTCTTTAGGCAAGTATTTTAATTTCTTGAAATAAATAAGTGTTGACAAATACACCTGTTTTAAAATTATTTAAATTGATTGACAAACATCTAAGCATGTATAAGTGAAAGCTATTGTAATACAATTTCATAAATTGTTCAGTTATTGTTTCTCCTATCTACACACTTTTTTAAAGTAGATCAATAAGTGACACTGTTGGTCACTTGTCAGAAAGTCTGATTGGTCCATTTGTCCATCTTGACAGAAGTTTGGAGACTAAATAGGTGTTAGGATATCAGTATGGCTTCACCAAGGGCAAGTCATGCTTGACAAACTTAGAGGCCTTTAATGATTGAGGTACAGCGTCAACAGATGAAGGAAGAACACCTGGACTTGTTTGTGCAAAGTGTTTGACACTGCCCTGCATGACAACCTGGTCACCACATGGGAGAAAAATGGATTTGTTGGAATGGCTGCTCGCTGGGTAAGGAATTGGCTGGATGGCCTCAGAGTTGCAGTCAATGGCTCAGTGTCTGAGTGGGACCGATGATGAGTGGCATTCCTCAAGGATTGGCACTGGGACTGGTGTTATTTAATGTCTTTGTAGGCGATGTGAACAGTGGGATTGAGTGCATGCTCAGCAAGTTTGCAGATGGCATTGAGCTGAGTGGTGCAGTTGACATGGTGGAGGGAAGGAGTGCTATTCAGAGGGGCCTGGACAGGCCTGAGAGATGAGCTCATGCCAGTCTTATGAAGTTCAACAAGACCAAATGCAAGAGCAATTCCAAGCACAGATACAGGTTGGGCAGAAAATGACTTGAAAGCAGCCCTGAGGAGGAGGATGTGAGCCAGTGATGTGTGCTTACAGCCCAGAAGGCCAACCATATCTTGGGTTGCATTATGAGAAGTGTGACCATCAGGTCAAAGGGGATGATTTTCCTCCCTTACTTTGCAGCAGTAGCGTCCAGTTCTGGAGCCCCCAACACAAGAAAGTGGTTGAACTGTTGGAGTGACCACGACGATGATCAGAGGGCTGGAGCACCTCCCCTATGAGGAGATGCAGAGAGCTGGGATTTTTCAGCCTGGAGAACAGAAGGCTGCAGGGGGAGCTTTTAGTGGCCTACAAGGAAGATGAGGAACTTTTATAAGGGCGTGTAGCAAAAGAAGAAGGATTTTATACTGGAAGAGGGTAGATTTAGACTAGATATCAGGAAGAAATTATTTACTGTGAGGGTGATGAGATACTGGATCGGGTTACCCAGCAAGGTTATGGGTGCCCCCTCCACGGAAGTGTTCAGGGCTGGGCTGTGTGGGGCTGTGAGCAACCTGGTGTAGAGGGAAGTGTCCCTGCCTAGAGCAGGGGCTTGGAACTTAAGGATCTTAAAGGTCCCTTCGAACCCAAAGCATTCTGCGATACGGTGTTTTGATAGAACAATTGATGTTCACTGTAGTTTGAGAGCACACAGTCTGTTATTGTTCTGGGTTGCCTTCGTTCCTGGCAGTCACTCTGGTGTAGCAGCATAGAGAGGATACAAAAGGAATGCTGATGTTGAAGATTTAACTTATTGATATGGACCACGTGGTAATCACTATGCCCTCTGCAAGCTGTTCCTGGAAGGAATTGGAGTGTAACAGTGCTACCTGTTCTGTGTCCTCTGCACTAAAAGGTAAGACTTATTACTCTGATTCAGTGTTTCTTTGTATCTTAAGTCGTGTTTCTTGTTGCTGAGCTACCATGTTTTTGCCTGAATTCTCATTTTAGGAATTCTGAGGAATAATTTGAGGATATGCCTTTGGAGCCACCCAAGTATCTGACCTGATGGAATATGCTGGACCCTCTGGGGTGTGTTGCACACTAGCCTTTGCAGTGGAGGCTGTCACAAATAGGTATTGGAAAACCTGGAGAAGGTAAATATTTTCTTTTTGGGATGAGGGGGGGAGTGCCAGTGGGAAAGTAGTGTATAATGCCTGTTAATTGCCCTTTTTTGCTCTGTTTTTCAGGTACAAGATCTGTGTTGCATTCAGTTGCTACATCTTGTCAACCCTTTGAAATATCAATGTGCCATGAAAAGAAATAAAACTGCCTAGCTGTTCATGTTTTTTCACTTTGTATTTTACAAATAAACCCTTAGAATAATCTGGATTTTTAATGGTTAATTTCTAAGCAATATGAAATAAGCTTCAATTTAAGAATTATATTCTTGTATGACAACATCAAAATAATTTATAGGCATTTCGAGCCAAACCTGTGTAGCATACTCTGTATTTAGCAGAATCACAGCATTGATAAATAAGTGGTCTTATCTGTAAAACTCCAAACCATCTGTCTGATGAAAGTGATCACTTTCAATGTGAAATAAAAATTTTATCTGTGCAATTAAGGGATAAATAGATGGGCTCCCTGTTTTTATTTGAAGATGACTGTTTTAATTTGGACTTTGAATCTTGGATTCATAGATCTTTGTGTTAAGGAGCTATGTTTGGTAGAGATGTAAGGGCTGTGAATCAAAGAGGTACCATGGCACTTGTGGAGGAAATCTTACACTGCGTAATATAGGTTTTAAAAGCCTCTCGGGCTCTATTTGCAAGTGAAAAGATGTAATTCATAGCCATCCTAGATTGCTGCTGTGTTGCTTTCTGAATCAGGTAATTTATGAGGCAGACTTTCCTGATGTAGAGCATATGTGTTTGTACTGGCTTCTCTGTCCAGTAGTCTCTGAACTTAGCATGGTTGGACTTAATACTTGTGACACTGGCTGCTCAATAATTACATGCAGTATGACTTCTGTTGAGTTGCAGGTGATCCTAATTTTTGTAGTCCTGTGCCCTCTGAAGCCACAAGGCTAAGACAGTTGGTCTCTTTATTAAACAGAAATTACAGGAGCTCAGTCTAGTCCGGTAATTAGTATTGCTCCAGGTATTCAGTCTCTTGATTATTTTTTTTTTTTTTCTCCTGAAAGTGGTTGGTTTTGGTTTGTCCTTAATGTTTATGTAATACTAGTTGCAAGAAGACTTTGCTTCTCCTAGTTGGTTTCCGAGTTCTTTATATTCAGATATTAGACTTTTTTGTCTGTCTCTCCTTGTTATTTATTAGTTCTTATATCATATTTTGACTTGTAGCGATGTTTTTAGTGGAGACAAAAGCAATATCTTAACTGTTTTCTGATTTACCAAAAGCTGTGGATTGCTGTAAGTGATGTACCTTTTTGCTGAATGTCTTGTTTGTTCCCACCCAACTCCTCTTTCCCCCTTTTCCCCCCAGTCTTTACTTCTATATGGCTATTCTTTCTCTTTAAACTTTTGGGCTTTGAGAATCAATGCCCATAATTAACTAGCTTCTGCTTAGGATATACCCTGTACTTCTTCTCCTGAACAGTGCTTTGTATTTCACATGTTATATATTGCTTATATATATATATAGGTCAAGTATCTGCATTTAGTAGACCACTGATATGATTTATGATGAACATTCATAGGAAGGTTGTGCCTATGAGTCTTAGTCTCACCAGCATTGTTTATAATTGAAACAAATGTACCACTTGAGGTGAGGAGCTCATTTTATTGTGTAATACTTTCCGGTAGCACGATCTGTTTCAAAAAAAATAAATAAATTTTTAAAAAAATTGACCTTTAGGTAAGTAGATAAAAAAGCTTTTGTGATCCATGAAGGTGTTTGAGATCAGGTTGAATGGGACTTCAGGCAGCCTTATCCTCGTGTGTTCCAACCTTATTTATGGTAGGAGAAGCTGAATCTTTGAAGTCCTTTCAACCCAAGCTGTTCTGTGATTACTGCTGCCATGTGAATTAGTGCAGCTACAGATTGAGAACAGTCAGCAGTTTTATGTATCAGAAAAGTTATAGGTTAAGATCTTATTCATGGTCTTTCTCTGTAAGAGGAACAAGATTTATTTACTTTCACAAGTGGTGTTTCGATGATAGCAAAGATATTGCCTGTCTTTGGTATTGGCATCATGTCACTTAGGACAGGAGTGTCAAGTACTGGTAGCTCCAGAAGGCCCAGTCTGTACGAGTATTTCTTACTGCTGTTGGTGTTGATGCAACTGTATCAGCAAAGTGGTGCTGCAGAACTTGCAGTGGGAAAAAGCTAGGTGAGATTGTTGTCATGGCTGTACCTGCTTTAGAGCAGCAGGCTATTTCATGCTTACTTTGTATGTAGATGTATTGTAAGTTGCAGTGCAAATGCTGTTGTCAAAATGCTGAGTTGCAAAAGGAATTCCAAAATGTTGAAGTCTTTTTAGTTAGCTGGGAGCTTTGTGTGTAGCTGGGTTTTCATAGGGAGGAGAATAGGGGAGGAGTGAAAGTACAAAAGTGAAAACACAGTGATAGCTGATGGGTTTCCTGCACTGATTCAAGTTTTCTTCTCTAGTAGTTCTACTGTGTATGGCTGGAGTGGAAAAGAACAGTAAATACACTTGTTTCAAATGAATAAAACAAACTGTGTTACTAGTCAGTTAGTAAAGATTTAACAATCTGAAATTCCAAGGTTAATCTTGACTTTCTTTAGAGAAAGTCAAACAGTTAACTGATGCTATAGTCTGGCTGGAAATAACCTTCTCTTCCTAAAACATCCAATATTCCTGTCTGTCTTCTTCACTCAGGACTTTTCTATACATGACATTCATTGTAACTTGCTTTCAGATAATCTTGTAAGTAAATAAACTGTATCCAATACCTATTTTTTCCTCTCAGTTTTCTCCATGTTCTTCAGTGCTTTTTGTTGTTTGTGGGTTTTTCTTCCTCCTCCAGAATGATGTTGGCAGCTGTAGATCTCCCAGTGCTACTTGTTTACCTCTGTACTGTTTGTTGCTTTAGGATAGCCTGAGCCGACCAGAGTCAGTTCATTTAAATCCTAATACTAGAATCTGTTATATGTGTGTGTGTGTTTTTTTTACTGTATTTCAGTTAAAGAGCCATTTATTGTATCTGCATCATGTCAGTTGTTGAGCAGTCCTCTTTGTGCTCGGCAATCGCTGCAGTTTTTATAAAGAGGAGTGCAGTCTAGTTTTAATTCCAGCTGCTGTGAATCTTTATGCAGGGTGCCCTTAGAGCAGAAGGAAATGTGATTCAATTGGGCTGTAAGGAAGTTAGAGAAATAACTTGTGACCATTGATTCTTGGATAATATGGGGAAAGTGCAGCTAAAATATTAATATAGAAGGCATAAAAGAAATAGTGTACTACAACACCTGTACTTTAATGTGTTTGTGTTGTTTGCATCATAAAACATCAATATATTTCCTGTTCTTCAAATATGAGAGTGCTGTGTAATTAATTCTGAGGAAGGTCATACACTGTTCTCTGATGGAGTTGGTGAACTTTTCACAACGATAAAGCTGCTCCCATCAGTCTCCTAGTCTTCATGCAAATTTAACATCCTTGTGTCCTCACAGAAGCTTTATGGAATGTACCAACAGGCTTCTTACCAGACTGTTAGGTCATAAAGCTCAAACAAGTTCTAAGAAACTGCTGCCTGATCCTGATTTGCCCTATCATTTTAGTTAGAAATATCCCAAAGAAGGAGTAGAGACTGTGGTTCAAGTAGGTTGTGTTCATTTTGGAGAGAAAATGCTTCTTGGAAGTTAGTGTTTATGGTAGTTGTTCAATGATAGTTACCTTTCAAATGACAGTAGTTTATATTTAGATAAGTTATTGAGCATGAGCAAAACAGAATTGTAGTTCTCTACGTTTGACTTTGTTACCTTAGTCTGACTTTAGGTGCCTAATATGTTGATGCATGTATGGAATGCCACTAAATGAATAAATTAAATGTACTTCTGCATAGAACAGTAAATAATAGTTAATTTTGGAGCAGGTGCCTTATGCCTAAAGCAGTGATTGGATGCAAGTCCAGTCCCCTTCTCAAGTGGGTTCTGTTAGAACTAACTGACTCAAATTGAAATTTATGAGACGTTGTTCTTGTTTTGGCAAGATGAGAAAGGTCCCAGATTAGGTCAGATTTGTATAGTACAGCTGTTCTGAGGTTAGGAGATCTTCATCAAGTCACTGTTTCATTCTGCTGGCAGTATGTTTGAATGCTGAGAGTGAGAATCCATGTTGAGCTACAGCATTAATATTCGTAAATATTCCCTCTGCTTTGTATTTCAGTATTTTTTGCCAGAGGAGCTTGAACAGAACTCTCGTTATCTGTGTTTCTGGCCAATTTCATATAAAACACTTGAAGCAAGTGTTTGACAGACAAATGGAGGTGTATTAGCAATGGGAAGGGAAACCAGCTTGACTAGTTTGCTTGGTCTTACTGCAAAAAGCTGATGAAAGTGTACCAAATAATGATTTCCTTTGTATGTTATAAGGGTTGGTATTTGGCATGTCTGTTTTCATATTTGCTGTTTTCAGGGCTGCATCTGTGTCTTAGAATGGGGGAGTCTGTATGAGATAAAATACTGTAATCTCCTTTGTGTTAAAGGGTCAGAACAGAGGTTGTTGGTTTTTTTTTAATGAAAAAGTGTTTCTGATAATTAGAATCCTCCATCTGATCTGCCTTTTGCATGCATCTTATGTTTTCCCTCTCCCTCCTGACCCTCCCCTCACTTAATGAAAGATAATACTTGTAGAAAAAGTGAGATTCCAATTAAAAACCTCTGTGATATATGTAAAATGCATCCTTTGCCTATTAAAGTTCTCATGGTTTATTTTTCCATTTATGATTCATTGTAGCATTTATCTATAAATGAATGTTACTGGTGAATATAAATGTTAATTAACTCTTAACTACTTTTATAAGTTTTAGGGAAACTACCACTTCTTAAGATGAACTGGTGGCTCCGTCACCAATCATAAATAAACTTTAAAAATGATGTTGTTCTTAGGGAAATGTGCCTGAGAATTTGACACTTTGCTGTTGTGGAGGGGTTTTTTTGAGTCTCAAATATCTGCCTTCTTGAATTAAAACTTTGAGACTTACAGCTAAGTGGACGTTTGTAGTGTGACCTTAGCAGTGTCTATTTTGGAAATGGCAGCTTTTATTTTGTTAAGTATATGAATGCTTACATTCATCTTCATGATAATCCTTTCAGACAGGAAGGAATGCAGAGTGCAGATGCGTGAGATAATAATTTGAAGGTGTGGGTTAATAGTTTCATTTCTCTTTTCAGTATGATGCTGTTCCAATCCAGTCTAGTGTGGTGTTATGTTCCTGTCCATCCCCATCAATGGTGAGGAACCAAGCAGATTCCAGCACTCCATCTGTCATTTCCACCTGTGGCAGCAGGCAGGGATCTAACATGGAGGGCACCGCAGCTGAATCAAGATCTAGTTCAAACTCCTTGCCACAACATACAGGACAGCAGCCTCCACAGCCTCGAAAGAAACGACCTGATGACTTTAAATTTGGGAAAATTCTGGGTGAAGGATCTTTTTCAACGGTAACTTTACTTTTTATAACAGGTGTTTTGTGTTAGTCTGCCAGGTATCTTAGATAAACTTCAAAATTCTGTGCCCAGCTGATTACTAATTTGTAAGTCTAGAGATATCCTGCTCATTTACTCTTCAAGTTGTAGGAGCGCTGATTTTTTTCAAGTCTTTTTTTCAATTGATCAGAAGTTGTGTATTCTGATGACTTGATGCTTAGATTTTTGGGAGGCAATGCTTTCTAATGTAAGCTTTAGACAGCTTAACATCTTATGTTAAAGTGGTATGACATCACATGACATCAAGAATTTGAAATTGGGCTAAGAGCCTTTCATGGGGAGAACTTCTACCCGACATCCTGTTTGTGACGAAAGCCAAGGCCAGATGCTTAGGAAAGAATGTAAGAGCAATATTTCTTTGGTATTTTTACTCAGCCCTTAGTGTCATGGCCCTTAAGGACTTCAAGAGCCGTAGTTATTATCCTTGTATTCAGCAGGCTTAAATAGATTGACTTTAACCTACTTTTGGGATCCATTGCACAAGAATGAATTGCTTAAGTAATTGTCTTAAAGAACTCATAAAGCAATTAATACTTCATTTGATGCTTTTGTAGTTGCCCCATTTAAAGCCAGTGAGTAATATTCTTTATCTTTTTCATATCGGCCTTTTGTTTTCTGTCTCTTTGGGGTGGTTGCATGGGGGTGTTTTCGTTTTTTGTTTTTCTTATACAGTGTGCTGGTATTTAGGAAGAAGGCCTCTGGTAGTCATCAAGGGTAATTTGCACTTTACTGCATAGTTTGGAATCCACAGGTTTCCCTGAAGAATATATCAGAGTTATTCCCTCTTGGACATGCTGGAACACACTTGTTCAGTCTGCTTTAGTGAGACATTTTTATTTGTGTTTTGTTCCCTGCGTCTTAGCACCATATTCCCAGTAGAACAGAGAAAGTTGCATGGCCTAATCCAGGCTCTGACTCTGTATGTAGTGTTATTGGTTTTAATTTTACAGGCAGAATTTTGCTTACCATAAACATTGGTGCCTTAGGTAGGGCTGGTGGAAGTGTGCAGCTGAAACCAGTTCTTAAATGTGGACTTGATCTCTGGCATTTGTCTCAAGCATTTGTCAAGTGTAATGTTGGGCATGGTCATTAAGTCTGACAATTATGTTGGCAGTAGCTGCTTTTTGGTAACCTCTGGGGGCTTTCTTCATCTTACTTTCCTCCAGTTTGAAAGTTTTAACTGTATCTTTTTTTCCCTTGCTGCTGTCTGAGTTTTCCACTGACATGATTTTATAATCTCTGAATTTTTTGAGTAGTTGCTGAAAGTGTTTTTGTTTATTTTAGCTATTTGGTCTAATTCCACTTTATGGAATTTACATTCATTGTTAATATTACTACTTATAGAGTGGATAAGGCCCCTGATAACACAAACATGACTTTAATATGCACAACTGTGAGATTTCTTCCTTGTTATTCTGTTTTTATGGAAAATTAGGTGGGAGAAAGTGAGGATATGATGTTTGCTCAGATTTGTTCAGTGAGGGAGGGACCTAAAGATATCCATAATTCATGCTAGGAGGAAAGTACTAAATCCAGTGTACAAAGCTGCTTGGTATGGAGGTGGGCAATACATCTGAAATGTTATGGTTTAAAAAAAAAAAAAAGATACAGTACAGGGCTGGAAGAGAAATTACTCTTTGGAGTCTGTATAACTTCAGCTTTGAGAATTCTTAGCCAAGAGGTATCTTCAACTGTGTGCATAAGTTTGCAGACAGTACCAAGTTAGACAGGACCATTGATCATCTTCAGGATGGGGAGGCTGTGCAGAGGAATCGAGATGGCCTGTTGGTGAGCCAAGTCCACTCACATGACATCCAGTGGTTGTAGGTGCTGGGTTCTGCATCCCATGCAGTGTGTAGGCCTGGAAAAGAGTGGATGGAAAGTTACCCAGCAGAAAAGGACATGGCAGTACTGATGGAAAGCTGGTTGAGCATGAGCCAACAGTGTGTAGGTCGTCAAGAAGGCCAGTAGCATCCTGGCCTGCACCAGAAATAGTGCAGTCTGCAGGACTGTGAATGTGATGGTCCCCTTGTATACACCTTTGGTGGGATCACCAAATTTTGTGTTCTGTTATTGGCCCCTCACTACAAGAAGGATATGGTCTTGCTTGACATGTGCAGAGAAAAGAAACAAAGCTGGTGAAGGGGCTAGAGACTTGGGAGGAACAGCTGAGGGAGTTAGGTCTGTGTAGTCTGGAGGAAAGGAGATAGTGAGCAATGTGGTCTCTCAACATTGCTCTCTCCTTTCACTTTGGAATAATTGACCTAAAGAAGGGCCCTATTTAGAAGGTATCTTTTGCTAGGTGCATAAAATTTGATATTAGGAGTATGTTGCCATATTTTTTAGTACTCTGTAATAACTGATTTCTTGAGTTAAGACATCATGAGATGAGTACATGCTTACATCTTTTGTTAATTGTATTTATGACAGTTTATTTTGGACTAGCAGTAGTCTAAATACAGACTGGCAGATGAGAAGCAATGTTTACTGTATGCCTTCAGTGAATGGTTACACTATATTCATTGTACATTTTATCTTCTATGGCAACAGGTTGTGTTGGCTCGGGAATTGACAAGTTCTAGAGAATATGCCAGTAAGTATCCATTCCTTGATGGTAACTTTTTAGAGTACTGCATGAATGCTGTCTGATTACAAAGTATCAATTCAAAAAAACATTAGCATTTTAATGATGAATCTAACTAACAATTACTCCCCCTCCCCCTCCAACCAAACCACAAATTACTTAATGAACTTCAGTGGGTTGTATCTCCTGTGTTTTCACTCTGTTTTTTTCAGTTAAAATTCTAGAAAAGCGTCATATCATAAAAGAAAACAAGGTGCCATACGTGACACGAGAGAGAGATGTGATGTCCCGTCTGGATCATCCTTTTTTTGTGAAGCTCTACTTCACCTTTCAGGATGATGAAAAGCTGTGTATCCTTTGAGTTCTAAAACTTCTACACAATTTGTTATGAAAATCCTTGGTTTTGTTTCCTTTGAAACATCGTTCAACAGGAATTATGAGATAAACTTGAGGTATTTAAAATACCTTAGATGGTTGCCATACAACTTGTTTCAGTCATGCTTTTGATATAAATTAAGTAAGTGGAATGATAAGTGGGGGGTTCTCTCTGTAGGCAATTCTATGTAGTTATTTAATGATTTGGGTGACTATCTGGAAAAATTACTGAGTTAACCTCCTGTGTGGTCTTTGGTGTGTTAAGAAACTGGAACCTTTATCCTAGATTTTTCGTACATACAGTCACAGATTGTTTTGGGTTACTACTATATAAAGCTTCAAATTAACCACTTACACTTTCCTGTTATATATTTTCAATATTTTATTTTGAATAAAGTGTGTGGGGGGATGGAGGGAGTTGTTTTGCTGTATCTTAATGCTAGACCTTAACTTAACATTCAGATTTTGGGCTTAGCTATGCTAAAAATGGTGAGCTACTAAAGTATATACGCAAAATTGGCTCATTTGATGAGACCTGTACCAGGTTTTATACTGCTGAAATTGTATCAGCCCTGGAGTATTTGCATGGGAAAGGAATTATTCACAGGTAATACACAAAAATTAATGCACGAGAAACATTCATGATGTCTAACTGAATGGAGATTTTTTGGAAAGCTATTAAGAATATAATAGCATTTTGCTAGTCTTAGTGCTGTTGTTTATATAATGAATAGAATTACACAAAGTAAATGGTAGGAGGAGAGTAAATCTGTTATTACATCAACTTTTCTAGCTTGAAAACGAGAACTTTGTGGTCTAGAACTAATGTTCCCAAAAGTTTGCGTGCCTTGAACTCCAGAATCAGATGACTTTTTTGGTTAATTTAGTTTTTTTCCTGTGTCTGTGTACCAAAACAAATTAAAATTCTGCTGTGTGTAGGTTAGTGGGTAACACATCTGCAAGAAAAGTAAATATTAGTGTGTCTGCTTTCATTGAGTGAACAATTTCCACAAAGTTTATCAAGAAGTAGATAAACAGTGAAATTTAGGAGAGTGTTTAATAGAGTGTTTGCAGTTCTGATGCAATTATATTTCTGGATAAGCATGTTTTGCTGTGAATTTATTAAGCAAATAAGAGCTGTTTGGTACAATATTCAAGCAAGTGTGAGTATTTGAGTCACAGAATTTGTTTTGGAAAACAGAGCTTTAGTGTCTGTAGGTATCCATGCAGTTGTTTGTAGAATAGTAGGTGGTGGTGGTTGGCTAAAAGCTGGCTGATCATAATTCTAATAGCACTAGTACTTATTTTTATTTAAAAAGTATTTTCCTAAAGCTTTTCAGTGAAGAAGTTGGGAATAGAATCTGTAGGGGCTGGATGTGCTGCAGTTTGGCTAAACGAAGTTTTGTACTTTTTGCCTATCTGTGAGTAAGCAGGCCTTGATGATCTCACTGCCATATCAGTCTGTCAGATATGACCTCGCTTATGGCTTGGGAGTTCATTTTGCTGAAGAGGTGAAGTACACAGTAGCTTAGTTTTGTGCTCAACTATTCATTACCAAATATTGTAGGAAAAACAGTAACGAATGGACTTTGCAAAATCTGTTAGCAGTACTCTGCATGTTGTCAGCTGCAAGTCAAGGAATAGTCAGTGTTTACAGAATATCTGCATCATTTGTGATGATGTGCATGCGAGACTCCAGACTATTTTGCAATGTTAATTTCTGTGCTGTTTTGAGTATGAAAATTGGTGTTTTCCAGGGACCTAAAGCCAGAGAACATCTTACTAAATGAAGATATGCACATTCAAATAACAGACTTTGGAACAGCAAAAGTATTATCTGCAGATAGCAGACAAGGTATGTTTTATTTACTTTGTCACGTATCACAAAACAGAGAGCAGTTCAGTTGGAAGAGACCTGCAAAGATCAAGTCTGGCTTCTAGCTACATAAATGCAGGAAGCGTTCCTTTGTAAATGTGGGTATATTGTATTTATCAAAATGTAACTTGAGAATGTCCTTAACTTGTATCTAGGAAACAAATCACTGAAATATATTGAAACAAATAATTTGACTCAGCTGAAACAGTAAGCTGTTACTTTCTGCATACTGAAGTCCTAGTGGCCTTCAAAGTTACTCAAACTTAATTGTGAAATTCCTGTGTCACTGATTGCTAATATTAAGCTATGAATCAATGATACTGTAAACTATACCTAATAAAAAGCCTTAGGCAGAACTGTTTCTCATTCACCAAATTGGGTAAATGTGATTTTGTACTCTGATTTAGTAAGCTTGTGTTGGCAGAATTTGTACCATAAATGTCTAGCTTCTTGAACCAAGAAGATATCACTGAGATAAAGTGAATTGTCTCCTCCAGGTTTTCTGCTTGGGTAGAGAGAGGAAATTTCTTTGTATTTTTTTTTTCTTGAAGCATTGCATAGTTTTCATTAGTTTACCTTTGAATTTTTTATGGATGGAGTGGGAGGGATTTGGTTTTTCCACAAGTATGCTTCTGCTTAACTCTTTCAATTTTCTTTATAGCACGGGCAAATTCATTTGTAGGGACAGCACAGTATGTTTCTCCAGAACTGCTGACAGAAAAATCTGCTTGTAAAAGGTGAGGACTGTACTGTATTTTAGAACCTTGCTTACTCTGTCAGTATGCCATCCAGTGGGAGATGGATGGGAAGTGTAGCTTAGTATTTCAAAGAAGGAAGATGGTTGAATAAGAGTTTGAAATATTTTTTTTGTTTAGAAAGTATTACTTCTCATCTGAGTGCTGGCTTTTTCATTTTATCTTATCTCTGAGTCCTACAGGCTTTGATGTTGTCAGAAGAAGGGAGTGAGAAATGAGAAGTTGAATTTCTTTTCTCCGTCAATATCTTTATTATGCAAAGTTATTCTTTTCATTCTTATGTAAGATGGCTCTAGCATGGTGATTCCTGTGAAAGATACAGAATGTCATGTTATGTCAGCTGAGGGAAAGGCTATTTAGGTGTCTTGGACTTGTATTTGAATTAACTTCCAGTATTTTGTGAAGCTGTATTTAAGGTTTTCAGTAGTTCTGAGCCTTTGTTAGTATTCTTCTAGTCTTCCATGAGGATTTATAAGTCTTATCAATTCTCTATATAGTTTACCTTTGAGGTAAAATAAGTTTTAAAATATGCTTTCAGGCATATTGAAACTTCAGACTTTTCTTCTCCCATGCGCCATATTGTCTGCATTTTTGTTTGCCTGAAAGAAAGCTTCTGGTTAAAAAAATATTTTGGTGGTGTTTCTTTTTCCCCATGAAATACTTAGAGGAAAGAATTTCTAATCTGGAGGAGCATGTACTGCATTAAGTTGGATGTGTCTTGGAATTGCAGTAGAGGTTAAATTGTCCTTTTTGTTCTATATACCTGTTAATTATGTCACTTGAGGATGCAGCCGTCTTGTGCCTGTAGTCAGTTGTTGTGAGATGGTTACTCCTGTCAAGAAGTTAAGTGAAAGTAGTGTGGGAATCATGCTAAAGAGGCTTGTTGGACATGTTCATACCATCTTTTTAAGTAGCAGTAGCTTAAGGATTTTTAATCATGGTTTACAGACTTGCAGAAAAAACATGCTATGTGTTTGTTTCTCCTTTCTTTCAAAGCTCTGACCTCTGGGCTCTGGGTTGTATAATATATCAGCTTGTAGCTGGATTGCCTCCATTCAGAGCTGGGTAAGAGACCTAAACTACTTCCTTGTATGTAAATCATAATGCCAACATCAAGTAAATATATTTAACTTTATCACCAACTCAGAAGTGCCACTTTCCGTGGTGCACTTCTAGTGTTGATATCATGTCTGCTTTAACTGGTGTAATGTAGATTATTTCCTTTTTGAGATCATGAAGATGGTAAATTGATTAGTTCCTTAGAGATTCTTTAATTTATCCTAGGATTTCAAATGTAGTTTATGCTGTAAGCTAACTATGCCTCTGTGAGGAAGCTATCCTGCACCTCTCCCATATTGAGCCATATGACATTTCTGTTGTTTTTCAAGTATCTCATGCTTACAAAAGCGTAGATACTTGTAGTACTGATTCTAAGGTACTTAAGGAGAGGGATTTATAGGAACTTCTAACACTTCCCTCACATTTAATATTTGTTCAGATCATGCATTGTTAAGGTAGAATAATCATGGAGAGCCAATAACTAGCTAAATATTTTCTTCTTTTGCAGAAATGAGTATCTGATATTCCAGAAGATAATAAAATTGGAATATGACTTTCCAGAAAAATTTTTTCCCAAGGCAAAAGACCTTGTAGAAAAGCTATTGGTAAATGTTTGTTGCTGTTAAATGATTTGATTACATTAGAATCATTCAGCTTAATATGCAGTTCTGTTTTCCTAATGGTTCTATGTATTCTGTTGCAAGCTGTCCAGTAAGAACAACTGAGCATTATTAGATGTGTGTGAGAATGTTTTGAAAGTCAACCTCCATTACTTGTATTTTGTGTCTGAATTACAAAGTATGGGCAAAGGAATGTCTCTCCATCAATTGGAAACAAATGGTTCTACAAAGTATGCATAACACAATTTAAGATTCAAACACTTGTTTGTATAGTACCCAAGTTAATTGGTGAGTTGCATAATGTATCATTTAATTGAAAGCAGCATTCTATACATGGTAGAATCATAGAATTACAAGGTTGGAATCAACCTATAAGATCATCTAGTCCAACTGTCTCCTCATCACCATGGCTACCACAAGCTACACAAGCTGGTAGAAATATATATTCCTAAAAAAAGTGCATCAATTTACCCTGCATTTTAGAGCAGCTAATGAATGTCTTAGAATCAACCAAAGATTTACTCTGCACATGAATATTTGACAGAGGAAGAAAAAATGGTTGTCTCATCAGTGAGATACTGCAGTGACACTGCACTGAATATGCAGAGAACATTTTGTATGATGGAAGCCTCTTGAAATTAGATTGTGTAGAGTATTAGGGATAAAATGCTATGCTGTTTGTAACTGATGGTGAGGGCAACTACTGTGTGTTCCTGTGTCCAAGCTAGTTTTTTTGACCAAGCCATTGCCTCACTGGTAAGTTCCAGGATGCATCAACATCCTGAGAACTGCTGGTTTTGGATGCTTGAGAGGTTGGTGTTTGGCACCAGCTACAGACTCCTCGAGCTATTCTGCATCACCAGAATATGATCTTATATATTTAGATGTGTTATATATTAGAATGTGATGTCCTATACTTAAATGAACCATGCTCCATCAGACATACTCAGTGTGTTTGCTTGGTTTTATTCCATCTATATGAAGAAGCAGAGCTTAAAAAAAAAAAAAAAAAAGCTATGTGGGCCTAAATACATGATCATTTAGCTAGCTATGTGAGCTGATTTAATGCAAAATTGTGCTAACAAGATGTGCTGATAAAACATCTTACTATAAGCAGTCTCTTTATATGCATGTATGCCTAGGGCAGTAAGACCAACTAATTTTAAGTTTTCATATGTTGCTATGCAAATGTGAATGATGTTTGCCTCTTTCTTGTCATTATTTTATGCCTGCTAACTTCACTGTAATTTATTCAGGTTCTAGATGCTACCAAAAGATTAGGCTGTGAAGAAATGGGAGGATATGGACCTCTTAAGGCTCACCCTTTCTTTGAATCCATTGTGTGGGAGAACTTGCATCTTCAAACACCCCCGAAACTTACAGCATACTTACCTGCCATGTCAGAGGATGATGAAGACTGTTATGGAAATGTATGTTCATCTGTATCTATCTATATATTCAAGTCTGATGCTATCTAGGCTTTCATTAAAGCAAACAGTTGCTGGCCAGAATTTGAAATAATCAACTTTTTTTTCTGATGAATGAATGTTTGGAGGGGGCAGGGGGTTAAAAGTCTTTGCTTACTTTTGACCAACTATACTCTTCTGGTGTTGAGGTGTTGTGGATTTTTTGGGGGTTTTTGAGGGGGGTGGTGAAGATGTGCCTGTTACTCTGTACAGAGTAGGCTGCCTTTTTTCCCCAAATACCAAAATGTGCTCAATTTAAAAGCAGCTCTAATTTTTCAGTACACAACTCCTAATTTTTTTTTTCCCACTTTTTTCTTTCTTCAGTATGACAATCTCCTCAGTCAGTTTGGTTGTATGCAAGTTTCTGGTTCTGCTTCTTCACATTCACTGTCTGTCCCAGAGACAAGTACCCCGCAGACATCAGGAGGCAACATTGAACAGTATATTCATGATCTTGACAACAATTCCTTTGAGTTGGACTTACAGTTTTCTGAAGATGAGAAGAGATTACTTCTGGCAAAACAAGCTGGTGGAAATCCTTGGTGAGAAGTGTGAATGTAGCTCATTCGTTGCACTGCAGTGAGCAATCAAGAAAAATTATCATAATAAAAATCAATGTTCATCATCCTTAAGCAAAGTATTAGTCACTAGTTTTTTTTTTTCTTAATTTCTATTTTTAAAGTAGTAGCTTAGTTTCTCAAGTTGTGAGTTTAGAATAGATAGAAATAACACTACACCAATACAAAGAAGTTCTTCCTCTACAGAGCCCTACAGCTAGAAGAAATTTCTACTTTCTTACCACTTGCGTAACATTTTGTAATGGTACTATCCTGTTGAGCTAACCAAAACGTGTCAACACAATGTACTCATCAGCATTTCTCTTCTCTCTTGATAAGATTTTCTCATTTATGAATTTTTAATGCCAGATTAAAGCTTTTTGGTGTGAAATGAGGAAGAGGCCAACATTCATCTGGTGAAATTGTTTGGGACTTTTTGGAGGGAAAGCGCTTGTGAGAGGGAAATGGGAAATTGCTTAGTAATAATAGTAACAATGATAATTGAAGCTGTTTCTCTGAAAAAACTACTTCTGGAGTAAGTGGTTGTTTTGTTTTTTTTTCTTTCTAAGGCATCAGTTTGTAGAAAATAACTTAATCCTAAAAATGGGCCCCGTGGACAAAAGGAAGGTAAGAGCTTTTTCGTAATCCCCTGTAACAGGAATCAATTGTCACATTCTTGCACGTTCACAACAAAGATGAGGAACCTGTTTTAGAACCTATTTACTTGTTTAACCTTGTCACATCATTTTGTTTATTTTTAAAAATGTAATATTTTCTCTTTTTGTGGTGTCCTTTCAGTTTTTGCAAAATGCTAAAAGTAAATGTGCTGTTGATGGTTTCACATTGAGACTGCAGTAAATTTTCGTTCTACCCTCTCCTACCAGTCAGATACAGTCCATTAAAAAATTGTCTTAATGCATATCTGCCTGTGAATGCAGAAGATAAAATACAAGCTCATTGTTCTTGGCTGTGTTATTTCCTGGACCTGGATAGTTTCTATATCCTGAGAGAGATAAAGGTGGCATTAGAACTACTGTAAGTGTTAACTTAAACATGGTACAAAGGAACATTGGTAGCCTGTGTCAGCTTTCCAGGAATGGAGATTGTCTTTCAGGTAAGTTCTTCCCTGTTTGTTTCTGATTTGGTCAGGAAAATCCCTGCTGGAGTTGTGTGCCAGGATCTCTGATAAAGAAACTCTGCTTCACTCTGTACAGCTAGATTTATGGAGTTCTAACAGAACGTGAAAATGCTTTCTCAAAATAGCACTTGTGTTTCACCTGGTAGTATTAATGCACTGTAGCCTCCATGAGAAAGAATGAAGTCAACTAGGTAAAGCACAAATGAAACAAATAAAAACTCTTGCAAATTCAAACATCTTATGGACCTGTTTTAATGTTATCTGTTCTGCTAAATTCAGAGATCTACAAATTTATTTTTTTCTATTAATGCTTTTTTGTGCTGCTTTTCCTGCTAGGGATTGTTTGCACGTCGGCGCCAATTGCTCCTCACAGAAGGGCCCCACTTGTATTACGTGGATCCTGTCAACAAAGTTCTAAAAGGAGAAATCCCCTGGTCTTTGGAGTTGCGGCCAGAAGCCAAGAATTTTAAGACATTTTTTGTTCACACAGTAAGTTACTTGAATTTCTTTCTAAGTTGCAATAAATGCCCAGTAACGTTAGTGCAGTTTGTTAGTGATGAAATATTTTGTGGAGGAGATACACGAGTAATTCTTAAACACAGATGTTGATGCAGAGATTACTTGTTAACATTAATTACTAGCCATAGCTTAAAAAATAAAACAAAAACCCATCTTCCACACACAAAAGGAACCTGAGAAGCATCTTCCCACAAAAATAAGTTTGTTTAATTCCAGATTAGGTAAAATTTAAGTGATTTTTGTATTTGAAGGAAGTTCTCAAGGATTTCTGAAAACCAGCATGGCTTATTTAGAGTGGTTTGGAAGGAATAGGCCAACAATATATTGACAGTTGATATGACTGCTTGCTTAATTCTGAGATGACAGGTCTACAATTATTCAGCACTATATAATGTGATAAAATTGTATTTGAATTTAAATTTTTGGAAAGGTTGCAGACTGATTCTGAATAATGATTTCATTGATAGGTGCGGAATGAATTACTGCTTTTTGGTTTAACTGTGCTTGGAATGCTCACTAAAGTGTTGTTCATTTATAGCCAAACAGGACGTACTACCTGATGGACCCGAGTGGGAATGCTCATAAATGGTGCAAAAAGATACAAGAAGTGTGGCGGCACAGATACCACCAGAATGCTGCTAAATAGTAAAGCTCATCCAAAATCTCCCAGTTTCTCTTCTTGCTGCTAGAACTTGATGTGCAGCTGATCAGAGGAATCTTTCCAACCCATCTATTACCATCTCAAGGGGAAGCATATGTCTGAAATGTTCTGTTTTTAAAAAAGAAAAAAGGAAAAAAAAAAAAAAAAGGCAAAAACCGAATGGAATTCAGGGTCGCTTTGCTCGCTCTTTGTGCTTCTGTTGAGGCTTCCACATGCGTATCATTGCAGTGAAGATCTTGCTTTTGTGCACTTCAACTCAATTTCTGCAGCAGACTAGTGGATAGACATTGCATTACCAGCTACACTTAAGATGAGTTAAAACCAATCCACACGCACACACCCTGAATCATGTACCAGCCTTGCGTTTTATGGGGCTGGAGTTTTCTGTGACTTTCACATTATCATTGATCTGTATTTCATCAGGGAGCTTTTATATGCCTCTCCTAAGCACCACTTTTTTTTTTTTCCCCCCTTTTCCTTTCCTCACAGTCCCTGAGCTTACTGGTGTATGACATTTTGTAGCCAGGTCAGTTGCACCCTCGTGTAATTCCTAATATAGTTCTGGTTGCAGGATTTACGTGGTACTTAAATAATTATGTGAATGAATCAGATGTATGTATCTGGCAGATGGGCTCCAATGATAGAGGTTGTGAGAATAAAATGCTGAACATGGCACTGAAATTTTTTCTAAAATTGAAATGTTGGCTTCTGAAGCATATAAAGTTTTAAACGTTCAGTTTAAATTTTAATATGAATCGTGTGTTTAATCAAGAGACAAACTTAGCAGCATGCTTTTAACTAATACTAACTAAAAAATTAAATAGTTAGTATGGAGGAAAAAAACAACATTACTATTGAAGTAGTAAGTAGTTTTTCTCCTTTCCGGGAGATGAGGGCTAGAAGCTTTCTTTGCAGGGTGTGCATGTTTTGTGCATTTTAGTGGGGCCAACCTATTTACCTGGATAGAGAAGAAAGTGTGAAAGCTTTGTACAATTGATTTGATTTTTGTTTGTTTCATTGCATAATGAAGTGTACAAACAGTCCTATTTTCAGTCTTTGGCCAAATATTTAAGACCTTTTAAAAACTTTTATTTTGCTCAGTTGTTTTCCAAAAATTAGATCCATACTGTAATCTGGTTTAAAAATAACAATGTTGATGCAACGGGGAAAAAGCATATGGTACTTGAGGCATATCTATAAAATGGGTTTTTTATATCAATCTCCTTTTATCCTTTTCAGTAAAAGGCTTTTTTGTGGTCAAACATTTCCTGTAATGTTACAGAGGCTTAATATGCTAAAAACAACTTCCCTAATGGTATTTCCAGCGTCTGCGTTCCTGAACCTTGCAGAGGGATGATAGGTCTGAACAAAGGCATTCCTTCCTTGTTTTGAAAGTGGTATAAACATCACACCTATTTATTCACCATCTACACATCCCATCTTTGTGCATATTGAGGTCTCTATGATGTTTTTCCTTCTATCAAATAAATATTCCACTGCAATGTTAAAAAGACAAATGTGCTATAGTGTTCTGAAAGGAATGTTTTAAAAGCAGCGGCTTATCAGACTCTCAGAAAATACCTAATTGAGAGGGTTTCTGTTAAGAGAGATTATTCATCCTTTTTGAGGAAAGAAAAGAAAAAAGCCAACCAAAAAATGATGTTACATGGTTGAATTAGGTGACAGTTCAGTTCTTCCAGCATCTTCAGCCTTTCCAAGGAGAGAGTGCAGTGCCCTTTTCCTTTGGAGGAGATATATCCTTGTCTTCTGTTAGCCCACCATGTATGTGTGTGTGACAGAAGGAAATCAGTAGCTTACAGTGCATGGCAGCGAGGAAGCAAAGGTGTCCTGCAGAAATGGCTGCGATGACAAAAACAGAACTGTTCCATTTGCATCGTAAGGAATTTTGCCTCATAAAGCACGCTCCTTGCTGCTGAAATATGAATAGCACAGTATACTTTCCATCTGTGCCTGTGATTAATCCTTTATTAGCTATCTTAAGCAAGATGCTGTTGTGAATTTAGTCGTGCAGTCATTCTGCAGCTGTCAGATTCCAGCTATGCCCTGGGTCCACTTGAGACAGCCCTAAAGCTTTGGGTTTAAGCATACAGATGTAGACTTCAAGCGAGTCTGGCAGTGATGGAGCTTTGTGTCACTTCTGTTCTTTGTGATGAAGCTCATACAAAAAGTCTGGCAAAGTTATTCTGCTAATTAAGCAAAATCCTTAGCTTCAGTAAGAGCTAGATTGGGGTTGCTTTTGGCCTTTTCACTTTAAATGACTAGCTGGAAATGTGGGAATGCTTCAGCAAGTGTTCTGTACTAATCAGGCATGCAGTCATTTCGCTGTTTAAAAACTTTTTCATAGCTTGAAAATCCTCTATCAGTATCCTTCATTCCTGCCTACCAAAACCTTTCAGCCAAAGAAATACTGTTATCACTAAGCTGCAAAATTAGTCTATAAGATGACTGTCTGCATTTTTGTGTCCCTGATGGACAGCATTGTCATTAGGAAACTGCGCCTCTCCTGGGCGTCTATCTCTACCCTTAGAGCTTCAGTGTTCCAAATCAAGTATTTCTCAGCCTCTGCTTTTAAATGAAACCTATAGTTTTGAAAGATAAAAGCAACCATGGGGATTGAAGTATGCTTTACCAGTTTGTTCACTTGCATATGTGCTGGAATGTGCTGCATACAATGAAGGGCCAGTTCCTGTTTTAGATATGTATACTGAAGCAGGGCAGCTTCAAATCTTGTCTCAAGGATGGCTCTTGTGTTTCATGGGAGTTCACAGAATGAAAGGTGCGAGGGAGATTGGCCAGAGCTGCAGATAAGCCAGGTGATTTCTCTGCTCTTTATCCAAGGTCTTTCAGAGTACAGAGATGGGTTGCTGGACACTTGAAGGCTTCAGAATCCTTCTTACAAACCCACAGAAAACCTAGTTTTGCATTGTGAATAACGACCATTTATGAAGCTACTGGTTAATAATGTTTTAATTTGTTTTGCTTGGGATTTGAACTTCAGGGATGTGTTCATAGCCTGTTTTCTGTTGGGTGGAGCTTAAAGCTGAAGTACTACTTCTGGGAAGGATTCCTGAGTTCCATAATTCTATCCAGCTCCCGGCCCAACCGCAGAAAGTTCGGCACTGCTGTGATAAACTAAGACATGGCTTTGTTCCCATTGCCTTAATGTCTGGTTTTGGAAAGGATTTATATTATGAAAGACTTGCTTCACGTGTGATGTTGAGGCATTGTGAACAGGCTGATGTCAGTTATTAATATTTCATTTGCTAAGTGCTAATGCTGAACACATCAGTATCAGGTAGGACTGTGGTCTGCTTATTTTTTCCAGTCCGATTTATTTGTGAAGTATCTGCTATAGTTAATCCTGGGGGGGGGGAGGAGGAGAAGCTCTGTAGGCTGAATCAAAGATGTGATGATTCTAATCTGCTTCCTCAGGACAAGGTGCTTGCTTTAATGTGCTTGATACCATTTTGGCAAAAAAAAATTGATTTTAGCACTCTGTTGAGGAGATGGCTTGTGTGGTGGTAGTTGCCTAAAGATATGGTGTGTGGATTCTGATCCTTTCTGCTATATGGAGTTATGTGAATAGGTGTGATATTTATATCTGAAGTTTTGCTGAATGCCTGTAATGCTTTATGCAAACATTAACGAAGTGGAAGGAAGCGCTCCTGCAGAGCTTCGTGACGCAAATTGTCTGTGAGTTGATGAGTGAGTTTACAAACTAATAGCTCGCCGTTCCCGATGGGCGTGCTTTCAGTTAAAGATGGATAAAGTCAGAAATGTTTCCTCTTTAAGTTACTTTCAGACAGCAAATAATTGGAGAAGTGATGAGCACCCAAGGACTCGGTCTGCCTGTTGGCATGGCAGGGAATGTAGGCGGCTGTGATTTGACAAAGCTCCCAACAACCATGTACTAACTCTGGATGTGGCAGTTGTTCTAAATTGTGGCAGAACTTGTAATTACTGTATCTGACAAAAGAGTAGGAACCAGGAACCATAATCTGTCTGGATAGTTGTACACTAAGCTGTTCTTCAGGTTGTTGACGGTCAGTTGTGTGTAATATTCTCTACCTGGTTTGTAGCTGTAACTGTGATGTACAGATAAAGGAAAAAAAAACCAAGAACTCGCACAAAACAATCCCCCATCCCCCAAGAACTTACGAGAACAGAAGCAAATAATGCAATGATATGATACACACTTTTGTATTTTTATTCTTCTAAGGTTATTTGCTGGCTTTTGTTGGCCTCTAGTTCAGTCTGTGTTATTTAAATTCTAATATATGAATTATTTGGATTGAATTCATGTTCGGGGCCATGGTGTTGTATGTATTGATGTACAGCCTGGAATGTGAATAATTATTGTAAACTATATTTTACACCTTTTTTTCTGGCTTTATTATATAAATTTTCTATTGGTCGATGATTTAATCATATCTCATAATTTAATAACCGCTTATACTCCTTTCGACAGATCTCTGTGCTGTAGATGTGTAGCTAGTGACCGGATGATGGATTTCACTTATGCTCGGTAGTCTGTAATAAAGGCATGTAGGGTCCTGGCCCGGCCTCCGCCTGCTCCTTCCGCAGCGCCGCGTCACGGGAAGGGGCGGGGGCTGCGCGGCGCTCCGGCGGCGGCGCTCGGTGGGGGGGCGCCGCGATCCAAGAGCCGGGCGGTGCGGAACGGCGCGGTGAGGCGGAGGAGGGGGGGGGGGGGAAGAGCCGCGAGCCGGCGGGCGGGAAGGCGCGGGCCTCGCCTCGCGGCCGGGCGGGAAGCGGAGCTTGCCGAGGTGGACGCTTCCGGGGGAGGCGCGCCCGCCGAGCCGTAGGCGGGGCGGACTCTTCCGGCGGTGAGGATGGCGGCGGAGAACCACTGCGATTTCCCGGTCGCCCCGATCGGCGGCCTCGGCCCGGGCGGGCCCTGCCGCCGGTGCAGCTCGGCGCCGCCCCCCGGCGCCGTGCCCGGCAAGTGGGTGCGGCTGAACGTGGGGGGCACCTGCTTCCTGACCACCCGGCAGACGCTCTGCAGGGACCCCAAGTCCTTCCTCTTCCGTCTCTGCCAGGCCGACCCCGACCTGGACTCGGACAAGGTGAGGGAGCGGCAGCGCGGGCGAATCCGGGCTTCGCGTGGCAGTCGGGGCCGTCGCGGCCCAGCGCCGTGCATGGGAGCGCTGCGGGAACGGCGGCGGGCGGGGGGCAGCCGGTCCGTGCGCTTCGAGGAACTTTGAGTCTCGGGGCGGCGGGGCCGATGGCTCGTGAGCTCCGCGGGTTCTCGAGTGGCGCGGCTGCCTTACGAACGTCGCACGGGGAGCCCCGGGTTGATCGTACGTTCGTTTACGTGTCGACGCTGAGCGGGTTTAGCTGTAGCGCTTCCATGGAGCGTCTGCCTACAGAGCGATGTCGTTCTGTTTCTGCACTGTCATCGTTCTCCAGTACGATTTCAAGAGTCGGATCGAAATCGCTTTTTTCTTTTTTCTTTTTCTTTTTTCCCCTCAAATTGTTCCGTTTGTTTGTAGAAGAGCTCAGGTTGGAGGGGACCTCACAGCCCCAGCCCTGCCCTGTGACGGCTGCCCTGCCACGGGCTGCCCACGGCTCCTCCGTGGCCTCGGGCTCCTCTGGGATCCTCTGGCACCCACAGCTTCCTCACATCTAACCTGAACCACCCCTCTTTTAGTATAAAGGAAAACTCTGTGAACCTGGCATTCAGTAAGTGAGGAAAAATAACCTTTCTTATCCAGGCGTAGTGTTCTGAGTTTTGGAAATTCGTCAAATAAAGCGTTCCTTGGGCAGAACAGGCTGGGAATGGGGTGATAGTGAGCATCCATGTGCTCCTTTGGACTCATGTTTAGTAGGGAGAGTACTGCTGACTGTGCTGTATTTGGGTGTAAAGCATTCATGTGAAGTGCTGGACAAGATGTGGGAGCATCATGGCAAAAACTGACTCCCAGGACTGAGTATTTGTGGAGAAAAAGGGGACAGCTTATAGCCTTCACATACACAATTAACTGATTAAAAATAAAGAGTTGATTGATATAAAAACTTCTATTCTGGTAGTGGGTCTCCTCATTTTGTCACACCTAACAGAGGATGTTTAAAAGCTTGAGAAAATGCAGAGCAGACTCTGAATAGCATTCCTGAGCTAGACATAGGAAAATACCTTCCAGTGTGGTATTGTGAGGAGTGGTTTTGTGTTTTCTTTGTTTAGTTTTGGGAGGTTTGGCTTAAACTGACCTCAGTAAATGAGGAGCTGTGGGTGACTTGCTGATGGCTCAGAAGCTGCTTTCACTTGGGAGATGGGGAAGCTTTCTTCTGAGGTTTCTTAAATAAAAAATAAGGTGTACTTAATAATTAAGGTGCCTTAATTACACTAACCTTTTCCAGTTGATCCACTGGAAAAAAAAAAAAAAAAAAAAAAAAAGAAGAAAGAAGAAGAAAGGTGGTTTGGATTCTCTTGATGTCTTCAGAAAGATGATAGGTGCATTTGTAGATCGATTGCTTTAGTTCCATTTAAGGCATTTGGCTTCCTTCATTTCATCAATTGGTGCCATCAGTCATCTTCCACAAGCATTATCACCAAAGCACTGGTATCTCAGTAGGCTTTTGGAGATGATCATCTAAACCTTCTGTCTGTACAGTGCTTGCATATTCCAGGTCTGGCCATGAGACATGAATCCTTCAGCTGTTTGGTGTGAAATGGGGACAGACCTGCAGTGGAACTGAAGTGTAAGACGAGAATATGGCATTAAGGTGCACTTTCCATACCAATGTAACTTAAGCCTGTTTCATGCATAGCATGTTCAGTGCATCTTGTATTTAAGACTAAATCTTAGTGGGTTTATTTAGTTGAAGTTGTGGCAGATATAGTCACCTTTAATAAATTATTGTGCAGGATGTAGGTGTAGGGAAAGTAGTTTGGGAAAATTTGTATTTAGAGAAAGCTGTCTTATTCAGAGTTGCATTTCTGGGCTTTTGAACCCAGTTGTCTTCAGTTGGATGTACATAAAGCTACGTATTTAATGATTAAGCATTCACTGCAATCTTTTCAGTGCGTTTGTCAGTTTTGTGCTCCGTTGTCTTGAACATCTGCACTGTAGTCATTGATTTTCACTTCATCCATTCAGAATCTGTTTTCTGCAAAATCCACAGTGACGGATGAGAGCAGAAGTCTTTGGAGTCCCTAAGGTTACTTAACCAAGTAGTGCCTGTCTTCCAAGGGTTTGGTTCAGGACCTGCCTTTAGATTCTTTGCCCTCTCTCAGCAACAACCATACCTCGAGCAGTTCCCTTACTTTTCCCCTTGAATGAGTACAGATACTGCAGACGTCTCACCCGTTTGTGAGCATACTGTCCTGATGCAAGAGCAGACCTACAGATTTTCTCTCTGATTGAGGTGTGTGATGTCACATGTTTTTAACTAATGAGCACAGATATTTCAAGAGAATCCTTGTTGTTATCTGTGTTACTGTCCTGGGCTCTGGTTCTTCACCTTTGCCACATCTATAGCAATTGAAATCAAATTGCCATTGGTGTGTTTTTTCCTCATGGTTTTACTTTTTATAGTCCCCAGTTGTAGTCTGATAGTGAGATGATAATTTTTCTTACTCATATGCTAAAGATTGTGAACAACTGCAGCTATGCAGGGCAATTTTGCACTTGTAAAACAGCAGTTCCTTCATGGTGTAGCTAATAATGTCCTCTTAACCTTTGGAGCGCTGGAACTGATCTTTGACCCAGGATTCCCTGGGTTTGATCCTGTTGTGTTTTCTTCTGGAAGATCACAGAGACTTTAAACCCCTCATTTTGAACTTCAGAAACATCAGTGTAGGAGAATGTGAATGTGGGCTTGTCTGTAGGCTGATGGCTGTTCCACCCATCCTGGACAGACTTGTCTCTGCCTCCAGATGGGAACACAGGGAGAGGTGGGGCTGGGAGAAGCCTAAGTGATGAGCCGGCAAGGCAGTAATCAAAACTGAGAGCCCTCTGTAAAGGAACTGTGAGAAATGCAGCTTTAGCAGTGTGGCTGCTGTATGGGGAATTTGTCTGGGACTTCAGCAACTTCAGAGGATGAGACCGTAAGAAATGCTCATCCCTGATGAGAATGGATCTTTAAGCAGACTCACAAATGAGTAGGTGCTTCTGCCTAAACTCATAAGGCATACATCAGCCATGTTGCTACAGTGAGAGATTACATGTTGACTCTACCAGTTACTAGAAATGAGAGTGGAAGACTGAAATAGTCCATAGATTGTACTTCATCTGTGCCAGCTGCGTACCTAGAGACTGATTGCCTCTATCATGGCTTGCACACCAACGTTGTTATTTAACTACATGCATCATAACACCTCCTTCATTTTTACTGAAAAGGCTTTGGGAAAGGCAGTGTGTTTGCCTTCCAACCACCTGCAGGTTCTAAGGCTGAGCGAGGCTTGGCAGCCTGTGGGCTGCTGCTGGGTGTGCTTCTGGTTGCAGCAGAAGGAAGATTGATCTTGGTGTTCCCTATGGCAAAACTGATGTTGAAAGAAAGAATATGGTGAAAGAATATGTTGTTCCTCTCACTTTATGTCTCCAGGTATGATAAGTGTCATTGTATTTAAGACTATTTGAGATTCATCTCAGCAAATGAATGGGTGGTAGTGGTCATGTCCAGTGTTTGCAGTAGGATTTGTTTTCTGAAGTGTTTAAATTGTGGTTCATTGGTGAATATGAAAAAATGGACAAGCAGACTCACTTACCTTGTCATCCTTGTTTAACTTCCTTCATGTTTGCATTGTTTTACAGCTTGGCATTTCCTGATTTCAGCATCTTCCCAGTATACCAGTTTATCTTTTATGAACTGTTTCATCATTCATTAAACTTATCCCTAAGCGAGAAGATTGTCAACCTTTCCTAAAAAGATTTTGGCAACTGTATTCATGCTTGATTTTTAAAACCTTTCTCAAAGTATAATAGTACTGAGATAGACAGTTAAGGAAGGAAGGAAGCACTGGATGTTTTAGATTAATCAAAATCTTCTTGGCAGCACATCCTTAGCTGTCAGCACTAAGTAATCAGCGCAAGAAAAGCATCTTAATTATAGTCATTATTCTAAGTTATAGTTCAGATGAACTTTATTTTGCCAGTGTATTTCTGGTTAGTCAGTTCGGTGAGCGTGTTGTGATATTAATGGAGTTTGGGTTGGTACTGGCAGTCAGCTGTTTTTCAATGTTTTAGGTCACGTAGTTAGAGAAGAGGTATGTTCAGGGCATCCAGATGAAGATCTAAATACCACAGGAGGGTGAGGGAAGCAGCTGTTTCTGTGTCCTGCCTCAGTGCCAAACGCAATTGCGTTTCTGTGCATATTCCTGCTGTTAGCAGAAATTCCGCTCGCTCGGTGTATGTAAATGATGTCAGTGTTTTAGATAAACACATTGGAGCTCAAAGTGTTGAGCAAAGAGTTTGATCCTGTGGTTTCTGACAGTGTCCGTTGAGGAAAATATTTGAGAAGTCATCGGCCTTGTTTTGACCTCAGTGGAGGTACTGAGCTGGGCACGGATTGCTAACGATTCAATCTGTGTGTTCATGCAATTCTTGGGCACAATGTTAAATGGGGTTAGAGATCATTTTATTTAAATTATACCATACCCTCACTTAGTTCCTCTTAAGTAACGGTGCTTTCTTGTGGGGAGTGGGGAATTAGTTTGTAACATCTATATTTTAACTCAGGCTGTGGTCTAGCTTTCTGCTGACCCTGATGAGACAAGTACATCCTTCCAGAAAAGAAATCCGTGTGCCTGAAAATAAATCCACATTCATTTCCAGTGAGACAATTAAAGGACTTTTAAGAAATGTCAAGTAGAGAGAGGTTTTAGGTATTGCAGTGCAATCATCAAACCTTTATGTATCAGCATGAATTTCCAAATGCAAGGATTTGGGTCGGTAGGATTTTTTCAGGTGGAACAAATATAGTTTTGGAGGAAAATGATTCAAATTTAGCTGTGACTGTTGGTGCTGATAATCTGTGATATTTCTTGCAATCTACTAAAATACCAATAATAATAAATTGTAAAAAGTTTTTAGGGGTGCAGTCTCAACTCTGCAGTACATATTTGTAGGAGATCACTGAATTGCAGGGATTGGAAGGGACCTTAAGAAGTCATCCTGCCGTGCTAAGGCAGGTCCCCTACAGCAGGTTGCACAGGTAGGCATCCAGCTGGGTCACAGGTATCTCCATAGAAGGAGACTGCCAGCCCCTCTGGGCAGCCTGTTCCAGTGCTCCATCATCCTTACCGTAAAGAACTTCTTCTGCATGTTAGTATGGAACGTCCTGTGTTCACATTTTAGGGCATTGCTTCTTGTACTGTCACTATGCACCACCAAGAAGAGCCTGAACTCATCCTTTTGCCTTCCACCTCCCTTTAGATATTTATCAACATTTATCGGATATATATATTGAAGGAAAAATTTAGGTACTAAAGGACTAATATTTGTAGTGATCTGTTGACAGAAAAGGGCGGCGTATCCGCTAAGCAATCCTGTTATCAAGCTCCTTCAGTTCAGACATCTGGCCATTGATGTATATCAATACTGCATTGCTCACAACTGTTCACACAGACTGAATTATAAAGGAAATAAAAGTTTTATTCCTTTGATTCTTTATCAAGGGTATCAAATGTGCAGGAAACGTTCCTGAACGCTCTACGAAATCCAGTGTTCAATTTGCTAAGCTGAGCATCAGTTGGAGGTTGCTGTCTGCCTTTGTCTGCGTGAGGGAGGCAGGAGCTGCATTTTCAGCATACCTTTTTTGTTGTTTTTTAGAAGATGCACATACAACACTTACTTGGTACATGGCAGTTCTCAGTACCCTGTGAGTATTTGTACCTCTGAGCTAAGGCAGAAAAAAAAGATTTTAGATCAAAATGGTGATGAAAAAAGATAGCTGGTATTTGAACCTCACTGTAATGCAGCCTTTGCTCTGAGACTTCAGGATTCCAACCAAAACACTACTTCCTGTGTTGTTTTTAACCTTAGTTTTCAGTGTTCACCCACGGCACCAATGCTGTGATGTTTTTATAATTGGTAACAAGGTGTGGGGGCGGTTGGTCAGCCAAGAGAAGTTGTCTGTTACACAATTTGAGTTGAATAACTGATCAGATATAATTACAACTACATTGCTGAATTTCATTTAATGTCTAAAACAAACCTGGCTTGAAGTGGTGTGGCTGTGCCTGAGTACCTGCTTGCTGTTCAGACACCAAGCTGAGTATTAGCTTGCAATTCCTGCTTGGGCATTCAAATCATTGTGCTTTTTTAGCTGTCTTGTTTCTTTCTTTCTTTGTTTCCAATATAGGATGAAACAGGTGCCTATTTAATAGACAGAGACCCCACCTACTTTGGGCCAGTGCTGAACTATCTCAGACATGGGAAGCTGGTTATTAACAAGGACCTAGCTGAGGAAGGTAGGATGTTACTAAATCTCTTGATCTCTTGTCACTTTGTCGTTATTTTTACTGCTTTGAAAGTCAACACAAATAACTTAGAAGTAGATGATGAATGTTAGTGCAGCATTTCAATCTGTTGCAAAGCTGATTGGTATTGTACAGTTACAGTATGCTGTTGTTGGAGCATTTTGAGTGATTCCTGGTGTCACAACCCAGCCTCAGAAACACAGCTAAGAAGGGAGATGCCTCTTATCGTATAATCGTGTATCTTTCCTGTATGACTCTGTGAAATAGTTTTTAGTCTTCTTCAAGCAAATGAATACCTCCTGTCAAACGAGTGTTAGAAGATATAAAGCAAAGTACATGTGAAGTCTGGGGATGTTCAGATGGATGGAACATGGCAAAAAGTAGTTTCTGCCCCCAGCTTGTCCCTTCCTTCATATCACTTTTACCCTAGGGGAGAATTACTGTTTTAGTGCTAAAGCTGTGTTGATGTGGTATTCAAGAAATTGATTGAAGAAAAATGGGATCTAACCATATTATATTATTATAATTCAATTAATTTGAATTATAGCTTGAATCTGCACTGTTAAACACAGTTTGTGGGGAACAGATAAGACTTCAACATGTGAGTGGTTGCAGTTGGTAATATGCTGCTACAGTCAAAATCTTTAAGGTGTTGTTTGAGGGCTAAGATCTCAAGTGGCAGGTAGAGCAATTCTTTGCACACTGGTAGTTATAGAGCTTTTCAATAGGAGTATTTGTGTTTTTCTCTGCTATTCCAGCACAAGGCAGGACCTGAGCTATAGTGGCCCTTTAAACTCTTGTAGAATGGATTTGTACTCTTCTTGTTTCTGTATGTGAAATGGCATTGGTTTTCTTCAGTTTGTTTTTAGGACAATTTTTCAGAATGAGCTCAACTTTGAGAACTGAATTCTCCCGAAGGAAGTCAGAGTTGCTTCTTTTACCAATCCTAGGGCAAAATGAATTGTTTTGCATAGCTGTGTAGAAGATGATGTTAGGAGCTGGTTGGTGGTTCTGACCTAGAGCACTTGGTTGCACAGTCTTTTCAAAAAATGTTCTCATTCTAGGTGTACTGGAAGAGGCTGAATTCTACAATATCACATCACTAATAAAACTGGTAAAGGACAAAATAAGAGAAAGAGACAGCAAAATCTCACAGGTGAGGCCATTTTTCAGTGTGCTTTTCATTATTTGTTCTGTATCAAGTATGGGTGGTTCCGTTTCTTTTTTTTTCCCTTAACTGTTCATTTTCCCAGTAACATACTGGGTGCCTGCCCCCCTCATTGGCCAAACTGGAGCCGTTAGTACCCAAAAAATAATATTCTAAGTCTTCAGTAGCTACCAGTATATTTACAACAGCCAAAGGGTTCTGATTTTTGTTAAAAAAATTTTTGATATTTGTTAAAAAAATAAAAAACATCCAGTTGTTCAAAAAATGTCTGGTAGTGGTAGAATTTCATTATCAAAATACGTTTGGAAATAGTTATTTCAAAAAAAAATCTCAATTTTTTCATATATATTTACATACTTTGACTGTGGTGAGATGGTCTAAATATGCTGTAGCTGCATGCTTATGCAGCATACGTACAGATGTTATTTAGCTCTCAACTTAATCTTTTGTAGTAAAGTTATCTTCTGTGTTTGTGGTGTTCTGTACTCGTAAAGATCTTGCCAAATCAGTTTCTTCATAAAAGTGAATATGACATTGAAATGATTGGGTAAAGAAAATATTCAAGTTTCTGACTGTTCTTTCACAATCTTTTCTGTCCTTCCTTAGTGATGTCTTCATGGAGACATTACAAACTTATTATTGCCCAACTTCTATTGAAGCTGGGCCATGGGATACCTGAGTTTATCTCCCAGTATTTCCCACATGGTTTCACCTGATGTGGTCCCAGTTATTCATCGTTCTGTAGGGTAAAGTTTGCCAGGGAAGTAGAAATGTTTTTGAGCATGAGACATAAGACATTCCTTGTAAGCAGGATATCAGCCTTGATTTTAAATAGTATGGTTTGCTACGCATGGAACAGTGGAGGAAGTTCAACTATTTATGGTCTATTACAACTGTCCATCCCTGAGGCATTCATGAAGCACCAAATGTGCTACAAGGTGATCCTGAACAGATGAGAGTTCAACAAAACTGTTGCTTTCTAAATATAAAGAATAAGGGAGAAAATTCACGATGACAGTGAATTCCATGCTGTATTGAGCATCTGATATTTCTTTCTAAAGGTGCCAGTCAAACACGTGTACAGGGTGCTGCAGTGCCAGGAAGAGGAACTCACTCAAATGGTCTCCACAATGTCTGATGGTTGGAAATTTGAACAGGTAACAAAAAATATATAGGATGTAATTACAGAGTCTTCTGAAAATATAGTTATGTGTCAGAGAAGTAGAAAGTCAGTTATATGCATCTTTTTAAGTGCACTCGTTATCAGGAATTGGATTGATAAAAAGATGCCCAGTTAAATTGAAGTTTTGTGTTTGTATTCTTATTTGTCAGAGAACAGAAATGCTCTCCAACGGTGAAATGGATCTGACTTTCAATAAAAACATGTACATCATGTTTGAAATGTAACTCTTTGGGGTCTGCACCGCAACGTTTGGATGGTGAATAAAGCGAAAAAAGAATTTAAAAGTTTCTAGAAATGGTAGATCAGATATAAAGAGTTCTTGGTAGAAGAGATGGGTGTGGGGGATAAATGTTTGTCAGATCCAAACAGTGGTTCTTCAGATAAAGGTCTGATAAACAACTCAAATCTCTGCAGTTGTGAGGCTGGATAGGTGGGAGCTACTTGTTTTCTTCCTTTGCTTTGCATCAAGGTAATATTGTGTGTACACTGAAGAATACAATGTAAAATGAAAAGATTTTTCTGTTACTTTTGATAATATCTGTGAATACACTGAGTAGATGGTCTCTTCAGTGTTCACATTCCTAAACTACCAGAATATCTAGACTGTGCTGGAACAGTGACTCTGGTGTAACGCACAGGTGCTCAGTCACCATGTTTTTCAATGTCTGGTGCCAACTGTAGGAGAGATGGGAATAAACAAACTTTTTATCCCATGCAGTCTCCCCTGAATAACATAACAAAAGATCATTTTAAGACTGCAGTGCACAAACCTATAAAAAGAATGTTTTGTTTGTATTCTATAAAATGTGCAAGTCTCTTATGTCACAGACAAAGCCATTATCAAATAAACCAAACCAGCACAGAGAAAGCTTCTTCTTCAGTTCTCCAGCTCAAGTAATGGAAGATCCATTTGGCATGCCAGAAACTCAGTATTAAATCAGTGAAAAAGGCTCTTACTAAATCCATAGTTTTTGTCCAGTGCATCAGTAATGTTTTTTACATTCTTCTTTGTCACAGGAAACTGTCTTTCACTAAACAGATTAATTGCTGCTGTATCTTTTGGCTGTCTTAAAATCCTATGTTCTTTGGGAATATTGTATTTTGAAATGTTATTGTTTTGGCAGTGCAACTGCAGAAAGAGCTATTGTAATTTCTTCTAGAATTTGCATTTTGAGAAATTTCTAGTGGTTTTCTTGAATGTTACATCCTTGTTTCATCCAGCTTTCTTCCTACTTTGCTTCCCCCCACATTGCTCACTCTCAGCTTCAGGCAGACAGGCACAGTAGCTGTAGTTCCCTTGCTATTCAGTTTCTCCTTACTTCAGACCATGCCATTCTCTCCTTTGGTTCTATTGCAGACCTGCTTTTAGTGGGCATCTTTCACTTAGAACATAATTGCAATGCTTTGTATAGTCCAAGCAGTTATATTATTAAGATTTGAACACACTGTAACATTTCTGTATTTTTTTTTTCTAAATAAATATCCGTTGCTCAGCTTCCTTTGGAAACACTCTTTGGGATGGCACCTGCAACACTCCATAGGTATCATTGGTGGAATAGAGATCATCAGCTTTTTCAAAGGAAAAATGCCTGAGGGTTGAGAGTCCTTGTGTTCTGCACACAATGTAATGTGTTTTAGTGGTTGAGACTGATAAATGTTTAAAAAAATCCTCTTAAAATACAATTGGATGTGATAACTAAATAGGAGTGGAAAGTGTTAAACTTTTGGTGCACTTAAGAGGATGCACCGATGCACTTTTCAAAGAACATAAATGAGCAGTGCTAGAAATCTGCAATTACGTATCAGCTGAATTCCAAAAACAACCCCTAATAATTGTGCTGCCCCACTTCAGTGGTTTTTAATGTGTTAGTCTGCAGATTATTTTTAGCTTCCATCATTACATCTTCAGGCAATCGGAAAACAAACACTTTGGCATTACTGCATAATGAGAGACTTTGGGCCATACAGAACGGCAGCTTACAAAGGCTCTAGGCAGCAGCAGCATGTCAGTCATGTACATTTTAATATTTAATGTACCCCGAGTCTGTCACCATAACACCATCCTCAATAGGTTCACTGTATGAAAAAGACAGCGTTTATCTGCTGCCTTCAAAGGTATTGGCAGAGCAGAAGAGGATAAAAATAGATTAATGGTCATGAATGTTCTCATCAGTGGTGATCTGCTTACTGTGAATGGGCAGTTAGTGGCTAGTTCCTCACCTCAATTGAGAGCTATCATCTTTCTCAAGTGCCCTTTTCTTCACTTTGAATTAAATGGGTTAGGAATTGCCACGTATTAAGATAAAATATTTGTTGTAATGAACTGTGAAATTCTGCTGAGGTTGTTACAAACCTGTGAATTTTCAGACATTTGAAAGCTGCAAGGGCAGTTCACAGTATTGACTTTAATGAGAACAAGACAATTTTTTACACAACAGTTCTTTGCTTTGGTGTTCTGTAAATCAACTCTTCTGAAGCCATTTGAAATGCTCAGCTCTTTTTTTTCCCCTCTCTAGTTGACTTTATATGTTTCCTTAGCTGTATTTCGTTTAACAGCTCCTAACAAGATGAAGCCCTTTCATTCCCAGGCTGGATATCACTTTACATAGGACCTTCCAGTATGACATCCATGTTACTTTCTGCATTTGGAATGAATGGCAGGAAAATAATGCTCTCATTTTCATAGTACACCGAACTTTGCTTTGTTTTTTTGGTACAGTTGGTTACACCACAATGATACGAGGAGTTTTCTGGTTTTGATCAGTAACTCTTTTAAATTCCCATGAAATTACAGATGGTTTTGCGACCGCTTCCATTACTTTTTAGTAAGTTAAAACTAAAATTGTGGCCTGTTCTAGGAACAAGTAAATATTGCCTACACATTTGAGTTCATCTGTTATTTGTATGATTTGGATAATGGTATGTGCTGCAGCTTTACAAAGGTTTCTTTTTGTGTTTTGCTCTGATTGGTTATTTCAGCTTGTCAGTATAGGTTCCCAGTATGGCTGTGGCCGGGCCCAGCAGTCAGAGTATCTGCTGATAGTGTCACGGGAAGTGAAAGGGGAAGAGAGATGCTTCCAGAAATGCTGCAGTGAGGTGTGTCACGCTGTTCCTTTTGCCCTCACACTGATATGCTTGGCCTCCTCGCGTTTCTGCTGCTTTCAAATAATTCCACTTTATTCCTGGGTGTACAACACATAGCAGTTTGTATGTGTTTGTGACTGGCTTTTATTTATATTCACAGTCTTTCATTGCACTTTATCAATGTTCATATTGGGTTTTTTTGTTTGTTTGTTTTTTGGTGTTTTTTTTTTGTTTGTTTGTTTGTTTTGTTTTAAACAAATGTTTATTCAGACTTGAGTTCAATGAAGGTTTTTCTTAAGAATTCTTATCTTCTCAATAGGTAATTTTTTTCCCTCAAATCTTCCTCCAAAGTTAACTGCTTTTGACCTGTACTTGTTAGGTAAAAGTCATGCAATTCGAATATTGGGAGCCTTGTAAATAACAGCTTTGAATTTGCTGATTTCAGACAGGGATGTACTTTTCTGTGTTAATCATTCTTCCAAGCCAACTATATTTCATCTGCATAATAACGAGTTACCTTTTGAGTTCCAAGTCCTCTATTTGTGGTAACTCCAAATGTGACTGGTTATTAGGTGGATAAAATATATTCAAACTGGAACAATAAATAACATGTTTATTCAGAAATAAATAACATGGAGAGACAAACATAACCAGCAGTTTGTTTTAAAGCTTGTGTTGGGAAGAAGGAATATCTTGGTTTGTTTTTTTTTTCTTTTTTTTCTTCCTTTTTTTTTTTCCCTGGGGAAAGCTTTTTGAGAAGCTAATGAATAGTGACAGTGTCTCATGTACTTTCTGGGCTGTCTCATCCTTCCCGCTCCCCTTATTCTCGAGTCACTCTTTTTTAATCTCTGTGCTACTTCCCAGTGTTCCAGAGTTTGGGAGGGATTTGTTTTGCTGGCCAGTAGCACAGGAGGCAGATCCCAGCTCTCTACATAGCTGCACTTTGTTTCAGAGTCTTATGTGAACTGATCTGAGGACCTGGCGTTCTGCAGAATTTTTCATCAGTGAAACACTTGGAGTACTTTTTCTGTTCTTTGATATATAATATATATGTTAGTCAGTCTAAAACTATAGTCTAGTATAACATCATAAAATAGTATGACAGTGAAGTGAGTTATGAGCAGAATCTTGCCTATTACATGGTCACTTGGCCTTGCAATCCTTGATTTCAAACCTGGACTGCTGCCTGGGTGTATTCAGGAATCTACTTTTAAGGTACTGAGCAATATCTATTTCTTCGAGTTGCACAGGTAACTTTTGGAACGTGGAATTAATGCACTAGGTTTGCAGGCTTTCCAGAAATGAGTAGGAAATAGGATGCTAAAGATGCGTGGAGTATAGCACCATGACATTATTCATATGTTCATGTCGTGGAGAGCTCCAGGGAAAAAAAACAAGGATTAGTTGAAGACATGAAGAACTGCTTGTAGGAGTATAGCACACTGGAGTTTTGAAGCACTTGTCTTTAATACTGCAAAACAAACTTTGTCTTGAAATGCACTGGCTATTTAATAATGGCAAAATATCATTATACCTGTTGCAGTGAACAGCTTCAATATTGTCCAACCAGCTAATGAGCAGTCAGTCTGCCACATCCCCTAAAGACACTGATGTGTAAAAGGTCATCTAATTTGAATTATGAAGCATTAGTGGGAATTTAAGTAGCTATCAACTGAGGAACTGTCAGCCTAGTTGAATCAGGATTGAGGGTTTGGGTGATGTTTGCATCTTTTATCGTGTCTGTCAGAGAGATCGTTTATTACTGTTGTGTGTCAATGAGTAAAGTAGTAATTTTTTCTTCTGATAGGATCATTTCAGCTGTTGTCGTAGCTTATCTAATATCAAGTTCTTGCCATTTTGCTTAAAGAAAAATTGACTACATGCTGATGAAATCATATACTTAAATATTATTCATTTCTCTTCATAACAAGTTAATTGTTTATGGCTTTATTTAAACATGTACCCAGCTTTTTGAATGTGTTCTGATCTGCAAGTGAGTTGAATGTACTGTTTAAGATTCAAGAATAACTGAGGTAGTTGTCTTATTTGTATTATATAGTTCTTAATTGATACATAATGCATAGACCAAACTCTGTACTGCTTCAGCAGGCTTAGAGCCAACTCAACAGCTTTTTTTTTTTCCTAAAGATCTGTACGTGATTTTTTTTGCTGATAAGAACAAGGATCAACAAATTGTATTTATGAAGAAGGTCCGAGTTGTCTTTCCAGCTTTTCAGTGTACTTGCTTAGTCCATTTGGGGCAACAAGGCAACTTTAGGGATTTTATGATTCTATCTCGCAAAAATATAATCTGGTGCAGACAGAAAAGTGTGACTTAACCTCTCCAGGTAAATGGTGCCCTTGGATTCTAATGAGGGTGTATTGGTGCTACTAAAGAGGCTTAGAGTTTCTAACTTCATTAAATGCTTTTGTGAAAAAGTGTCTTGATCACACTATTTTTTGATCAGCCTGTGTTCATTACTGACCACATGTGTATTGTCAGAAGTAATCATAGGAGTCAGGGGACAGAAGGAGAGGAAGGACTTCTGCTGATAACACCCAGTGTAGGTAAAGTAAGTTTAGTTTGAGAGTATTGAATTTTGACTGCCAATTCTGTACCGTTCAAATCTTTTACAACACTGATGGCCAGACTGCTATGAGGCTATCAAATACCAACGTGTTTCTGAGTCTTGTGCACACTGATTATGTGGCAGTTCAACTTGCCTGCAGTTCTGCTTCAAAGGGGAAGGAGAATGGCTTTCAGTTCTCCTTCCTTTCCCCTCCTTTAAAAGAGAGGCCTTGAAGACAGCCTTGCTGTAGCTCTTAGCGCAACACAGAAGGAGTAGAAGCCAAGCCTGGTAGAGAGGGATGTACACCTGATATTAGGCATGCTGTAATACCATCAGGGTCCAAAAACTCTATTATTGCCTAGGCCTGGCCAGTTGTTTCATTCTGCAGAGATGCAGTCTGATGCTTTTATGGACTCTGGCTTTGTCAATCTGTGGATGCTCTTGCTTGGCTGTCTTACCAGAGCGCTGGAACATCCGAATATCTATCTCCTCTCTCTCCTTAAAATTTCTCCTCAGATGGAACCTGCTTTTAACTGTGGTCTGTCTTTTACTTTTGTTAGGGGAGTCATGTCTTAAGCACAGATTCTGGACCAAGGTTTCACCTTGGTTTCATCTTCCCTACTCTAAAAAGTCTTACTCTCTGGTGCTCTGCCAGACTGATGGAGATACATTTGTTTTTAGACAAATAACCACAGTTTTTCAAATGTTGTTCATTTAAGAAAAACAAGTCAAACCTTTTTGTAGAGCTATTACCAGGATGATTTAATGATATAATAGAGTCTGAGGGATAGGGCAGCCTTATTACATGTCTGTAGTGGTTTGGCAGTTAGATGCAATATAGTTTTGGTAATGGCATTTAGATATAGTGTTTCTGAAACAGTTTGATTTTTAGGTGCGTGATCTGTGTCAGTAATTATAGCACCATACATTACCTTGTCATGGCTTTGAAATAAATCTTTTTTTAAAAATGAACCAGCTTCATCAGAATTTATTCTGGCTGGGAAAGGCAGGCTGTGTAAAGCTTCTAGCATTAGGCAGGTGTACTGTGTGTAAGGTAAGATAAGGTGTATGAAACTTATGCCATTTGATAAATATGTTGTATATGAGGTAATATTGATGTTTAGCATATCCTTCGTTCTCAGTAAATTGTAATTTAACGTTTAATATCAAGACTTGCAGAAGCTTATAAATCATTTCATTATACACTGCTTCCACCTATAGTCCTTCCTAGAATGTACTTCCTTGCAGCAGTACACACGTATTTCAGACGTTAATCGTAGCATCCCAACATGCTGTATCTTGCTGTTTTCCAATGAAGGACAAATTTTAATGCTGTCCACTCAGAAGATGTTTTAGTAGAAGTGCTGTTATCCTTAGTGAAGTGGTAGTTATCCTTCCTGGCTAAAGTGCTTCCTGCATGCAGCCATTTATGTGCTAAATTGTGCTGCGTTAAGACACAACATACAAATTTGTAAAAATTAACTTTGGAGGATGGGAATGTTTCCATTAAATAACAGAAACAGGGAACAGGCTGCTTTTCCTCTGGCCTAACTCTGTAGCCTTTTGTTTGACAATAAAATCATAATTGTACGCCATTAATTCTGTAAATGTTCAAAAAGAAAAGCTATGTTTATCTTACCATCAGAGTGTCAGTGTATTTGTCAACATCAAAATGTATTTGCATTGAAATGGAGACTTATGCTTCAGGCACAGCCATCAGTGTGAAGAGTGAGGAGTGCGAAGTTGTGGGATTTGTTTTACATAGAAATGCAGGTGATTTTTTCTTTCTTTCATCTTTCAGCTGGTCAGTATCGGTTCTTCCTATAACTATGGCAATGAAGATCAGGCTGAATTTCTGTGTGTTGTCTCAAAGGAATTGCATAACACTCCCTATGGCACAACCAGTGAACCCAGTGAAAAAGCAAAGGTAAGTTACTATGTGTTGGAGAAAAGAGGTAGTGTCAGCACAGCATAGGCTTTGCTAAGTAATGCAAGGCATCCCTTTCTTCTGGACAGTTCTTTACTTGCCTTTTTGTTTCCCTCCTTCAAGGAAGTAGTGATTCCTGTTCATTGTACAGGAGAGTGTAAATGGCAGAGTCAGCAGTATCTGTTACACCAGATAGCTTCTATGAATGGAATATCTGTACTGTTCCTGATGTCTGTCCTGTTTGTTGAGTACTGACAGATGTTTACTGTTTACAGTTGAGAATCTGCATTTTATTTTCTTTTGCATTTGAATAATTCCTTATTCTTTCAGTAACTCAGTTGAAAAATGTTCTTGCTTGAGTTCAACTGAAGAAATCTTACTATCAAGAACGGGAATTTTAATATGGCATCTCTGAGAAATGGTGCAATACATTAAAAAATGAAGATGCTTGGTAGCTTATTATTTACATATTTCCCTCCAGCACTCCTTCCTCTCTATAACCAGTTTTATAAAAGGGTTGCAGTGGGCACAATATCCAGGCATTTTCATCTGTTGTCTTTCAGTGTTTGTACAAAGGAAAAATGTAAACAGGCAACTGTGTAGTAAGAAGGCAATGAGTTGTGTGGACACATGTTATTCTGTGCATATTAGATGTTCTTATCATGGTGCAGTTGCTTTGTAAGAGAAGTGACTATAGATAAACTGAGTACTTCTGTCGCTGGCTTAAAAGCTTTTCATGTGGTATTTTTAAATGGGAGATGGTAAAACATCACTGATTGCTTTTTCAAGAATCATCTTTAAGGTAAATAAATCTTGAAATAATGCTGAAAAGCAATCCGGATCTTTGGCGTTGTGGCCCCAAATAGGCTGGACCTCTCTACTTTCTGTGTTGTGTAACTTCGTTTTGCTGTTACGTATATGGAGACATTTTTGTAAATTACATTTTAAAAGTACTCCAAGCTTTATTTATATTTATTTAGTGAAATTATTGATTTCTGCTATTTCATCTCTGTTGAGATAAAATTTTCAGAGAGTTCTAAGGGATTAACATAATCAAGTTCTGCTTTTGTCAGAATGCTTCAGGAAAACTTAAAGAGTCAGAAAAGAGGAGTGTGGCAATAGTTTAGGCTGGGATATGTGCCTGGAATGAAAAGTGGAATTCTTGAGCCTGATGTACATCTTCATAAGAATTTGTGGTACGTACTCAGGGAACTTCAGAAGTTGCCAGAGTTACATTGCATCCTTCACATAGTGGAAAATATACAAACTGAAACTGTCAAACTGAACTGTCAAAACCCAAATAGATAAACTTGTTCAGGGCATGATTCAACTGCTGTACAATTAGTAGCTCTGAGAAATGCTAAATCTTAGACTTCTCTTTTTAAATACTTCTTGGCTATCATTTCAGAGATGAGAACAGAGCATAACTCGACCAGGACATGGTATGAGAATTATTGCTCATTTCTATTTGAAGATATAAACATTCGCTCCTTTTGTCCTGGAAGAGTTGAGCTGTTGCTAGCAATAAATGGCAATACTGGAATAATCCTTTTTATTTATTTTTATGCTATGTATCTTATAGGTGGATGTTTGGTCAGGGTGTGAGGGGCGGAATTCCTTTTTGGCTGGGAGGTTTCTAACTGTGCTGTTGAGAAATTTGGACCGGACCTTGGGAGCTGTTGTCTCAGCAGTTCCCTGCTTAGCCAGCTTTAAACTTCCAGTCTGTGGTTTGTTCAGTAGCATCTGAGTTGGTCCTCAGGAAGTTCATCTGATTGAGATGAGGGCATCCAGTGATATATATGGAGTGAGGTGATCACATCCTGAGGCTGACTTTTAGAAACTATGAGAAAGCCTTCCTCACTGTTACTTCTACAACTCACTGGGTTAGAGAAAGCAAAAAAAAAAAAAAAAAAAAAAAACAAGTAATGTTTTGTGACAGGCACTTCAATTTTAATTAACAGGAGTGAACTTTCAAAATAGAAGAAGCATTTTCTGATACTCTGTGTAATCAAGTGTCACCTCATTCCTTCTTAGAGATGTTTGATGGAAAACAGCTTACATAGATAGGTTGGAACAGAGAAATATTAGCAATTAAAATTTTGAAATGTGTGATTCCACCACTCTCACTATGAGTGATCTATGCAAACTTTACTGCCTCTCAAACCATACTTCACTTCACTACATGTTGATGAACCTCTAGCTTGTACAAAGCATAAAACATTGTTTTGTTGATGTAATGTATAGAAAGATAATTGAAAATGTGCTGTGCTGTGAAGCATTAGCGGTTAATAAGTACAAAAATGATCAGTCCTGTTGTGTATATTTTCCACTGAGTAGTAATTTTAGCATGATTTTGCCACTGGTGTTTTTAAGGAAGAAATGGCTGGTCGAATTGCAGTAAAAAACAAAAATGACCAACAAAACTGTGTAACAGGCAGCAAGATGCCAGTCTGGGGGTGTATTTAAGCACCTGCTTTTCTTAGTTCTTGTCAGTAGTTGACTTTTTTGCAGCCTTCTACTGTGGCTGAGGGGGGGAATTTAACCCCTTTTGGAACACTGACTTAGATTGTTTCAGTGTCTTTACAGGTAGCTTTGACATTACTGTAAGATAGGCTGTGTTCCCACAAGTACTTTGCTCTTTCAGTTTATTTACCTGTAATGACTAAAGCCTCTTGATAACATCTACATCCAAAATTTGATTTTCAAGTGCTATCCCTCCCCATCTGTGGAGAAGCTAAGGTACCATCTTCAGGTTATTTAAATTTTCTGTGCACTTAAGGTCCCCGTTATTATACTGTTGGCGCTGTTGACTTCTGTCTGCAGACATTTTGGACATTTGGGAGAGGACATTTTCATGAAATCCGTAGTGTTCCTGCTTGAAATTGTCTGCTGTCATGCTTCCTTATGAAGAGTGGGGGTCCCAAGTAAAAGTAAATTAGTGCCATTCTCCAATGCTTCAAGTCTAAGTGGACTGTACTTTGTTGCAGCTCTGACTCACTTGCAATCTTTTCTTTTCCTTTCCTTTCTCTATACTTGCTGCATGCTGCATGCCACTCAGAGTGAAGATGAAGAAACGGATTACGATATGAATGACTCAGATTAAATATAAATGTCATGGTGAGCACTGGCTGCCGTAGGATTTTACCCAGATGCTTTTCTGCCCCACCGATTCCTGTCCCCAGTAGTGCTATCCTTTGGCTGGTCCTAGTGGTGTATTTGTTTGTGATTATAGCTGTGGCATGGTTAGCAGAAGCAGAATACCTGTTCTGTATGTTGGCTCTTTGACAAAATAATGAATGTGGCTGTTATCAGCTGTAGTATGATGATATCCTTTAAAGGTATGCTAAGAGAAAAAGTGCTTCATATAGATTGTATGGGACAATGCTCTAGGACCAAAATTGGTTTTGACATCTTTTCTGTTAATTACTTTTTATGTGTAGGGGCATCTGATACAGACTTGCAGACTAAATTTTCAGTGAACACCTGATCTGGCATTACATGTATAAACTTAACTGACGTACAGCATAGCCAAAATATATGGTAATTTTGAAACTAAAGGTTTTTGAATCAAGACTGCAGCTGAGGTGGGCTTGGCAAAAGATCCTATTTTTACAAAATGGCTGCAAGGAATGGATCAAATCTGAAGCTTTGTTGAAAAAAAGTAAATTGGTCCTCTGATGGAATTGAATGCTGGATTCTTAAGCTACCCAGGAGACAGAAAGTCTCTTAAGATGCTATTACATCTGCAGCAGATCTATTCTGAGTGGGAGGAAATAGGTCTTGCATTCTAGTTATCTCAGAAGCTGTCACACTCAGGCCCTTAGAAACTGAGTTTATTCAGCATTCCTGAGTACCTGGAGGAAAAACAGAATAGAAGCATGAAAAGCAGGAAAATTCTGAACACATCAGATTTGATGAGTAAGGACCAAGGAGCATTAACAATGCAAGTCTCTGTTTAGCTCATGTTCTTGCATGTTTAGATCATGTTCTTGCATGAAAACTTTCTGCTCTAGATATACCCCTCAGTCCTAACTACCAGAAGTTAGAAGATCTGCCACAACCATTTTCGAATGTTAGTTGCCTCTGCTATGGTTGAGGTGTCTTCTCTCAGCATTATTGCCCAGATAGCCACCATCTCATTAACATCTTATTTTCAGAAGAAAAGGAGGAAATTCAGATTGCAGAACAGAGTCAGTCATCCTTTGAGCAATTAGTAAGCAAGCCCAATTTTGGTATCATTCTTGATAATTGAAATTCAAATTCAATTCAAATTTCTTTCCTTCTTTGGACAAAATCACTGTGCCGTGACTATAGAAGATCCTTCTTCACCCAGCTGCTAAACAGAGGTGGATGGAGCACCTCTCTCTTGAGAGCCTGCAATCAGAAATCACTTTCTCTTTAGTAAAAGTAGGGGGTTACCGGAAAAGCATGAAGCAAAGCATGTTAAAATATTTTCTGATCTGATGGAATTTTCTACTTCATGTTGGATTTACTGTCTCAACAAGGTGTGCCAAGTTGAACAGCCAGATCTGGGGTAGCTTTATCTTACTGTATGTGTTCTTGAAGTTACAGAAAGTAGTTCTGTCTCTATTAAATAAACGTCAGAGTATTTTTTAAGGAAAAAATAAACACAAATGTTGTACTTTAGATGGGAAACATTCACAAAATGAATAGATGCAGTATTGTTTTCTAACTGCACAGGTGCTTGTTTCAGCAATGTTTTTGGCCTCATTGGCTAGAATTGCTGCATCAGACTATTATCCACCACGGGGGCTTCTGTTCCAATACATTGTTCTTAGCTACAATCAACTGCAAGTACTAAAGGAAAGAGATTAACTATTAAGCATATATCCAATTAACTCCTGATATATTTCCACAGCTTCCAGTAAGCTTTTTGTTTGTTTGTTTTTGGCTTCAAGGCCTGTCTCTTCCTTGCAGAACACATTTGTATCTTTCCTACAATTCAACGTGAAATGTGTTTTGTTTAGTACACACAGTAAATTATTCCTCCTGAAATAGGCTGTGTTTGCATCAGAACGTATCAGAGCCCATCAGAAACATCTTTCTGTATGGAAACGTATTGAAGATCCTGCATTGTCATCTGTTTTCCTAATGAAATAATACTGTCTGACTTTGAAATGGAACAGAATTTTGTAACCGCAAAGTGGGACACCGCAGGGATTTCAGTGAGCAAGTGGTGAAGTGGATTTAGAAAAACAAAAATGATTTGTTTTTTAATTTTGAAGTTAACATTCAACCGTCTCTGAAGGAGGGGTGGTGGAGTCTTTCTGAACTCTAGTGCTAAAAAAACGTCCCATGAAGTTGTGCAAAGCAGGCAAGACCTCACTTGACTGGGGAATTGGACTAAATGATCTTTTAGGGTCTTTTAAAACTCAAACTCAAACAATTCTGTAGTTCTATGATTGTAGTCACTGTGAAAAAGACATATTGGGCCTGATGACTGATAGAGGCTGGTATGTTCAATTGTCAACATTCAAACAATATTTAAAGGAAACCAAATACCTAGACTTTTTCATCTGAAACCATGCATGGAATTGGCATGCTGTGTTATAAGTGGTTGCCAACTTTTACCCAACAGGCACAAAGCTGTCAAATTCTGTGAATTGTTTGGGGTAGAATGTGTTACTGAGTTATTGGCGTGATATTTGTTATAATATGAGATTAAATTCAAATCATCAAAGGAAGAAATTATATATTGAAGACAGCCATGCTGTTCCCAATGCTGTGCCTTTGCTTTCTTTCAGTGTTTGAAATCAAGAGCCATTCCCAGCACTTAGGAAACACACAACAATTAAGAAAAAATGAAGTATCATTAGAGATAGTTTAACTTTCAGATGAGCACTGTTAAATATTTGTGCTCAGTACTTCTGAAGCTCTACTTAGTAGGTTTTTTTTTACCTCAGTCATGACTGGTTCTGTGTTTGCTTGAAGGCTCCTCTGTGGAACTAGGCATCCTTAGAGCTGACCTGGTTACTGCTGTTTGCCACTCAGGTTAGAGCAGCAATGTGAGAAATGTTGCCTGGAGTCAGTCCTAAAATGTGGATCCTTCCTTCACTGGAGGTGCTGAAGAGAATCTAAATAGAGAAGGAAAAAAATGATAGTCAAATGCAAATGGGATACATAACCCTTGTGTTGCTAGATGTTATATACAACATTTCCCAGAGTTTTCAAGGATAGATTTTTTTTTCTGTTAGACTTCAGCCCCTGTATTTAATACCACCTTTTGAAGAGAATATTAAACAAACCAGCTGCTTTTAGGAAAAAAATAATCTTTTTACTCATGGTAATAGGAATCTCAGTTCTGTAGTAACAGCTGCGATTTGTGAGAAGTGCATTCCTGCTCATGAGGTCAAAAGCTGCAGTGCTTCTCAGTTCCTTGTCTTGGATCATTCAAAAGATATCAATGGACAAAGTAATGTGTGAGAATTGCAGTGTCCTGTCTCTGTAGAAGCAGTTTTCCTGTGGCCTAGGATGCTTACCTAACTTGTGAGAACTTGCAGGAGCAAACAATATTCATGTAAAAATATATAAAAATTGCTGTCATAAAGTAGTATTTATTTTCCTATAGCTGGTCTGTCCAGCTGATGAGCTTTGTATTTCTGAACAGCATAGTAAGTATCTGTGAAGAAATGTCATTGGTTACGTGTAGTTCATGCAAAATATCAAGTCTGGACATCTGTTTCAAATGAAGATTAGATTCTTGCCAACTTGTATTCTTGGTCTTTGAAAGCTGTCTGCATCATCTCACCCACTGTGTCATTTTGCACATTTTGAATTGCTAATTCATGTTTTCAGAGGATGTAGCTTGCAGCTGAAACTTCCAAGAGTTGAGGACATTTTTCTACAGTGGCAAAAAATTAAGATTACATCCTAATTTTCACTTAAGTATCTGAGTTCATTTACCATACTAAGTAAATTTAGATCAATGGTGAGACTGAAATGGTTTACTTCTTGTATCTCCCAACCCTTAAGCTTTGACTATATTAATCAGACTCTGTTACTAGTAGTGATGTACATGTGTTTTCACAATGTTTAACAGTAAATATGATATGTATTAATCTCTCCTTTTTTTTTTTTTTTCAATCTTAAAGCACAGGTTTCAGGAAGGTCCTTGAACCAGCTTCTTAAAAAATTGATATCAGTTATTTGAAGTAGTCATTATGTTGTTCTTTGTCCTCCATTCTATAGGAATGACAATGCATGGATTTTCATTCACAGAGTTTTTATTTGCCTCTTTCAGATTTTGCAAGAACGAGGATCCAGGATGTGAAGGCAGTATTGAAGGGTGAAGTTTTTTCTTGTTTATTCCAAGATGCAGTGAGTTGTCACATTGAAGAGTCTTGGCTGCAAAAGAAAAAAATCTGATTTAGACAATTTTCTGTTGATCTGGGTTCAACCATTTTTGCCTATAAGCTGGTGTCAACTGGCTTAATGCATTGTAAGATTACTTAATGGGAATAGATGGTGTGGGAGTGTGTTTTAAGTTTTGGTTGTAGTGCATGGTTGTACTCTCTTATGGGCTATCCAACACTGGCCATCTGAAAAGAAATAACCACGCACTCATATTTTCCTCTGAGACATGTAGCACTTAATGCTTGGTGCTGGATGACCCAATGTTGATCAGTTAGCAGAAATTTTCCTACTAATAATTATAAACATTTAAAAGACAATGCAATTGGTGCTACACACACACACACGTTACAGCCCACAGACACAAATATTTGGGCCTATATTGTTTCAGAATCAGTGACAGCATCAGTGACAGCCCCAGCTGACTGTCTCACACTGCACATTCCTTATGGCACTGCAACATATTCTATTAGGTAAGAACAGCCTAGGAGATCAACTGAAACTAGCAAGTAAAAAGTTATACAACAAAGGTTTTCTTTAAAGGAAGGTTTGTATATATTGACTGGGTTTATAGCGTACGTTAATACCCAAAGGGAAGACTATACTCAGAGAAAATGGCCTTCGTCTGAGTCATTCTTGATGTTCCTTCTGACAAAACAGTCTCCTCCTGTAAAAGTCACGCTCCAGTCTTAGACAGATGTTTGGAAGGGGAATCGAAATTCACTTAAGATGAACAACAGAAAATTTTGTTTCTTTTGAGATGTTAGTATTCATATCTGTGCTTGTACTTCTAAGATTCCTGTAAGTATTGGTAACAGTGGATTATGGTGGAGATTTTTCAAGAGCTGGAGGTTATAGAAATTGGGCTGGCTGGTCCTTGATCACTGTCTCTGTGACTGGGATAGAAATCAACGTTGAGCATGAACACGAGCTTGTGCAATTGAAACTTCTTGAAATAGTGAAAAACCAGACATTCAAGATAACCATAATCAGTCTTTCTGTACTGTTGCAACTATGCAGTTAAAGAACACTTTGAAAACATCTGGTTCAGCTTGATTGATTTGTGTCCTGGAGGAAGGCTAATACACAAGACTGGAGTTTTTTAGTACACTAGGTTTTGAGAAAAATCTTTCACGTCTTCAAAACACTTAATGATATTGACAGTATAAAACCCAGCTACATTGACACATGTAGCTGAAAGCAGTGGAAGGAAGTTTCAAAAAGTTATAAAATTGTTTTGAATTCTAAAGGCGTTTGTTTTAATTCTCAGTATCTTCAGGATTTATGCGTATACTCTAGGTAATCCTTTACATGAATGCCTGATTATCAAGCACCTAAGGCCTACCCTTTTTTTCTAAAAAAAAAAAAAAAAAAGAAAAAAAAGAAAACAAAAACAACCAAAAAAGACTTACTATACATTGATAAAAGTTTGGCAGAATTTGTAAAAAAACAAGCAAACAAAAAAACATTTCTACTAAGCTGGTTAAACAGTGAGCTAAACGTTTTGTTCATGCATCTAATGCTTGAAAGGGTTTGTAATGCATTTTGCCACTTGGACGTGGTCTGCACTGAAAGCTGCTGGCCCCTCCACAACAATACACACAATGTTTGTCTTTTTTAAAGATGTTCAAAATGAATTAAATTTGCTAAACATGTAATTGTGTAGGGGAAAATGTTTATACTTTTATACTTTTTTAGGCACCCATATTTTATCAGCTTAAATTTAGCACCCAAGGTTCCCCTAAATAGTAACAGATTATCTTGTGTATCTGAAAATAAGCCTAACTATTGTCTGTGTTATCTACATATTAAAGCATTTCCTCCGCTGCAGTAGTCACTGTGTTTTTAAACAGCATGACTCCACCATATTCTCTGAGCTCCCCAGCTCATGGAATTGCAGCTGACCAGGTTTTCTTGACGAGCTTTACAGAGCACTGTGGCATTGGCGCACGCGTATTCTAATGCCCAAAATATCTGCGTAATAATCCTTCTAAATCTGCACTTCCATTGTCTCTTATTTAACCCTCAAAAGACAGAGTATTTTATTTCACAAGGTGAGACTTTCAAGAATGGCAGCAGCAAAGCATAAGTAACAAACTGAGCCAGTCGAACAAACTCAGAGTACGGAAAAGGGTTGGTTTTTTTTTTCCTAAGTATGTTTTTTCTCTGGATTTTTTTCAGTTTTAAAACATGCTTTTATGTTGAGATTACCTGCTCTCCAGTTTACATTGTATCCCTGTTGTAGCAAATTTGGGGAAAATGGTGGTTAATCATTTTGCACTTTGTTTCCGATACCTCATGGAGATTTTAAGGAAAAAAAAAAAGAAAAAAAGGCAGGTACCTTATAAATTATTTTATATGTGCTATTGCTTGAGAACACCTGAACTACCTACTTTCCTGTTCTTGCTGTTGTTGATTTTTTTTGTGAACATCTGAGGCTTTCAGATAGATGGAAGTGCAATCATGCGCCTTTTTCAAGGCATTAAGAATCAATCCCTAAAGAAGGTTTTTATTTGACTCTTGTAATTTCAAGTACAGGACGTTTTTTTTTTTTCATTAGAGTCCAATCTACATCATGTTTTTACAATTGCTTCATAATTTAACATCTTGCAGGATGAGGTTACATACGGACTTCATTTAAACCGGTGTCCTTTGTTTCTTCTCTGTCCTTTGGGGAGTATTCACTTAAGCCAACTGCTCATGATTATGTAAAACTGATGCTGAGGGGTTGTATTTGAAAAGCTAATATGAAAAAAAGCTTGAGGTGAGCTCTGGATTTTTCCAGCTTCTCTCTCTTTACATTAAAACAGTATTCCAAGGTAGGATTTAGGGTTTTGAGCATGGAGAGATTGACGAAGGAAGAAAGTAGGGAGGGAGAGATACCAAAATGTACAGTTAGTTAAGGTAACCTCTCATGAAAATGTAAGTTCTGTGAAAGGTTTAGCTTCCCACACTTTCACTCTATGAATATTCAGGGCAGTGGTTTTGTGTGTTGCTCATGCAGAAGGAGGCCACTCCAGTAGGTCGCAGTGGATTTTTAGAGGAGTTTCTCAGAGACTTTCATTGCGTGATGGACTTCTTGTTGAAGAACCAAGAAGTCCATACTTACTATATTCATTTATTTAAGTTAGGAAACAGGCTGGTTTTTAATATTGGAGATGACTGGTTTTATGTCAAACACTTTTGCATTACTTCAGGCAGCAATTGAATCAGAGTTTATCTGCAGTGCATTCTGCATTCTGAGGCTGCGAAGTTGTGAATGGAACTGTCCAAAAGTACGGGCTGACTCAGCAGGTCCCACAGTATGTGTGAAATAGATTTCTTAGCAAAAGTTTACCTGGAATTTTCTCTTCCTTACTGTGGGATTTCTAAAGATTATGGATAACTGCAGTTTGTTATCCCACAGAAATGTGTCACAGGCCTGGTCGCCTACTGAACTTTCAGTCTTCGGCATGATTATACTTGGAACATGTGGAAACTGTTGCTGGTTTTGTTTTTTCAAATTCAGTAGGCTTCTTGTCGTGATAACAGTTCCTGGGAACTGTTTCATCTTCCCACCTGAGCATTAGTAAAACATATTCTTGAAGAAACTGAGCTCAAGATACCTACCCAGCTTTTTCTCTTCAGATTTTATTCTGGCAGTAGTTGCATAGCTCCATTTCCAGCAGTGTTTCTGCGCAGTTATGACTGATGAGAAATGAGATTATTTCCTGGTATCTTTCTGGAGATACAAGAACTTAATTCAGACTCCTCTTTCTCTGAGAGTGGAACTTTTTTTAGGAGAAAAAGAAATAAATTCTAACAGATTAAACAAAAGAACATGCACTTGCTCAGGGAGCAGGTCTGTTGAGTGGGATGATGATATTTTCAGAAAACTATTTCTCAGAACAGAACGCTGCATTCCGTGAACATCTGTTGAGGTTGCTGGAAGTTTCGGTCTCTTTTTGAGCAGTAACAAACTCATACCATTTACAAATTACTGTTTCATTAGTATTATAAAAATGAACTTAGAATGCAGGAATGTGTGAGTGAATGCAGTTATCTAGGAAATGTATTATAATGTGTGTTGTTCAGTTGTTCAGGTATGCTGGAATATGTTCCTTGAGACGTACTGGGAGAACTGCTAAGAACTGGGCTTTTCTTTGCGATTAAGGCCAAGGGAAAAAAGAGAGTCTGGAGACGAAACTTGGCATTTTGTTCACTTTGTAAAACAAGAAAGTGTCGGTCTCCTATTTTAATCTCTCTCTCAGCATCAACAATCTCTGTCGAGTTTTTAAATTAACTTCTTCGATCAACCCTACAGTTGGGGTCCTTGAAACAGAGATGGGATTTTGCTTTGCCTTTAGCAGTACTTGTTATCTCAGGACAGTGGGATTAAAACTTCCAGGGGTCTCTGGTGAAGTGTCTTTCCTAACAGCCATTTTGAGGAAGCTGTCTGTTTGCTTCACTATACTTTAGACTGCAATTATTTGCAGCTTTAAGGACAATCTCAGGATTTTACCTGGGTTTGTGAGTAGGATTACTGATTCTTAAAATAGGATGAATATTCAGTTTTAAAAAAAAAATGTAGAAAGCTGCCTGGACTCAGTGTAATACAATTTTCTTTCTTTTGGCTCACAACAATCAGGAGCTGTCTTTAAAGGCTTCTTAGTGGACTGAGGCTTTAAAGGGCTAAATAGGTCTTATTTTATTGTTCAGTTCGTGTAAAAGAAGGAACTCTTCATTTTCACTGCAGAAATCCTAAGGGCTAAAATACTGTCCAGGGCTAATTTGAGGTTCTAGAGACATAAATAACTTCTAAAAAGCAGCTAGTTTGTTTTTCTAACTCAAACTCTGAAATCATTTATAGAAATTGCAGATATAACCAATTGCAGATATAATTGCGTTCATATCTTGTTTGGAATTTCAGTATCCAGCTTGGTAAGGAGTACAGTAGAGATGACAGCACATTTGCCTACCACTTTATTATTGCCCATGTTGAAATCTAACAGCTGTTGTGAACAGAACTGCCAACAGAGAGACTTTGAGGAAGATTCTGTGCCAGGAAATTGATGCTGAATATTTCATTGCAACTTAGCTGTCCTTCACTGTTGTAAGATCTACCAAGGTATAAACTTCTGGAAAGCTCAGTAAATAAATACTGCTGCAAACAGAGCTTTCTGGGTTCTTTCCAGGGTTCTCTTCAGGATGTTGTGTATAAATAATTACTATAATTAAAACAATTTATTGATAGTTATTTTGATCCTTTGGGGATGGCTGAGGCAGGAGAAGGTTCTGCAAGTTCTCCTTGCTTCGGAATGCTGAGCCTAGGGTTTGACCCAACCTAACACCTACTGAGATGTCCAGGCCCAATCAATCCGTATGAAATGTAAGAGTTGAAATATCTGTGTACATGATTCTTGTTCCTTTTGAAGATTTTACAAAAGCTCATGCACAACATTATTCAAATTGAAGTTGGCCCACGCGTTCTTGCTAGGAGAAAAGCAAGTGCCAAGACACTGTCAAAAAAAAAATGTTGCCAACCTATCTGCTTGGAACTGAACCAAGAGCACCAAACTGAACAAGTACCAAATGGCAACTATTTCAGCCTGCTTCTGTCCTGAGCCTCATCTGAGCCTCGCTGTGAAAAAAATCCCTGAATCCATTTCCTACAGTCTGTCTAGGCCCACATACCCAATTCAGCAGGTTGGTTTTGTTGGTTTTAAAGCACCTGTCTCACAGTTAGTTGTGCATCAGCTGTTTGTGTTAATATCCAAGTGGCCATACTTGCAACATGTTATTTCCTGGATAGTGGATTAGCAATAACACTTTATTTTGTGCCAATTCGTTATCTCTGAAGTGTTCTTACTGCAGCAAAGTTTGAGTTTTGATTTGGTTTTAATGCCTTTGCATTAGCCAGAACTCTTAGCACAGACATGGACAAAAAATTGAATCCAGGGAGTTTCCCTGGATAAAAAATCTGCTAGGGCTTCCCAAGACATTTGAAGTTGGTATAGTTAGCCATCATTTTTAAAACAAAGATACGATTACAAATGTGTGTGGGTATTTTTTTAACCTCCTTTTCATAACACTAGCCTATTGTAAACTGCATGAAATAAATCTGTTTTTCCCTTTTAAAGTCTGATGTCTTAAATCTTTCTTTTTAAATCCATTACGGTTGACCATAACGGTTGCTGATACACTTGGTGTAGCACTTCATTTAGACATAAAATGTTTTATTTTTCTACAGTGATTCAGAGCAGCAATACTTTTTCCTTTGTAAAGGAGATGCAGCCTTCTCTGTTTCCTCCAAGAGTTGATCACAGAAAAAGCCATGTTTATTCAGATGTACATCCACTGGGAAATTAAGGTATTTCCTTAGTGCTTATGCTGATCGTCGCTAATCATTATAGCAGGAAATTGTCCCCTCTGGGAGGGACACAACAAAGAAAAGTGTCAAGTTTTAATTAATGACTGTGTATATTTTCTTCCATTCACATAGCTAACAAATCAACCTGCATAACCTCACTGATTTCTTTTAGAATCCAGTATGTAGGTTTTTAATACAAATACTTATATCTGAAAAATGAACCTGAAACTGACACTTTGTAATAAGAAATGTAAACAAGCCACTTAGTGAACTCTGAAATCTTAAGGGGCTACACAATTAAGAATGAGGTGAATTTCATATTGATAGTTTTAATTGGTTTTAAATGCAAAACATGTTCGAAGTTTAGAAATAGTGAAATTGTGTCAGTTTACTAAAGTTATCTCCTGCATTTTAATTGTATTTGAATTTTGCTAAAATATACCCTAAAAGCAAGTTACTCAAGTAGAAATTAACTACTTGATGTGTTCACTCTTTACTTTTATCAGGCTTTGTTACTAAATGCATTTGCACTTTACCATTAATAGCACTGCTTTTAATCCAGATTCCTACTGCAGAAATCTGCAGTTTCAGGCATCTTCACAAATCAGCAGAAATGAGAGCACAGAAGGGATAAGTGTGTACCAGAAACCAGTTAAGGGGGATCTGAAGTAGATAGTTCTCCTAGACTGCACACCTCCAAGTAAGCGACAGCATCTAATTTAGACTTTATAAGATTTGGAGCTTATTAAGAGCTAATGCTCCTTTCTGCAGAAAGCTTCATTTCAGGAAGATGAAGACAGCTCTGCATGTTCAGCTTTCAGTGGGCTCCAGGCTTGCCTGGTAGTCATAAACACATAGTCCTTGTTTGTGTTACCCAAGGCTGCAGCTTGCCCAATTTCACGAGATAAATCCTTTGAATGGTGTGTTAACCATTCCTTCTAAAAATCACTGCTGTTGGTATTATCACTGGAATCCTCAGTGTCTGCAAAGAAGTGTGATTTTTTTTCACCGTGTCCATTCAGATCAGCAGTAACAGCTTTCAGTGCTGAGTTTGGAAGGATGCAAATTCAAGCAATGTGAACGCCCCAGGTGTACCCACTACACAGGAAACCTGCCTGCTACCTCAACAAATGTGTTACAAAGCTGCTCTTAAATACAGATATGTCTTAGAAGAACCCGTACTGCAAGTGATAGGACACTTGGAAAGATAAACAGAGGTTTTACTGTGGTATTTGCTAATGGTGAAAGATTGTGTAGCTGGAATGGTCTTTCATCGGATTTGGCACAGCCACTTTAACAGGCTTCCTGAAAGTATCTATTCCTAACTTTTGCAAAGAAACTTCCAGACATTCCAAATGTGTTTTCACCAAATAAAATACAACTGAGATGGCATCCAGTAACTGTTGCATGAAGCAGCCTGGAACAAGTTTTCATTAAGGTCTCTGAGACTCCTGTTTCTCCAAGTCTTTAGTGACAGTCGGGATGTTTTCTGCACACACAGCTGCTAACTCTTTTCCATCTCTCCTCCAGCATTTACTAGTTAAAAGAAAGAAAATAGCTAATGTCATAGGTATTTGTGCATTGGGATGAGAGAAAGTTGGGCAGGAGGGCCCACAGGAAGACAGGTATCCTATTTTGTATCATTGTGCTATGCAATAGGCTAAAGCATGCATTGGAACAGGAACTATTAATTCCAAGGGAACATAATTCCTCTTGAATGATTCCTTTATGGAGAGGAGCTAAATGAAGATAGGGTAAGAATATGGCAAGCAATTTGAGGATCTAGTTCGTTTCTATTTTCTGAGAGCAGCCTGGAGAAAGACAGCTCCTCCATCATTTCTGTGGAGCTGAACGGAGATTAAATTTAAATGAGAGCGTGAATTGTTTAGAGAAAAAAATCGGGAGAGTACCAGAGCACTTGGCTCACCCTCTTGGTTAAACAGGGGAGTGGCTGCACATAAAACACGTAATTTAAGCTACCTTTAAACCCTCAGCTAATGAAGACTCCGCACCCATCCTCACATTACTGCCATAGCGTCTTTATCAATTGAATTTGCTTAATACCTGCCCTTGGTTTTTCTCACAGCGCTTTAAACTGATGACGTCTTGCCTCGTGCTCCGTTATGGGGACGAACAGATCGTCGCCCTGCTCATTGCGGCCGCCTTTTCTTTTCTCAGTGGTAATTTAAATCTCCGCATGGCGGGTTGGGGGGCGCTGCCTCCATCGCGGCGTGCCAGAACGGCTGTCTGGGTGGGATGTGGGACAGTGAGGTTCTGGAGCCGAGCACCAGCCCAAGTTTATCCCATTCAATATAGCGATGCTTACTTATGGAAATGCCTAGTTGGAGTGACGGGAGAAGGGCGAGGAAAATAAGCCATGTTGGTCTTACGGTGCTACGTAGGGTGCAGTTCAATAAACAGACCACGGCAGGATGCGGCTAAAAGGAGGTTTAAAGACAAAAAATGTCGGTTTCATTAAAATTAAACACGGTAAACATAAGGAATGTGAGTCAGACCCAAAAATTAAAAATAATAATAAAAAAAAAAAAACACTAAAAAACCCACCAAACTTACAAACAAAACAAACAAATAAACAAAACAAACAAACAACAAAAAAAAACAGGAAGCTAACGCACACGGCCTCCGCCGCCCGAAACAGCCCGCAGCGCCCGCGCTTGGGGCCCGGGGATCCGCCCCCAGCAGACGGGCTCGCCCCGCCCCCTCCCGGCTTTGCCCAATTGCAGCGCAGGCAGCGCCAGGACCGCCTCTCCATCCTCCAATCAGAGGCGCGAATGGTCGCAGTGGGCGGGTCCTACCGGGCTCGAGTGCCTCGCGGCTCAGGCGCAGTGGGCCGGACCCGCTTGGCTTCCTGCGCCCGGCCGGACGGTTATAGGGCACAGGTGACCGCCTCAGCGCCTGAGGTAAAACTTCACTCCATTTTTCGATAGGGGAACGTAGGGCCAGAGGGGCAGGAGGACGTGAGAGGGTTCGAGAGGGCTCTGCCGGGATCTCCGTGGCGCTCCCTGCTCAGGCGCCGTTGAGGACGCCCGCAGGTCCTGCTGACGGAGACGCGTGAAGAGCGGCGGGCGGTGCGCGGGCTGGGCTGGGCTGCACCGCGCCGGCGCAGCGTCTCGGACGGGTCGTAGTGAGGGACACACCGCGTTAGTGAGCTCTGCACCGAGGGAGGGGGGGACGGCGGAGCCATCTCGAGACAGGAGGGAGGG
>NW_024884855.1:6041549-6104189 GCF_019232065.1 Centrocercus urophasianus | reverse complement strand
ACGGCGTGTCGCTGCCCGCCTCGGTAGGGCTCCGCGCTCTGCCCCTGCGCCGCGGCCCGCCAGCCCGCAAAGGTCTCGGCCGCTTTGGGCCGCGGTCGGCCGCCGAGCCGCGTGCGCCGACGGGCCCGCGCCCGGAGCTCCCCGCCCCGCGAAGCGATTCCCCGGCTGCCGGGCGGGCGTCGGGTCGCCGCGCGCGGGCCTCGGCCGCCACCCCGGCCGCTCCGTCGGGCTCGCGAGACAAACGGCCGCGGCAGGGCCGGCGCTGCGCCACTCCGGGCGGAGGTCCTGGGCCGGGCCGCCCCGCCGTTCCTTTCGTTGCTCTCGGAACTCCGGCGGCCGTGCGGGCCGGTACCGCCTGTGCCGCTTGTTTCGCTGCCTCGGGCAGGAGCTGACTTTGTGCGCCTGTTAGGAGGCGGTGCGCTTCGGTTGTACCTCAGCCCTTGACTTTCTCTGCCTGTGTGGGAAGGAAAGCGTATCGCCGGTTTACAAATCCTTACGGCGTCTGCTTCCAATCCGTGAAGTAATAAGCCTTAACGATTTTATTCATTTACTTATTTTTGAATGAATGAAGACTGAAGGAGCATGCTGTGTATGTACAGACTGTTTACGGGTCAGAGTCACAGACGTGATGGTTAGTGTGCCATAGGAGTGCTGTGCTGTTCAGGGTCTGTTTTATGGATAGCGTAGCAGTTTGGGTTGGGTTTGGTCCCAGCGCAGCCGGCAGAGGCGAGGCATGGAGCGCTCTTGGAAGTTTCTGGTAATTTTCTAGTGAGTTGGTTGTGGTAAACGGGCCATTGTTCCCTCCTGGTGCTGGTGTGTGCAGGAGGGAGTAAAACTAAATGGAATGGGAAGACAAATTTTCCCGCTTGTCTGGTGAGATACGATGGATGCATTTTCTCCAGCTTAGAACTTGATGCTCTTTCTGGTGATGCACCTCTTCTGTACAATAAGTTGGGGCTTAATTCTGTTCACTCGTGGTCAATTTCTCAGGTGAAGGAAGAAAAGGAAATCAGATTTGATATTTGAAACAAATGTGGAAAAAAAAAAAGTGCAGGAAAAAAAAACTACGGATTTTTTGGGCAAGATCCCAAAGGGGAAAAATTATTTTTTAAAAAAAAAAAAAAAAAAGTGAGCAAATCTTGAGGTTTAATGAAGTACTTAATTCCTTCCTGTTCCTTTGTAATTTCTGACAGCAGAATACATAGACAGGTGTTCAACCTCTGTTTATCCTGCTTGGAGCTCCAGCAGGGAGAAAGTTTGAATAAGAGATCCAGTTTCTTTCACTGAATTGCTGTTAGAGTGTATGTATTGGCAATTTGTTGTTAGATTGATTTACCTTTGAGGGGACCCCTAAGTAGTGGGATCAGTTTTTGAAGTGGGCTTTCAGTCTCAGTGGTCTCTTGCGCCTCACTACCAGTTTGTGACAAGAGGCTTTGGGTGCTTGTCTGCCCTTGCCAGGGTAACCAAAGCCCGTGGAACTGTTTGAAGAGCTTTGCCAGGCGCTGCCCGATGCGGGTCACGTTCTTTGTGGGAAGCACTGAGGTATCCTACCAGCTGTAGAACTCGCAGCCTGCTGTTCCACGTCCTTCTGTGCTGGCTGTTCTTCACGCTCCTGGAGTCATCTGGAGAACAGTGAAACTTTGAGATCAAAAAGCTGTAGGAAAACTGGCCCCCACAATTCTGGATTTCTTGTAGGGTGAAAAGGAAGTTTGGATAGGATCAGTTCACTTGCTCAGCGCAGGCAGCCGATCTACTGCACTGCCCAGAGATGACAGTTGCAGTTATTTCAGACCTTGTTACCAGAGTCTTGCAGAAGAGGGAGAGTACATATAGCATTAGTTCAAGTTCAGACGTGGCTGAGCTGTTCTATCCCAGTTGTGTTCAACAGTACTAAATAACGAGCTGAAGTTTGACTATTGCTTGAGGTAATAAAAAAAAAATAAAAGTTCAAACCTGAAAGAGAGACACTAAACATAGTTGGGGTGGGTTAAAAGTATCAGTTAAGAATTACTAATACATGAAATAATGTAATGTAACTCATTTCTTCTTCAAGGTATTCAGGAGTCTAAGTCTGGTTAGATGTGCCTGAAATGACTGTTATTAAATCCCTGGCAAGTGTCAGTATTCACTGGATTTCCATTGGCCTTAATATTCAGAGGACTGGAATAGCAAATATTAAGTAGACAAAATATGCATACCTGGGAGCTAACCTGAAAATGCAAAGGCTTATCTCATGGTCAGGTGTCTCTTAAGATATCCTGGTTAATCACGTTTGACTCATTAGTAAACTGTTCAGATTTGGACACTGAAGTTCTTAGCAGCTCTGCCACTCGGGCAAGAAGCCACTAAAATAAATACTGAGCTTTAAAGTCACAGGTTCTACTTTGTGTGAAGTAATGCTAACTAGCCTGAAATCTTCAGTTAGTATATGCTGACTAGGAAGGCTTTCTTTATCGCTCACAACCCTACTGTTGAAGTACTTGGTTTAGGAGCCAGAAGCTCTCTTGATGTTACCTGTAACTATTTAACTAGGTTGCTCAATGACAGATCTCTGAACTATTTTTACATGCTTTTTCTCTCCCTCCTTCCCTCCCAGTTCTTTATGAAATGTGTCCTGCTGTGAAATTAGCAATCACACTTAATTTCTTGTGCCATGGTAGAAGGGGGGAGGAAGTCAAGAAACTGGCATTTCAACTCAGGGAATGAAATGTAGGCACTGGGAAAACCAAAGTGCTGTGTTTGGGAAGGAGGTGGTGTGCAGAACCTCATCAAGGGATTTCAGGTCTTGAGGTGCAAAAGAGTTTTTGGCTGTAACGGTGTGTGCACATACACCAGGGAAAGAAGGATGTGGTCTAATTGGTGCTTAAGTCAAATGCCTCAAGATTTGAAAGAATTACTTGTAGAACAGACAAAGTCTTTAATTTACCATGGCATGGCATAGTGCAAAAGCCAGCAGGTTATGGAGCTGCTGAAATTATTTTCCACTGGGAGAATTTGGTTGGTGTAGTTTGGTAGGACATAATGCTGTATATTGAACCTCAAGGGAAATGCTGCCTAGCTGACTGTTAGTTATAGGGAAGGCAATGTGTTCATCTCCAGAGGAGGTATCTGAGTTGCTGTCTAACATTTGACAAGTTTATAAGCTATGATAATTTTTAAAAATTGATTTTGCAGAGTTAATGTTGTTGTTGTGGATCTCCAGGTGCTAAAAGCACAGCTGAAATTCTGCCACATGCTCATTAGTTCATTAAAATCTCTAGTAGGAGAAAGGGCTTGTGAAATAAAATTACTCCCTTTATAATTTTGTTGAAGGAGAGGTGCAAAGTTTGTTTTTGTTCTGGGTTCTCATGGGAGGCTCTGCTTCTCTTGCTGGTGAGTTGACTGAAAACTGAAGTGCTGCCTACAGTTCTGATGTGAAGTCCTGCAAGCGTTCTTACATAAGCAGGACACCAATGCCTGTTTAGGGAACATTAGAATGAATACAGGATTCTCTTGTGCGTGTTTACTGCACAGAGCATGAACGGTGCCTTCTGAAAAGCTTTAATTCTAGTTACATTCTTGCAGGAATTGTGCTGCTACCTGGAAGTTGAAAGGATTGACCGTGGGTGTGCAAGCTGATGTGACTGGGGGAAAAAGGAGGGAGAGGAGAGGGAGGGGGAGGGGTGGGCAGAAGTGTTTGCAAGGACTCTTAGTTAAGGTGTCTGTGCTGCTTGGGCACTTCTGATGTGTGAATGTGTAAATGGAGAGCCTGATGTCTTCTAATCTTCCAAGTGGATGGCAGATGTGCACGAGTAATCAAGAGTGAGATTTTAAGACGAGGGCTTTTTTGAGCTAGAGCTGATATGGTCGGGTAGTTTATGTATACAAGAGTTGCACTGTATTAACTAATAATCCTTCATCAGGGTGCAAATGTTTGCTCTAAGGGAGTGATAATATTTATTGTACTAATTCTGTAAGCTTATTTAGGAGGAAGATACTGCTTTTCTGGTGGGTGCACAAAGTACTTAGGCCAACTGCTCTTAACTCCACAGCTACCAAGTTTTAGTTCTTGTTTAAAATGGATAGAAGTGCAGTGGGGAGGAGGAGTAAAGATAAGTGGAGGTTTCTGACCACGTGGCTGATGAAAGGATGAGTTTAGGTACAGTTTGACCATAAGGTCTCACTTTAACTGCTCTTGCAGGTGAGCGGAGAATCCTCCCCTGGATCTGAGAGCTGCTCTATTGGAGCATCATGTCTGGAACTGTTCTCACATTGTAGTAGTGACCTGTGCTCTGCATGTCTGAGTTGCTGAACTTGGCTGTTACTTTAGACAGTGAGGATTCTGGAAGATTGTGCAGTTTAAATGGGCATTTAAGACCTGTCCTGTGGAATGAGTGAGCTGCTCACTGACTCCTCCTCAGTTAATTTCTGTGTTTTGTTCCTGCTGCTGTCTGGAGCCTTTCTATCAACATGACATTTGAGTTTGCTAAATACTGTGCCCGTGTTGCTTTTGTGTAGAACCCTGGATTTTAGCACAGACTTGATCTGTTAGTGGCATTTCTAATTTTTCTGTTTGCAAGAAATGGGAGTAGTGCAGGTGTTTGCCTTCAGAGCAAGCCATACCTTTCATGATATCACAGAGATCTAGGTATGCCTTTGTCAGTCACACAAGTAGGAAATCTGAGCCCTTTTTCCTATCAATGATACTGTTACTGCTACTTGAAAAATTATTTTGACAATGTGGTTTAAATCTGAAATACACAGAAATACATGTGGGCCTGACTGGGTCAGGTCCAGTACCTGAGAGGTAGCTGGTGTGGGGTAACTTGATGATGATATTCCTGCTCTTAACATCTGCAGTGTGCAAAAACATGTTGTGACTACAGTAGAGATGGAAGGCCAAAAGACTTCTTGAGTGATCAAAACTCTTATATGGAGAACATAATGCTACTTACATAATAAGTACTAAAGCAAGTACTAAAAGCAACTATTTTTGTTTTAGAGGGAATCTGAATATGTCTGGCATAGCTCTAAGTAGACTTGCACAGGAGAGAAAAGCCTGGAGAAAAGATCATCCATTTGTAAGTATATATGAGCACTGTTAACTTCCTGACTTGTACAGTTGTGTTCATGTTATGATTCTCTTTGCCTGATGTGTTACAGTAATTAATTTTTAAATAAGAAACTGCTTAAAACTGTGTTTTGCACAAAGAAATAACTGAATGAATTAGATGTGGCGTGGCGCATTCTAAGCATATCTTCTAAAATACTCACCTTTTGTTTTTGATTTGCCTTAATTCAGGGATTTGTAGCAGTACCTACAAAAAATCCAGATGGCACAATGAATCTAATGAACTGGGAATGTGCTATTCCAGGAAAGAAGGGGGTAAGGCATTCTGTTGTGCTAACACTTCACTTGTGCTGGAAAGTAACATAACTGTGATTGTGTATTAGGCTGAGAACTGTGAGAGTATGAGTTGCATAGTTTAATGTAAATATTTGGATTGTGCCCCTGGACAAAACTCACTGTGGTGTTGTTCAGCTTTTGGCACTGATCACGTTAAGGAACGTTCTTTCAGAGAAGCGTGGAAGGATCCTGCATGGGGCAAGTTGAGAGGCTCCTCTGCTTAATGTCAGCAATGATTGTGGTTTGTCTGCTTGCTAAACTCTGGTTTAAACTGCCAAGTTTGAACACTTATACTATTCAATTATTTCTGGTGGTTAAGTACCAGTAACGTGTTGCTGTGGGTATTTTTGTCCACCAACTGGTGACACTCCTCAGTCCTACAAGGTGCTGCGCTGTAGCACTAGTCTTAATCTTTTGAATTTCATGGAAAATAATTCTGTAGTATTAACTTGAAATCTGACTGCTTTCAATTCTGTGGAGTTCTGCCTGTTTGTGTTATGGAAATAATATGATCATCTAACAGAGGGTTTTTTTTTTTTACCTGATTTCATTTGTACTTCTCCTGAAAATAAACTTAAGAGTTCTGGTCTTTACAGAAATTAATCTTTGCCCTTATTTCAGTCAGGGTGGTCAGCTTCTGGTTGGGAGGACAAATGCAAACTTAATGCATGGAGGCAGTCGTTAATGCACAAAGCTTTTTTGATTCATACAGTGCTGGTGTTACTTACCTTTCTGATTTGTTCCATTTTCCAAGTTATTTGGATACATTACTTGTGAATTCAGCAGATGCATTTGTGTCTTCGAGATAATTCTATTCATTACTTGCAAGAGAATGAAAAACTCCCATCCTTGGTGTCTTGTCGGGTGCAGGGTGACTGTTGTTTTGCTTCTTCTAATACCTCTTCTTGGCATCTTGCCTAAGTTCCCTTAACAGCTCTTGTGCTACATTCAGAGAATGCTGTGGGCAAAACCTGCAGATTCCATACTGTTACCACAGGTAGATTAATGATGAACGTAAACTTGCTGCTGAGGATCCAACTTAATTCAATCATTTGATAGCTGTCTGTATAACAGATAACCTACTTTTGTTAGACTCTCAAAAATGCACACTTTATTTTTTTAAAGTACCTGATGTGATTTAGCACAGCATAAGGACAAACTTATCCCCCTGTGTCTTACTCAAACAAGGTTATCCTCGCAGTAAGCAGTTGTACCTTCGCAAGATGTCACCTTTAAATACCTAAAAACTCCTCCAGCCAACGTCTTTCCTCCTAGAAAGTGCTTCACCCTACGAAAAGACTGATTACATTCATGTAGTTCCTGATAGGAATCTAACAAAAAAAGTAGTTTTTAATCACTGTAGTCTCTTCAGCAAGAAGCAGTGTGCCTTGTTTGTCTCTACCAGCAAAAAGTAGTTGCTGCATATTGTGCTCCTGTTTGGAGGCACACTGTACTGCAGCTCTTTCCCCTGTTGCAGTACAGTGGTTGAAACCACCAAAGTGCTTTCTTGTCAACCAGGTGGAAAAATTGTAGTTACAAGTGATGTTGTTCCTCTGAGAAAATCCAGGGAACTGCAAACCTGTTAGTCTGATCTTGTTTGGAAAAGTTACCAAGAAAATTATTCCAGGGGCTACTGAAAAGTTAAAAAAAAAAAAAAAAAAAAAAAAAAAAGGCAACTGTTAGCAGGCATAGGCAGTGTGGGTTCATCAAGAAAAAGGCCTGCCTTAGTAATGTGATCTTCTCTGATAAGGTCACCTGCTTGGTGGGTGATGCATGTAATCTGTCTGTATTTTCATAAGGCCTTTAATACTGTACTTTATGGACAACTTATACTACTGTGATATAAACAGGTTCTTGCTATTCTAAGTGATGAACTGGCTCAAAAGTAGAGCTCGGAGGGCTGTATCTGGCTGGTAGCTGGTCACTAGTAGCATTCCTCAGGGCTCCAGTCCAAGGCTGGTTGTATTCGGTGTTTTTTATCAGTGATCTGAATACAAGAGTGGAATGCATCTTTGGCAGGTTGACTCCCTGGAGGGCTGAGAGGGCCTTGAAAAGGGATCTGGCTAGGACTAGAGCATTGGGTCATTGTCATTAGCAAGTTCAGTGAAGGTAAATGCTAGAGTAATGCTGGACATTGGCACAGACTGGGAGCCAAGTGTTTGGAGACACGCTCAGCAGACGGGGAGCAGGAGATGCTGGTGAGCACCATGCTCAACGTGAGCAGCAGTGCCCTAGGAGCAAACTGCATTTTGAGTGCATTAAGTGCAGCGTAGCCAACTGCTCAGAGGTAATTCTGCCTTTATATTTAGCATTGGTGTGGCCTCACCTTGAGTATGGTGTGCAGTTCTGAGATCACATATAAATATAAAAATATAGCACAGCACAAAGAGCAACCAAGGTAGTAAAGGACTGGAAGACTTCTTATTTGTTTCTTACATACTGTGACTGTATTTGTATCTGGAATTACCAGTGTTTGTATCAAATCTGTCGATGACTTGGCAATACCTGGAAGCTGTAGTAAAGTGGAAAAAAAAATACAATGAGCTGATCTTAAAAAAAAGACCTCAGTAGGATAACTTCTCTCATTGCAGGTAGCATGCTGCAGCATAGAGCAGCTCTTTTCTAGTGGTGTAGAAAAAGTGTCTTGTGCTTTGTCTGGGGAAATGTTGTTCTTGTTTTCTTTTCCCAAGTTTGACTTGTTGTAATCAAAACATGACCTTAACTTCTTTTGTAGACACCATGGGAAGGAGGCTTATTTAAACTACGGATGCTTTTCAAGGATGACTACCCTTCTTCACCCCCAAAATGTAAGAAAAATGACACCAAAAAAAACCAACACGCCGTACATACAGTAGATCAGTATTTAATAGTCCATGAGGTTGTACAGATAGTTGTCAGTTTGAGTTTTTTTCTACTGAAAGTTTTTTTTCCCTACCCCACACTTGGCATTTGGAATATCGAGATGAACTGAGCTCAGTGCTCAATGCTAGCAAAACTAGAAGGAGAAGAGTTACTGCTGTTTAGATTTCCTCAAAGTCTGTCAGAAGCACCACTTGCAGTATTCATATTTCATCAGCACTCTAAATTAGAGGTAGTAATAGGTAGGCATGATTAGTTTAAGTTAAGTTGTAAAGTTAGTCTTCTATGTGGAGAACTCACAGTAAAAAAAAAAAAAAAAAAAGTCTAGTTCCATCAACTTTTGCTTTTTCATCTGTCCATTCTAAATGTGGAAGTTTTATTTATTGTACCTGGGATTAGAAAAAATACTTGTTTTACCTGTGGATTCTTCTAAAACTCCAGCTTATGTGCTTAAGGTAAGATGTGTGGCTGGTGAGACTCCTAATGCAGCTTCTGCTTTCCCATCATATTTCACTGAGCAGCTGATAAGCACAACGTGATTGTAATGTAAAAATGGATTAGAAAACTGCAGTAATATAGACTTTTCATGTACCATTAAACAAGTGTTCTCTACATTCATCAAGATGATAGCTGTAGGAATTAAGGCTTATAAAGAACTGCTAGAATATAGTCTGCCAGTAGGAAAGTTGTATAACCAACCTTCTCAATCAGTCCCATAGATTAGGCTTGTTTCCTTTTGTTGAATTCATGCTGGTTATACACGAAGTGAAATTGAACAGCAGAAACTTGGTGTAGTTGGTATGGGATGTTCAACACAGTACAGTGAGAGGAAAATAAAAAGTGACAGGCAGTATCTTTGTAGATCAGTGCATAGGATCTAAGTATAGGATTGATTTTAAAAGTTACTGTGTAGCTACTGTGAACCTTTTTGACAGTTTCTGTTCCTAAACCAACACGTTACTGGTCTCAGTGATGCTGTGAAATGGCCTGCAGTGATAACACAGACAGGACAGGCTTCCTGCTTTTGGTACAGGCCAAGGCAAAGTTCAGTGCTGTAGCAATAGCTGTGAGATCTCCCATTTGGTGCCTGAGGCAGGTTAGATGGGGAACAGCTGTGCGGAGAGAAGTGTGTGTATCTCTCTCTCGCTGGTCAGTTTGTTTGTTCTACAGCCATGGTCTAAACAGTCTGTTACATATTAGCCTTGGCTTTGTATGCAAGTAACATTTTTCTTTTCCCCCCTCAGGTAAATTTGAACCACCATTATTCCACCCAAACGTGTATCCTTCAGGCACAGTGTGTCTCTCCATCTTAGAGGAGGATAAGGACTGGAGGCCAGCAATCACAATTAAACAGGTCATTAGTTGTACATATGCATAAAATTATCCTTCTTGCTTTGCCTGTTCATCTTACATGAACGTAAAATGTTCGTGGTGTGTTTCTATGGTTGGGATTTTGGGTGTGAATGTAGTGATTTTCGTTATTTTTTTCTTTTAGTTGCATGTTTCTTCCTAACTTAGTGATATCCATGCCTATGTTACTTCTGTACCTTCTTCCACAGATCTTGTTAGGAATACAAGAACTTCTAAATGAACCAAATATTCAAGACCCAGCTCAAGCAGAGGCGTACACAATTTACTGGTAAGTATGTGATCAGCATGAGAGCTGCTGTGTTGCCTACAGCTGTCTGTTGCTGATAGTGTTACATGTAGATGGTTTTGAAAATGATCAAGGGAGCTTTTCTGCCTTCATGGCTATGTCCTGTGGAGATGCCTAGCTTGTGCTGAACTCAAGTTAAGCAATATCTTCAGCATTTATAGGCTAATGGAACAATGTGACAACAGAAAGCATGAAGATGCATTCAGTTGAACCATGATTCTCAGTCCAATACAGATTCCTTTCCCCTAAAAGCTAACTGAGGAGTAGTGACAAAGGATAATGATTTCATGAGAACACTGACAGTGAGAAGGCAGAGAGTGGATTTGTTGACAAGTTCCATTGATAAATACAGGAGTAATTCAGTTCTGTCCAGTTATGTGCATCCATAAGTGCTTGTGCCTGAGGGTTGAAGAGCTGCTGTGGTTGCTAGAAGGATTGTATAATTTTAGAAAACTGATGTTCAAAATTGTTTTTAAAAGCACAGAAAGCTTGTAGCTTTAGTAAAATTAAAATTTGAACCAAAAACCCCCACGCTTTCTTAAGCTTAATCTTAAAATTTTCCTACCATTAAAAATGGATGACTGACCCATAATTCTTAAGGAAGCAGCACACCCCATGAACGTTTTTGGCACTGACAGCCACTGAAATAACAACCAAAATAGAAATGTAGAATTGGACAGAACAAGTCTTCAGGAGCATCCCAAGTCAGAAAAATAGCCTGTATGCAAAGTCTCATTAAAATGCCATGTCAGAAATGTCTTACAGGACCCTAGTGAGAAGGAAGCATAGGGACAGATAGTGTGTCTGTATCTTATTTATAGACTTCACTCAAGGTTATTTTTTAAGGATCTCTGAAGACTGGGTGAGGGCATTCAAATGGAGGATGGTTGTAGGCAGTGCCTTAGGGAGCAAGTAATGACAAGGCAGACCCCTCCTTTTTTCCTCTTGGAAAAGAAAAAATAGTCTGAGGAATTGTGGAGCAGGAATAGAATAATTCTCTGAAAACAAATATAGCCTGTGACCCATTTTATACTTTACTCATACATTCATGCAAAAACAGTCTCTGCTGGCCTTGTTCCTGTGTTACTGCACAGGCTGAAAAGGCAGGCTGTTAATTTGTACCTCAATGACTGGTTGGTACTAATTAATACTGTTTCAAGGATGCAGTACTTCATAGGAAGTAAAGATGAGTTTTAGTGTGTATGAGCTTTAAATCCCCTTTGTTTTCAGAGGGAGGGAGAAAAAGATGGGAGAAAGAGATCAGAGGGGTCACACACAAGCTACTATTTGTATTAGTGCTAAGGCTTCCCACATAATAGTCAAGCACTGTTTCTGAACCTGTTTGTCTATGAGCCACTCCCCAAAAGTAAGATCTGCTTCTGCTGAACTGTGATGAAATAAATGTAAACCAAATTTTTATTAAAAACAAGTTGTTTTGTTTCAAGTCTACAACTCTGCCTGGGGGGGAGAAGAACCTTATTGAAAACGAACTGGGAATTATCCTTTTCATGTCTTTTGGACTTGCATAGTGTTTCAGCTGGGTTAATTTATTTCTACAGCTGTACATCAGGACACACTTGTTACTGCTTAATGAGTAATTGTTAAAAGCAGCTCAGCAGGGCAAAATTGATTGCATCTGTAATTAGGCGTAGTTTAACAGCACTGCATTTGCATCTTCCTCAGTTTGTCTTTTAGTCAAGCTGTCAACTTCATCAACCAAGTAAGAATCCTTGGACTTGTTCTCATTTTTGGGATTGCCTTTGCACAGTTTTTCTGTAACTGCAGCACTTCTGATGTGCTGAGCTACTTCCTCCTCTCCTGTAGTTGTGCAGTCTGCTATGAAAGGCAGTCGTTTCTTTGGGTACTGAGTTGGGAGAATTAAGAGCTAGAAATAGGAGAGAGAATTGTACAACATGGTCTGATTTGTCAAGCTTTAATTGCCCTTTCTTTTTCTTCTATTCAGCCAAAACAGAGTGGAATACGAAAAGAGGGTTCGAGCACAAGCCAAGAAGTTTGCACCATCATAAGCATCTGTCATGCAGCATCTTAAAAAGGAAGGGATTGGTTTGGCAAGAACTTGTTTACAAAACTTTTGCAAAATCTAATGTTGCTATGTACAATTAATATCCACTTAGGGGAGGGGGTTGTATGTGTGCCATTTTCCATATTCGCCACTTGTATACAGTTCTAAATTTGCTGAATTGCCCCCAGTTTTTTCATACAGGGTCTCTTCCTTCAGTCTTTTGTATTTTTGATTGTTATGTAAAACTTGCTTTTATTTTAATATTGATGTCAGTATTTCAACTGCTGTAAAATTATAAACTTTTATACTTCTATAAATTCACTAGTATCTCTAGTTACTTTGCTATCTGATGCAGGCATGCTTTAAAATGTTAGAACTATATTTAGCCTTTAGCTGGCTGTATGGAAAAGTAAAAATCATGCCCTCCACCCCCTTCCCTCCCTGAATTTGTTTTTCTATCTTTCAGAAACTAGGTTGTTATTGCTTAAGAGCCTCTGAGATCCAAAGTCAGCCAGCATCCTTATTCTGCATCACTTCCTTTGTGTTTATATGGCATTGTCTGTGTTGCTGTTTAGAGTAAATAAACTGTTTATATAAAGGGCTTTGTTTCATCATCTTCATTAAAATTACTCAAAGACTGCTGTTGAAGCAGCTCTGAACACAAGTCAGTTTTTAAGAGCTGTGATGCTATGCTTCTCAGCTGCTGCCTTCCTTCATTTTCCCTGTCCCTGCCATAAGGGTGGTCTGTCTCTGAGCCCTAGTGGTGACCACTTGCAGCTGTTCTATATTTGATCAGTTCCTTAAGCAGTTTATAGAATTGTATGACTAGCTGGAGATCCAACTGCAAAGGCACCTGCAGACTGGTACGAGCACTTGAATATGGAATAATACAAGTACAGTCTAACACAAAGAAAAATTGCAACCCTCCAAAGAAGGTGAGGGGACCTACAGGATCTGAGCCCTGTCTGTACAAAGTAACATTATGGATTGCCTTTATATCCAATTCTGCTGAAGGGTTGGTGGAGGCTTGTTTAAAATTTGAAACCAGTTGGGTGCAGCTGGGTGAAACTTGAGAGTATCTACTAAAAAGTGAAGGAAGAAAAATACACTAACAGCTCCTCTCTTGTTATGAAAAAGGCAACCACATGGAGCAGTCTTTCTCAAATCTTGAAGGAATGATGTGTGTTTGTGACTTTGTGGAGGAACACTTCAATAATGCAAATACAGGCAGATACACTGTTGAACCAGCTGAGATTTTGTGGTAAAATCATGAACGTGAAATGTTAAAACAGTGTCTATTGCTTTGCACAGCCTGTACCTGAGCAAATCGAGTCTAACACTGAGAAAACAGTGAGATTTTAAAAGAATTCTTGGTTTTTTTTTTTAAGCTGAGGCATTTCGTTTACCCTAAACTGGGTGGAGTTGAAATGTATGGGGCAGGGTCAAGCCTCCACAAGTCAGAGGCTCTGTATGTTGCAGGCAATAACAGAGTCGTGTTTTCCAGGTAAAATATACTCGGGAATTGTTTGCTGCAGTGTACAAGTGAAAATAATCCCTATATAAATCACCAGAAACATCAACTACAATGTTTTTTATTTACATAATGAAGCTTTGGACCTTTAAATAATTCTTTATGGAAGGCCTATCTTAAAAACCTGTACATGCATCAATAGACCTACAAACCTACCTGCAGCCCAAGATGAGAGGTCTCATGAACAAGACACTTGCTGAGCACCCCACAGTTACAGGTGGAAAGGCTACATTGTTAACAAGAAAGTTTATTGGCACAAGGCAGTGTAGAACTCCGTCAGGCTGTTGACGTGGTTTTGGTGTGGTTTTCTTTTCCCTCCTCAGGTAGTTGATTTATTATTGGCTGTTGTTGAAAAAACTTGCCAGGATCATCTTCTGGACTGTTCTCACTGCTGCTCTCACTGGTATCATCTGGAGTGCTCACACTGTCCTCCTCTGATTCTTCATTACTTTGTGTTATTCTGGAAATATTTTTCAGGATTATAAAAGCACAACAAACTTCTAATAAGAAAAAAAAATTAAGTTTCATTACCTTGAAGAATTGATTGGCCTGTTGGGGTTACAAAACTCCTTTCCTGAGTCAACATCAAATGGATCTGGAAAAAGAAGAGATACATTTAGATGGTCTGACTTCATTTATTTTTGAGAACATTACTGGCAGGCAAGGCATATGAAACCTGGTTCAGCTTTCTGAAAAGCTTAACTCATGACTCGTTTGGTTACAAGAGGTCAGAAGCCAACAACATACAATTTGTTCACTGTTACTGTCTTATTAAGTTATTCTACATTCATCATATTTCATGAGATTAAAGGAAAAAAAGGAGACTAGTTAGAGGGTGGGTGGTGGTTGGGAATTCTTCCTTACCTATTTCTTCTTCTTTTACTTCTTTGACACTAGCTAGAAAGTCCTTTTCAACACCTAGCACTTCTTCATGGCACTGACAAGCAGCATATTTGTCCAAGAGATTTTTGTTCAGCTCAATAAATGTCTTCCCCCATTTAAATTTCCTTAGAAGAATGGTGGCTAGGTCTGGAAATCCTTCAACAGAAAACAGAGGATCACTGGTCTTCAGTAGGAGATATCAGTCAGCTCACAGGTTTCTAAGCTCAGCACCTCTCTCCCTATCACTACAGCACTGAGGTGTACACCAGCTTTTTTTTTTTTTATTATTGTTTAGGGATTCAGATTTCTTCAAATTATTTCACCTTAACTTGAACAGCTCATCAAATTGAGGAAAAGTTCAGTCTTCCAGTATTACATGAAAATATTTTGTACAGTTAATGATGCAGGCTGTAGATCCTGCAGTCCTCCAGTGAAAGAGCAGTTGCACATATCTTCAGAAGGTAAGGTTTGCCAGCAGTACACTGGAGGATGCCTGTTTGATTGTCAAGCAGCTTCTGTGATGAGTTTGGAAAACAACTTGAGGGGACAGTTTGTTTTTATTGCTCTTAACCAGAAGAGCAAAAACAGAACACAACAGCCAGCTGCTACCTGTCACAAGGACAGAGGTGCACAAGGATTCACCATCTTTTCTCTGGTGGTTTTTGGTTACATGCCATGCTGAGAAAACTTGGATCATCAGATCCTGTGCCCTGGACATGAACCCCAGCCTAGTGATAACTGATGGCTACCAGACAGAAGCACCTGGAAGAGAACTATACAACTTCATTCTAAATTCAGGACCAAACAGGTCAGCATTAGTTTCTGTCAAAAACCATCTCCTCATCATATTACAAATGTCAGAACTGCTGGTAACGTATTTTCTATCAGGCACATTGCAGCCTACCAACAATGCAAAAAGCTGCAGCGAAAGCTTCCACACAAGACAGCTTGCACGGCCGGCCGTAGTTGATAGGATTTGCAGCCACCAAGTAAGGCAGCAGCCTTAGATGACCTCCTCTCATTTTCTTAAAGGGCGTTTCTTCTAATTTGGCCCATGAGCAATCTATAACTGCAATTCCATTCTGAGCAATGATGTGCCTGAAAAGAGAAACATCTGTGAGAATTTCAATTGCCTCGTAATACCTGTGACAAATCTGAATGCCCCCTTTGTCAATCAAGAAGTTTGTTTTACAGTGATCTAAAACAGAGAGGTACGGTACAGTAACATGGTTTTCTATAGAAACTGTAGGTGGTAAGAAAAGTTTAAAACTGAAAATGAAAAACTGAAGGACTAAAAGCATGACAGAAGCGTAGTTAAAAGTTACATATTCATGCTTAACAACAAAGGTCAGACTTAAGCTCTTTGCCAGCTTCTGAAAAAGAATCTTTTCTCTGAATGAATACATCTTTGTAAAAGTTCTGCAGCCACATCTGAAGAAGCTTCTGTGCTTCTCCACAAAGCGCTGTGGTTAACGGCTTGCACTGCCACAGCCTCACAGCCCAGGCAGCATCTCCCGGAGGAGATGCGGCAGCTCCAGGCCGTCATTCTGCACGCAGCACACACTTGGAGCTCTCCTTAGGAATCACAGACACTTTTCTCACCTAACCCCAGATGTGTAAAAATCTTTACCGAATTTTAATAAAATAGCTCACGTTCACATATCAATAGAACACAGCGCAGCAGGAAGGTCAATGTTTACTCTGCAGCAAACAGTTTCGGCCGCAATCGATGATTAAAACGTTCTCCCCCAGCTGACACGAGGCGCGCAGACGTCGCACCGCATCGCCTACCTGTCGGCGGGAGAGACGCAGACGGCGGCCAGAGGGCTGAGAACGACGCCGGGGAACCTCTGGCTGAGGCGCAGGTTTCGGAGCAGCCCTTTTCGGGCCAGTTTCCTCCCGGTGCACCTCTTAGGATCGCAGTGTCCGAGCTCCCACATGGCAAGAGGACACGGAATCTTCGCCTCCGGGCCGCACTCCTCGGCGCCCCGCTCTCCCTCCAAACAAGCTGAAAACAGCAGGCACGCATTAGCAGGGAGCGCCTCCCTTCTGTCAGGCTCCGCGGAGCGCTTCCCACACCTCTCAGCGCGACCTCCGTTTCCGCAGCGAAGGCGTCGAGGCTGTGAGGGTCGCGCCGCGAGGCTGAGGCACCGGCGGACGGCGGCACGCGCCTGCCGCGCCTCGGAGCGCCGCGCCTCATGGCCCCACGCTTCATGGTCCCGCACTCCGGCGGAGCGGCCCCGATGGCCCCGGCGCGCACTTCCGCTTCCGGCGGAAGTGGTAATGGCGGCCGCCCGGCTGCTGCTGGTGGCGTCTGTGGGCGCTGCGTTGGGTGAGCGTGTGAGCGCTGCTGGTTTGTCCCTCCCCTTCTCCACCCGTCCGCTAACTGTTCTCTGCTCGGCAGGTCTCCTCGCATCGGCGGGCAAGATGAAGATCGTGGAGGAACCGAACACGTTCGGGTAGGTGGCTGGTGCTCGTCGTGTCCGCGGCCCGTCCGCACCGGGCGGCCTCGAGTTGTGCCGCTCCCTGCGCCGCAGCCCGGTCGTTCCTCTGGAGTGGGGCGAGACTGACTGCCCCAGCTGGGGCGGTGCTGCTGTGGGCCCGCTGCCCGTGGCTGTAAGTCTGGGGCTGCTCAGGCAAGCCCGCGAGGAAGGAATTAAGGATCCTGATGGAAGGAAAGTAGGGCTTGCATCAACAGGAGTGGCAGCAGGCAGAGGAGTGGGGTTGTCCTTCTCTGCTCTGCCTTTGTGAGGCCCTACCTGCAGTACCACGTCCAGACCTGGGGCCTCCAGCACAGGAAAGATGTGGAGTTTTGGAGTTGGTCCAGAGGTGATCAGTGGGCTGGAGCACCTCTGATGACAGGGTGAAAGAGTTGGGCTTGTTTAGCTTGGAGAAGACAGGGCTGCGGGGAGACCTAATGGGGGCCTTCCAGCACTTGAACGGAGCTTGCAAGCAGGAGGGGGTCAGGGGGACCAGCTTTTTACATGGTCTGATTGTGATAGGACACGGAGGAATGGCTTTAAACTAAAAGAGGAGGGACTTAGGTTAGATGTAAGGAACAAATTCTTATTCAGAGAGTGGTGAGGCCCTGGCACTGGTTGCCCAGAGAACTGTAGATGCCCCATCCCTGGCAGTGCTCAAGGCCAGGCTTGATGGGGTTGTGGGCAGCCTGATCTGGTGTGGGGCAGCCAGCCCACAGCAGGGAGTTGGAACCAGATGATCTTAAGTTCTTCTCCAATTTAAGCCATTCTCTGATAGCGGAGGGGGTGGTAACAACTAGAAGCATAACTCGGTCTTTAACTTTTGTTCTTTCTAAAGGTTGAATAACCCCTTCTTGCCTCAAACTAATCGACTGCAGCCAAAGATGCCCCCTTCACCAATATCAGGTATGTGTAAGCATTACCTTTTTGTACAGCTTTCATCATTTTCTGACAATTGTTTGTAGTACAATCTACTTCAGATACGTGCAGGCAAATACTAATTTTATTTGTCATTTTGTGGCCTTCATGGGAAATAGACAGGGCCAAATATTTTTTGTAAATTCTGAAGAATAGCTTAAATTCTGGGTGTTCCAGGACCCACTGTTGTTTAGACTGCTTCAGTCATGGTGCTCTCCTTATGTTTTATTCTGTATTGTTTGAGCCAGTCACAGAACTTCTGATCTTTATTAATAAAGATCTTTTTTTGCTTGAAACCATTGCTCGGTATCCTCGAGATTGTCACATAAAAGCCATCCTGGCATCTGATTTGAGTTTTTAATACTTGTTGGTTTAAAGAATTTCTAAGGCAAGTCTTGGAACAAGTCACAGAGGCTCAAAGCTGCAGTACAAATCCAACACTAGCAAAACAAACAGGAATTTAGTATTTTCTAGATTCTGTGGGAGAAAGTGAGTCAACATACACTGAGCACAAAGACTAAGTAATAGGAAATAACAGGAAATTGATTATGTTTTTAACATTTGCCTCCTAACCATAAGCAGAAATCTAAGCCTCCTTAAAAGTTCAAGTTCACCAAAGGGATTTTGGTATGGTGACACCAAATGGGGTTTTACTTACTTGTGGGGTGTTCAATGAAACCAAATCAAATGCATATATTCTGTATATACAGCGTGTGAAGGGAAGGAATTAGAAATGGAATTAATAATAGGGAGAATGCTGAACTGAAAGATGCCAAAGGGATCAGGAAGAAAGTTAGCAATGCAATAAAATACTTCTTTTTCTGGATATGGGAACTTAAATGTAGTCTAAAATTGGGAGTAATTTTGGAAACTGCAGTCTGTGGTGCGGAGCCTTCCCTTGCACAGTTATTTCATTGCCATGGAAAACTGGCACTTTTTAATTCACAGGACAGTCAGTGTAATAGTAACTGTAATTACACTTCTGGAACATGCATTCAGGAAACAGACACGTGAGTGCAAGGTATTCCTCAGATACATGAAAATCCAATTTTGTTGTTAAGTAGGGAGAGGATCCTCCTTGTTGAGACACAGATCACATTTTGTAGAGATGCCAACCTTCTGGCCGAGACTGTGATAGCAGTGCTGACTGTAGAGCAGATGCAGGATCATAAGGTCATGAAAATGAAAATGGGAAGGAGAACCTGCCTATATCCCAGTGCTTAGGGCATTCTGGGGCAAGATTCTGGTGTTCTGATCTTCGCTTCTAGGAACACTTTTGTAGATCCTAGGTAAGAATTAGATAGAGTCCTGTCCTGGTAGTTGTAGGGTTGGAATGCAAGATGCTTTTACTTTATCTGCTTTTGTAGTCCATTTTCTTGCGCTTCCCACAGAAATATTTTATTGTTCCTTGCAAAATTAGCTTAAACAAGGGACTTTGAAATAACTCCTGTAAACACGTATTTCAGAACTTTGGGCCTTTTTTTTGAATGACAACTTACCTGTCCTGAATCACTTTGGCAGCAGTTCTACAGGAGCGTTGTTACTGCTGAGCTGTTTGACAGGTTTATGTGCTGAACATTGCTCAGATCAGATGGTGAGAGCCAACCGTGATGGGGAATGACCAGTTTGAGAACCTCAGTGGGACCTCAATATTGGTCACTGTTCTGAGCAAAAGGGCTCTGTGGGTGAGGAGTTCAGATGACTGAGAATGGAGACAGCTGTCAGTAGTTTTACTGCCTTCAGTTTTTGTTATTTAGGTAATGTCTGCGTTACCTTTCATGGATCTGCTGTCCAGATATTTGTTTGTATACAGGTTTCTTGTTTCTGCTGTAGGGAGAGGCTAAAATCTTTCACTGAGTGCTGAAGGTAAAATATGTTAAAGCTTGTGAAGTAAAACAATAGAGGGTACTTAGGGTAATTCAGATGGAAAACACAGATTTCTTTATGCACAGCATAAGAATTTGTCCTATTCTGTACAGTTTTTGTCACCACAATAACTTGCTGGAATTTAACCCAAAGCATTATTCTTCCTTGATGATGTTTTGTGGTGTTTTTAGGCCCTGTGCATCTCTTTAGGCTTGCTGGCAAGTGTTTCAGTTTTGTGGAATCCACGTGAGTAACAACTTTGGATATTTGATCATATATTTCTATTAGGAACAAACCAGTTCTTAATTCCCACCTGAAATATTTATTCTTTTTCCCTTTTCTCCCAAAGATATAAGTACGAGTTCTGTCCTTTCCATAATGTCACTCAGCATGAGCAGACTTTTCGATGGAATGCCTACAGTGGGATTTTAGGGTGAGGCTTTTAGACCTCTTATGTTTTATCTGTGTTGTTAATAGACTGTTTTATAGATTTTCAAAAAGAAGGCAGTTTTAAAATTGTTTCTTCTATCAGAACACTGTAGAACTCCAGGTGCTGTGCATAGAAGTAAATCATCTTGAAATGCTTAGATATTTTTTTTTAATTTTTTAGATAAAAACAATGTCCTGTTTTTAGGTTTATTAATAACCTGTGCTGAGTTGAAAGGCTGATACATTCGTGTGAGAAATCCAGCAGTGTGTAATTCATGCTTATATTAACAGAAGTTTCATGCTAACAGTTTTCTCTTTGTTGTGTCAGTTCCTCAGATGGGGCATCAGCAACTTCTCTGAGTGCCAAAATGTACCTCTGTGCACAGCAGTCAGTAAACCAGTATGAGATGAAAAGTGTACATCAAATCACTGAGCTTATGACTAGCAGGTGTAGAGACCAATTGTAGCTGTTTCACCAGCACTAGAAGTCCTACAGGCAAACAGAGTTGCACTCAGTGCTAAGATAACATGATGTGTTTGTTGCAGGATTGATCTGCAAACTATTCTGTTGACCTTAAACAAGGGTTGTAAGCACAAATACTTTGCAAACTGAAAGGTGATTCAAAACTGCTCTCAAAATAGTGTTGGTATGGCCTGCGTAGCAGCTTGGGTAACAAATTCCAGGGTTTGTAAGGTCTTGGCTATAAGAAATGGAAATAATGAAGCAAGGCAAATGAGGCATATGCAATTAATTTTAACACAGTGTAAGGCTATTCCTACATTTCTTCCTGAATTTCCATGTTTTCCTTATCAGAAACATAAAGTGAGGTTTTGTTTTTCTAGAATCTGGCACGAATGGGAAATTGACAACAACACGTTTGTTGGAATGTGGATGCGGGAAGGAGACTCGTGTGAAACCAAGAGCAGACAGACAAAGGTATAATAACAAAATTCCTACATTATGCTAATCTAGGCATGTTGACTGCAGACAGTTTTGTCACTACAAGCTGAAACATTCCAACCTTGAAGAGTTCATGATTTAAGGTATAATATAAAACAAAGATGGATTTCTGTAGCAGGTTGGTGAGTGGATGGAATTAGTCAGAATTTTATTCTGATATTAGATACTGAGTTTTCTTAGGTACTCTTGTTGGAGACTTTTAACTCTCTTTTTTTTTTTCCATGATTGAGTGTAAAGCTCTGGTATCATCACCACTGCTGGAGACATGCAGTGCTTTATAGTTTGTGTCAGGAAAAATAAATAAAAAAAATCTTGTTTGATTCAAACTGCTGTCTGTTGTGCTTAAGAACATCCAGCAAAAAGGAAGGAACAGAATTAGGCAGTTAACAACAGTATGCCAAGAAGCTACACAAACCAGGTTCAGAAAGCATGCAGGAAGAATTAAGGAAGTAATAAAATAAATGGCAATAGAATGGCTTCTGCCAGAGAAACCAACTAACGAGAAACAGACTGTGGTCTGAGTGCAATTTGAAGAAAAAAGTAAACATTCCTGTTTTGTCAAGCATTTAAAATGTTCCTTTTCACTTTCAAACAGACTTTGTGCCAAAAAACTGTTCAGCTAGAAGGATCTTTGAGACTTGTTCGGTGTGCAGCACGCGATTTGTGCAAGTCCTTGGTCGTTTCATTCATCGAAGTTTTTCTTTTCCGCTTTCCATTTCAGTGTGCTGTGCAATTACAAGGATACAGTTAATTAATCCTCACATTTCATTTAAGCCTCATGTTTCCTGGTGACGTAGATGACTGTCATGAAGGATGACTGTCTTGACTCTACTATCAAACTGTAGAGTTTGAAACAGGCTCGATTTCTTGTGGAAGGTGCTTAGATATTACAGTGATGATTGACAACACAATATTTGAGAGAGGTATCTGTGATTGGAGAGAGTGGGTAGAGATAAGAGGCAGAATGTCTTAGCCAAGGTTAAAATGTTCTTTGCTGTGATTGAGGTGCCTTGTAAACATGTTTATTTCCCATTAGGACTACAGAAGGAGTTACTGTTCTTGTGTGACTTCAAATATTGTTATTCAGATCTTTCACTGGCATTTAGTTTTGAACAGACTGATGCCAAAAGTCTAAAGATCTAAAAGAACACTTTTATAGTGACTTTTGTTCTCTGTAACAGTAAAAAGAGGAGCCTGACATCTAGCACCATAGTCAGAACTAAGATTTTCTAAATGAATTCTGCTTTTGTTGGAGGAGGTTCTACAGGGTGTCCTATTTACCCTCCAGTTTACTCTCATTCCTTCCAGATCTGTACTGCTTGGGAGACCAGAGGAAAATGGTAGATGGGGATCGTTTCCCATTACAGGAAGGCATTTTCATGTGTTTGAGAAAGTAACTCAATTTCTAAGATGTGTTAGCTATGATTTCCTTTCAATTGGTGAAGGCAGTGGAAGCTTTGAGACAAGTCTGCATAGAAATTCCTCTGTTAGCCTTAGAAGACAGGAAATTGATTGTCACCTGCTTATGTGGAGGTGTTTCATTCACCTTTGTTTTTTCTGATGTTTAGGTCCATCTTGTTTGTGGAAAGAGCAATAAATTGGCTTATGTATCTGAGCCAAGTACTTGTGTTTACTCCCTCACATTCGAGACTCCTCTTGTGTGCCATCCCCACTCTCTTTTGGGTAAGATTTAGGAAGCCATTTCTGCATGAAGAACCTAGATTACTGGTGTAATAAGAAGGCTTATTACACCAATTTCAGAGCATATGTTTTTAGGTCTTTTAAGTTTGTAAGTTGATTTCAAAGAGAATTACATGTAATACATAATGCTAAGTGTATTTAAATACCAGTCATTATAGCAGATACATCTTTCTCAACTAAATAGTCATTGCTAATAGAGAACCATTGACTGATATTTGCTGTTTTCTTGGACTAGCCATAGGAATCAGCCCTACAATATTTGTTCATTTATATACATTAAAAAAAATACTTCTGACAAAGAAATGTGGGACCTGCTAGTCGGAAATGAGATAAATTTGGTTGGTGGCATTCTCCAGAAACATTAAGTCAGTGAATTGGAATTGAAGTTTAAAGCCAACTCTTGAAAGCTGCATGTGTGCTACCAGAAAAACCTTTAACTAATAGAAGACACAGTTTGCCTTTCATTTTTCAGTTTATCCAACTCTGACTGAAGCACTACAAAGGAAATGGGATGAAGCAGAGCAGTCTCTGTATGATCAACTAATAACTGAGCAGGTTTGTTAATGTTTATGAACTCTACTTGTTGTCTGATTGGCTTCTGTAGTTTTTTCTCTTGGAACAGATGCATTTATTTTGCCAAATAAAATAGCACTTCTTGTGCTCTGTGATTGTTTATATATCAACAGTTAATTGTCATTTTTAATTTTTTAATTTTTTTTTTACAGTGAAGCTTGGGGAACTAGGGCAAGGTACAGGGAGATGAGTATTAGGTAGATTTATTTACAATAACCTTAGAATCTTTTGTAGGGATACAAAAAAATACTGAAAGAGATTTTTGAGGAAGCAGGACTTCTGAAAGCAACAGAAGAAAAGGAAGCTGAGAAACAGAATACGAAAACAAGTCTGCAGTTTGAAACAGTGGATATGTGCAATAAGGTAGAGAGTATAATATTTATAATGTGGAATTAAATTGCCACCTTTTTACTGTATGATTCATAATATAATCTCCATGTTGTTATATATCTTTGGACAGTGAGAGCACCTTCCTGTGTTTTCCTTTCTTAGGAATACAAGAAACTTTCCGAAGAAATAAAAGTCCTTAAGGATTTATTAAGTCAGCACAATATTGCATACAAAGGAAGTTCTGGTGAGTTTTTTTTTGTCATTTTTTCCCACTATTTTCTATTTAGAATGAGTATACTATTAGATATATATACATTATATGTATTGTTTTTGGCTACATGGATTAAGTAATCATGCATGCAGGTCTCGATTCCTGCACACAGGAGACTTCTTTTGCTCCCAGGAAGTCTCTTGATTATGTGACATTTGAGCTTTGTTTAAGAAAAAAAAAAATACTGCTGTTATCATAATTAAAGTTTGTCTCCAGTACTTCACGTGACAAAGAAAATCTGTGTTAAAGCACCCATAGCTCATAAGCATATTTTATATAACCTTGCCTTATGAATAATCAGCCACAAGGGCTTCTTCAGGAGCACTTGAAACGTTTTCTGTATCTGTTTGAATTGCTTTCATTCTTCCTTAGTCACCTCTTCTCCTCTGATTTCTGTTAGATAAGTGTCTCATACAGTTCTGAGAAAGAATGGCTGTTGGATACTGGCTATGAAGTAGCAAAGTTTATCTGGATTAATTTCAGACTTTTTTTTTTCCTCCATTCCTTCTAATCCATCATGCTCATTATTACACGAGCTGTTTGTCTGAATATATACATATATTCCCCTGAATATACGTATAGCTTGCATGCTAAGAATTGGCACCTCAAGAAACCAACAAGCTTTTGAGCGACATAGCTAACTTCTTCCTGTTTTGAGGAAGTTTCTTTTAACTTGTAGACTTCTTCTAGGAAAATCTTTGTAAAATGTGTTATTCACATGTTTTACCTGTTTAACTCATGCAGTATTTCTGCCAGCCTGTGTGGTAGCTCATTTAATTATTGCAGATTAGAACTCTTATCAAAAGAACTCGTGGCTTACTCAAGCTGACTTATTTCAAAATTATTCAATGAATTCTGTGACAGGAATATTTGTGTTTAAATGTGGTAATAACTTCTGTCTTCAACTGAATGTCACAGCTGAAAACACCAGTGTTGAACATGTAAATCACAAAAGGGCGACTGCAGAGACAACTGTGCTTAACGGGTCAACGAATGCTGAACGTCTGCATGGTGATGCAGGGATTTAGAGTGACGCTGTGCGAAAGAACTTGCGTGGTAAACAGCAGTTTGATATAGAATGTCAAGCAGCTGACTGTGTATCGTGACACTATGATGATTTAACTCTTGTGGGTATTCTCGACTTCCTCAATTTCTGCCCTAAAGCAAAGGGAACAGTGGAATGTCAGTGCCATCTACTGACACCAGCCGGCGAGTTTCTGAAAACACTGATGAGAGCAATTTGAGACTGCTGTGGAGCCAAGGTTTACAGATTGTATCTCCGTTCTCAGCTTTGTTATTTTCTTTAATCAAGCGTGCTAAGAGGAACTGTAAATACAAAACAGCCCCGGGCACTGCTCTGAGGTGTTGTACAAAAGGTATTGGGCAGTATTCAGAACGTGTTACTTCACCTGTATGCTAAACCGAGAGGTTTCTTATCAGACTTCAGTGAAAGGAATGAATAAATAACGCACAGCACGCATCCAGCTCTGCTCAGAGGCTGGTGTGATCTGTGGATAAGGTGACTGCTGCTTAGGAGCTGGAGAGCTGCGCAGAGAACACTCGATTGTTAAGAAGAGTAGTTGTGTGAATACGCGGCAGTTCTCTGTAACGGAATAAAGCGGACTGTACTCCCTCAACGTGTGGAAGCTCTTGCGGAAGCTGGCTGCACCCTGCGCGCCTCCCGTTTCCGGCCGCCGCATCTCAGCAGCGCTCGAGTGCCCCCCTGCGGCCGGCTCGTGCATGGTCGCCGCTTGCAGCGCTGAGGTCGCACTTCCGCTTCCGGGCGGCGCGGGGAGCAGAGCGGAGGAATGAGCTGGGCGCGGGGCGGCTGGCGGTGAGGCGGAGGGCTGGGCGCTGGGATCCGGGATCCGGGAGCCGACAGTCCAGCGCCTCTGACTCGCGTGTCTTTGCAGGGCGCGGTGCGTCTTGCTCCTGCCCGGCCCCCGTAGGTGGCTGGCGGGACGGCGCGGCACCGAGGGCGCAGCTAAAGCGGATCCAGAGAGCGAGGGACCCATCCCCTTCTCTTCCAGCAAGGCCAGCCCGCGGGTGTGGAGCGTCAGCCAGTCTATGGGGAGTGATTACCAGAGGCCGTGGGTGAAGGTGCTGCCCCTCATCCTGCTGTGCAGTGGGCTGTTGCTGTGGTGTGCGTTTAGGGAAAAAACGGAGATTGACGAGCAACTGGAAGCCCTGTTATCTGGTCAGATCGTGGACCCTTTAGACTCGGCACAACAAAGTGATGCTCCTTCACAGATACAGAAGGAGAGATGATGAGCGCACCGGTGGTGAAGGAACTGCCAAAAGTTCAGCTGCTTAAAGGCTGCTCCCGCACTTGATTTGGAAAATGTTTTTCTGTCCTACCACCAGCCTTATCTTGCAAACAGGATTTATTTATCTTGCTGCTTTTTGTTTGTCTTCACTTAGCAACTTACAGCAATAGCAGAATGAATAGTCTTTTTCTGCATTGCATGGCAGGGATGGACAGGATGTATTGCAAACTAGCGTGTATTTGTAGATATGTTGTGTTCAACTCGGTTTTTTCCATGGATGTTTTTTTTTTTTTTCTTGGTTGCACAGCATATTAAAATATCAAAGCTGTATGTCTGTAATTTGGTTGCTGAAGGTGACCTTCAGCTTGCGCTCTGCTAGTGCGGAGTACATGGAGTGCATTCACATCATATTGAGGACACCTGTATTAATGTATGATGGATTAATGTTCAGATTACTTTGTAATTCTACCAAACAATGCAGGATTTCCTTAATGCACAGTTAGTGCTGGTTTTCTGCAGCATAACGTGTTTGACATGCCTAACTAAAGTGGTCAGTGCTTAGGTGGGAATTTTGCAGAAACTGTAAGTGATTGATCTGCGTCAGAGAGGGGAGGGAGCTCCTAATTTCACAGCCAGCTTAGTATCTAATTTTAATCTACATTCGCAGATACTCTGGAGACTTGCCTGGGAGAGGAAGAACACATTGGTGTGACTTAATTCTCTTTCAAGTTAGGTGTATTTTTATTTATTTATTTATTTATTTTAGGCTTTCCTCTGTAAAGATACAAAACTTCTGTGCGATTGAAGCTCTTCATTAAAAATCAAACACATCCCCACAACAGGGCAGCAGGGGGTAAAGCCGAGTAACGGAGCACAGGGCTAGCAAGCACTGCTTTCTCAAAGGCAATAAAGCGTCCTGGTTTTGCGCGTGCGATGCGGTAGGTGACTTCAAGGTTCTCCGCGAAGCTTTTCAGCTGTTTGGGAAGTGAAAAACGCCGGGCTGCCGACTGAAGGAGCCGCGCGGCCGCCGCCGTGAGCTTCGCGCCGCAGCCCGTGCAGGTGCGCGCGCACCGCTCGCAGGGCGGGACGAGGCGGGGCCGCCCGCTGAGGGGAGGAGCGGGGCGGGCCGCGCACGCGCCCTGCCGGCCGCTGGGGACGATGCCGTCCGTTTCGAAAGCGGTGTCGCGGGGCGGAGGGTCTGGCGGGACCCCGCAGACCGAGCAGCCGACGCATTATACGTAGGTACCGCGTTCTAGAGGCGGCCTGCTTCGCGGAGCCAGGCGCTGCGCGGGGAGGGCTCCGGGCTCAGAGGCGGAGGGCCCGGCCGAGCGCCAGGCCTGATACGCGCGGCCTCCTGCTCCGCCGGCGGGGCTGAGCGGCGGCCTCGCTCCGCTTCTTTCCCGGCTCCGGCCGCCGCGGTGAGGAGGCCCGGCTGCGTGTCGGCCGGGTGGAGGCGCGGGACGCTGGTGTGGCGGCGTTGGCGTCCCGCTCGTATAGAACCTGCGCTGCTCGCAGAAGCCGCCTAACGTGGATCCGAGTGCCGTCGTGTCCCGTTCCCAGCACTTGCAGGCTGGATCCTGCTATGCAGCCCGGCTTTGGACATCTAAAAGTTCTGTTCCCGTTCTTCTCCCTCAGTCCAGATCAGTTTAAAGAACGCAGAACTGAAAGACGCACCTTGTAGCTCTGTGCCGTTACATCCTCCGTGCTGTCTGAGCGGCTGAGAGCTTAGAGATCCCTTTATTCTCTCCAGCCCTTTCCCTGCCCGATGCCTTCAGACCCCTGTACCTGGTAGACGTGCTGTACCCTTCTTGAGACCTCTGGGAAATCCGAGGTTCTGTGGAGTCCCCAAGCACTCCTTCCAATGCAAGTACTCTGTAACCTTAGAGATGTAATGCTTTTGTTCAGCTGGCCAATGGATATATAAACTGATACAGGAAGGAGTGCTGTCTTGCATCCTTTGACAAATAATACAGTAATGCCCAGTCTGGTGTGATTGTGATATGCAATGGAAAGGCTCAGACTCCCTAAATAGCTTTTGTGCTCGAGGTGACCATGAAGGGCTGTCCTACTTGCTTTGATTCTATGATTCTGTCAACTTGATCCAGCTGTGGACGTCCGTATTCATTGCAGGAGAGTTGGACTAGATGACGTATAAGGGCCACTTTCAACTCAGACAATTCTATGATTCTACTCCTAAATAATCTTCAGAGAGACATTTAGATTGTCCCAATGCAAACCTAACACTCCCTAAAATAAGCTTGCTGCAGCCCCTCTCATGGCTCCTGCTAACCTTCTTAAACTACTTTCAGTCCTCTAGCTTTCTGTATAGAGTGCCCACATTCTGGGGATTATTGTGATTAAGTGCCCAGTTAAGCTAGGAGTGCTTTTTAGCTAAAACAACCTTTATTGTTGTGTGACAGCAAGCCATATGAATGCTTATTCAGGTACTTGATGGATTTATGATCTGTGTAGTGGTTACTTAGGGCAAAATTCTGAATGCTGCGGTTTTTTTAATTTATTTATTTGATTTTTATCTCAATTACATGATGTAGAATAATGTGCCAGTATTTTATTTGTAACACATCTGTCATCAGAAATGAAGTCACTCATTCAGAAGTATTAATTCAGCTGTTAAATGGTTAATTACGCATAGGAGCTAAAACAGTGTGCAGGTACATTTGTAAAATATTTATGGGCTAAATGCACTGAATTGTCCAGTGCCCTGTTAGTACTGTAAAGATGTGCCTCCGATAAGATAAACTTGTAACACAGTTTAATTTTTTTAGGTATCTAAAGGAATTTAGGACAGAGCAGTGCCCTCTATTTTTGCAGCACAAGTGTACCCAGCACAGACCATTTACCTGTTTTCATTGGCATTTCCTAAATCAGCGTCGTCGTAGACCTATACGAAGGCGTGATGGAACTTTTAACTACAGTCCCGATGTTTATTGTACAAAATATGATGAGACTACAGGAATCTGCCCAGATGGAGACGAGTAAGTGATTTCTTTCAGTCCCTAGGACTTCATAGTATTAATGGCTTTACAGAAAGATGTTAATTTTTTCTTACAAAAATGATTGATAGGATCCTGCAGTTTGACTGAGAGAACTTTTTGTGAGTGATTTGTGAGTTTTTGGTATGTATGCTTTTATGTAAGCACGTGTTCTTTAGGCTGTCATGGAGTTAGAGCTATCTTATTGTTTTGTAACCTTTTTGAAAGCAGAATGTAAGAAGTTTATTTTCTCCTAGTATTGTTCCTGTTGTCCCTGAACATTTTTTGGTTATTGTGTTGTGTTTTTTCTCCTGACAATTTTGAAATTGTATGTGCAAACTGCATTGTGTAGGGACTGACGGACTGTAAAGGAGAAGGACTGTTTTGTGATGACTCTGCAGAGAGGGGAAAAAGGAAGTTTTTCACACAGAGGGTGTTGATGCACTGGAACAGGTTGCCCAAGGAGGTTGTGGATGCCCCATCCCTGGAGGCATTCAAGGCCAGGCTGGATGTGGCTCTGGGCAGCCTAGTCTGAGTTGACCATTAGGGTTTGCTTTTCCATGGACACATGTTCTCTTCTGGATAAAGGCCGCAGGAGTCATGGGGAGGGGGTGAAGCTTTGCGGAGATAAGAGTGAGCAAATAGGCAGGCATGGCAGGCAGGCATGTATACACCCAGAGGAGCTGGGTATATTGTGGTCGTATAACATAGAGGAACTAGCTTCATCTGCAGTGATGGAAGCAAGGAAGGACTTCTGACAGGAAAAAAAAAGTCAAAACAGAGAAACAGACAGGAAATAGATAGTTATGCTGCTCACGTGTTTTAAAACGTGAAGACAGTTATTTTGGTTATTGCAGTAATTAGCAGCTCTCATCATGGATCAGATATCTTTTGTGTTCCAGGCTGTAGTCACAGAAGAAAAAAAGGTGGAATTTTTCCCCAGGAATTACAAACTAAACAACAGGTGGCAAGTGAAAGTAAACAACAAAGAAGTAATAGGCAGCATGACAGTATTTAGAACTGTGCCCAAGCAAAACAAAAAGCAAAAAATGTCTTTGAGGATGATTTAAAAGAGAACAGTTACATACCTGTTCAGGTGTGAGCATGAACATGAGCAGTTCTTGTTTGAATATCAACAAGAGGATAATGGACTCTCATGTCATTTTGTTGACTGGGGACAAAAATTAACTTTTCATTATTGAATGATAGATAGTGGTACTAAAGGAAGAAAAAGAAAGCAGTCTTTTAAAAGAATGTTAGCTGAGAAAGATTGCACTGGGAGAAGCAAATAAGGGGATGCTTCAAAGAGCTGAGAAGTGAGATGAAAGCTCATGCAATCTTTTGCTGTAGTTGTAGATGGCATAAATATTAAATCTTAGGCCAAAGAAAACATAAGACTCTTGAGAGAGCTCATATTTCTTTATCAGCTTGTTTTGGAATCTGTTTTGCCTTTACATGGGAAAAATTGTGACTTGAGTATTTCTCCCTCTCACTGTGCATGCAAGGAGCTGTGTTTTGTCTGACAAAATATCTGAATTCCTTAATTGTCTTTAAGCAGTCATTTGAATGTAATTGGAGGCTTTAACGTTTTATGAGACTTCTGATTGGTAATTTCTCTAGGGAAAAAGCCCAGATATCTAAGCAAAAGTGCTTGCCATCCACTGAGGGGCCACTGACACAGAGATGAGCAGTGAGTTGTGAACCCGTACGCTTCGGGCTGGGAGACATTTACTTCTTGTTTTCAACAGGAACCAGCAAAACTAAACAGATGAATATGGAGGAGTGAGCATTAAGCATAAGACTGAGACAATATTCTCACCTGTGTGGTGTGCGTATGTTGTGATTTGTAATGAACAATCTGCTAGTATGTTTTCCCACTTAACTCCTGCACAAATTCTGCTAGTGGTGGGACAGCTAGCAGTAGTAACATGATTTCAGATTGCAATTTCATTTGTTTCAAGTTCAGTACAAGACTAGAGTCTGTCTGATACTTCTGCCAGCCCAAAGGGGTTTCTCATTTTTCTGTATCAGTAGTAATTGTAGCAGAACGGGAAGGTTGCACAGTGCTGATCATAGAGCACGAGGCATTTCTTATGAAGTTCAGCTGAGTCACCAAAATGCTCCAACAAAAATTGCATCCCATCTGTCTTTTCACACAGAACCAGGAAGTGTGAATGAACTACTTCCAGATCTTGAATGTTGGTTGTGTTTTGTCTTACACTGAAATAATGAAGTGTAGCACTGAATTTGGTATACTTAGTCTTCTCACTAATTAATACTGGTGGGATTTAAAGAGGTGTAAGTAAACTCACTGGCTGCAACCCATTTGTAACAGCAGCAGGACCAATGCATGGAGAAGATGTCACCAAGAGAGGAATGTTCTCCAGTCTCTAAAGACGTAGGCTCACGGAAAAACCCCACAAAGGAGGGATCTCCAATGAGAGATTCTTCTGTGGGGGCAGTCAGCCTTTAATTGAGGTCTTCAGGTCTTCCAATTGCACAGGTTGAATTGCTTCCACCTGTGCTCCCAGGGCTGACTGGGTCTCTTCTTCCAGGTGCTCAATCAGTAGTTCAGGCTGTAACTTAGAAGTTCCCATACACCATTTATCTTGATTGAGTGTTTTAAGATTTCTAAAAGAAACAAACTTGCATCTTAGAAATCATAAGAAGCATCAATTCTTGGAAATCAGTTCAAGCTACAGGTATCTTAGCAGGATAGACAAAAATTAATGTTTCGATGTTAGTATATAAATAGACTTGTAAATTTTGCAAGTAAATTGCTTAATCTGTTTTCTAAATAGTCTTCTTAGAACATAGCAAAGCTTAGGCCAACGTCAGTCCTTATGAATGCTAAACTCTGCTTAGTACTTCATCATTCTCCCTCTGTCTACAAGAACATATTTCTGTGGGGTTTTCCATTTGTTGTTCTGTACCACACGCCAAGTTTTTTCATGTAGTTTCTTTTTACTTTAGGATGGGAGAAAGTAATTTTTGGAGAGAAATATTTTTTCAAACCCAGCAGTGACCGAAATGAATTACACTGAAGTAAACCTGGGGAGAACAGACACACCTGCATATGCATTTTTTTCCCCATTTGTTTACAACTGATAGAATTATAATCCATACATGATGTTAGTGACTTAGAGTTCAGACCAGGCCTCACAGAGTTGTGTCTTGAAAATGGTTAGTATACCTACAAAGATTTATTGCTGATACAAAAATTTTTCTCTTGCTTTTTGTAGAGAAGTCAATTTAAGTTTGCTTTCAGGCTGTTCAAGAGGTTCTGTGTCTATAAGGATAGGCAGAACAAAACATGATATCTCAAGTACCCTTTTATTGTAGGTAACTGTAGCATTTAAAAAAAACAAAAAGAAAAAAACAGTAAACAATTTTCTTATAGTGAGGAAATGCCTTAAGCTTGTACCAAGATGGACAATGAAATTTCTCAGTTCAGGTGTTGCTTTCTTACAGGGTGTTTGCTGTATTTGTTAAGAATATCTTTGTAAGCTAGCCTAGTATAGACTATTGTAATTTCAGTGGAGACTATGAAGTAGATGAACGCCTTTCATTGTTAAGCTGACATGTCAGATTTGTTTGTGAATCCTGCAAAATTGATTGTTACGAGTTAAAGAGAGAGAGCAGAATTCAGAGTTGAATGTTTAAACATAAAGCAAAGCTTAAACTTTCCTCTTTCTGTGATATAGTTGCCCTTACCTACATCGAACAACAGGAGATACAGAAAGGAAATACCATCTCAGATATTACAAGACTGGAACATGCATTCATGAAACAGATGCCCGGGGTCACTGCGTGAAGAATGGGATTCACTGTGCCTTTGCTCATGGGCCGCATGACCTTAGACCTCCAGTATATGACATCAGGTAGTCTGTATTTCCAATTCTGCAGCCTGTTAACCATGTCTGTTACAGCTGCACAGCGGGCAACGTAGCGTGCTTTGCGTGAAAAACGTGATTTCATCTGTAGCTACAGAACATAAGAATGCATTTGACTGTGCATCAAGATAGCAGGTGTGAGCATGCTAGGAAATACAAACACATTTTGGAACTTGCTGTTTGAAGAGCCATATATGTAATTCTTAGCACTAATGAAAGACCAGTTGTTCTATCCTTTGTCATGTATGCATTGTAAATTTGTATGTGATTTTTACATTTATAAATTTATAACTGTTACGCCATTTTTCGGGTTCTGAGCTTATTTTTGGCATTTTGCTTTCTGCCATTCTTGTTTTTTTCTTTTCATGTATATAATATCAGTATTATTTTGTACCTTTCTAACACTTGAGCAAATTACTGTCAAAAGAAGGTACTTGGTGAGTCATGGTAGTGGCACAAATGAGTTTTGGTTGTGGCCTAAACTGGGCAGTAAGCATCTTCTGGCTGCATACAGAGCTGAAGATGCTCATAATGGGAGTCTGTATTTTAACAGCTTGAACCTAAATTAAGCTTTGTTGTTTGTGAAAAATGGTCGTGTGCCATTGCATCTCCTGATTTCAAATATCTAGCATTCATAAAGGAAGTCCAAACAATGTTTAGTGATAGTTTTGCTCTAGTATGTCCACCAGTACTAGGGGGTTTTCATTGTAAGCAGAATGAAGAAGTCAGAGTAGAATCATTGATGTAGGTATTAACTTTATTTCACCTAAGAGCCTTGTTCTTCTCACCTCCACCTTTAAGAAAAAGCATTCTTTGGGAACAATATCTGTTTTCCTTTCTGCACATCCCTTGACTCTGTAAAAGATTTATTTTGATAGCTTAAAAGGTTCCTGTCTTGTCATTGAGTTAGTCATGTTTCTTTTTCTTGGGAGATACAACAGAGCAGGGAAGTTCTTGAAATGATATGTGAGTTATATAATAACTATTTCCATTGTCAACTATCAAGTTCCTCTTCAGAGATTCTTGGAGTAGGAGTATTTTGGAAGAGCAGATAAGCTCCTGGACTGTCTGTGCCTAGATGAAGCAGTAGAGGCTTTTGATTCTCATGAAGACTGACTATTGTAGAACCTCTGGTGACTGGTTCCTCATCTTGTATCAACATTGCTCCAAAGTCTGCCTAATACAGTTATGCTGTATTATCTCTTTTTCTCTTTTTTTTTTTAAATCCATGTAACTAATTTGTCATTGTTGAAACTGCAGCTTGATTTTGTAAAACAGGTGTAATAAAATTATCTTGGGTTTTTGATAGAGGTTTCTTAGCACTAATACAACAAGTTTTAGTTAGGTAGTGCTCACCAAGCTTGCATTGCTTACTTGAAAAAAAGTGACAAATACTTGCAGAAGAGATGCTCTACCCAGTGATTATAATTTGCTGTTAGATCTCCCAGTTGTCCTGGTATGCTTCTCTTGTGAAATGGTACAGTGAGCTGAACACACTTTCTGTAACTTCTGTTATTTCTTTTATTTCTACCGTGTCATGTAGAATATGAGTAATGAATAATATGTACAGAATGTCAGCATATCAGCACAGTGAGCTACACTGCTGGTACAAATGTTGTCTGTGTACGTAATGCCAGCATTCCTTCACATTAGTCTTTGATTAGTCTGATGTGGTTATTCCTTATGACTGTCTGCTTGCTTGTTTATTCCAATTTAGATCTGTTAGAATCTAGATTAAATGATAATTTGTTGATGGAATACGAGAAGATGTTTTGTAGGACAGCTAGGGTTACTGTAGCTATACAGTTTTGCAGTGTTATTTTCTTTCCCCATTCCAGAGAACTTCAGGCGCAGGAAACTTTACAGAATGGGCAGCTAGGATGTGGTGAAGGCATTCCAGATCTGCAACCAGGGAATTTAGCAAGTCAAGCAATGATTGAGAAGATCCTTAGTGAAGATCCAAGATGGCAGGGTAATGTTACCCTGTCTCCTTTCTCCATTTCTTTGATGATGTTTGATCCAGTTTGTTGATCTTGGGTCTAAACTTGGGAGATATTCAGAAGTCTTTTTTGTAATAGAGTAAAAAAACGGTTTCTATAAGTAATATAAATATTTGTGAGCAGTTTTGTGGTAGTCTGTCACATTTATATTGAGACTGTAAATTGAAAATGTTTTGAATATTTTGTTCAATATGTCTCAGCTTAATACAAGTACTGCTAATCTCTGTCAATTGGGAAACTATTCATGCAAGTCAGTAGGAGCTCTGTCTTGTGCTAAGTATAATAATGATCAGTCTTCGTTTTTTAAGTCATTAATTGAATAGTTAACAAATCTTTGTTCTTTGCTGAGATTGACTAGCAGGAATCAAGTAAAATGTTAAATAGAAAATTGGAGGAGAGTATTCAGATGTGAGTGCCTTGAAAGCGCTGTGTGAGATTGGTTAAAACCAATTGTTTTGGTTTTCTTAAGACTTTCAAGTTTGGTTTTCACTTGCTTCTTACACTGCCACAGATGTTAGTGTCAGTTGCTATTATTAGAGCTCTTGTCCAAACGTTACTATAGGAAAGACTGCAGGATACAATTACTTTCAAAATTTCATGCATGGACAGTAAGATAGGGAGAGGTGCCATGAAGATACTGTCCCTAAGGAATTCAAGGAAGATAATCTTATGATATTTGTCCCTGCTATGTATATATTTTTTTATTCTGATAGAGGATGAATTCCAGTCATGTAAGTAGTGAAATGTACAGTCTTTTGTTGTCAGCTCTAGATGAAAAATACTGGAATATTTTTGTATAGGAAGGTAAAAAATAAAGAAAATACAGCAAAATTAACCAACTACAAGCATTTTTGTTGGATTCATTGCATTGCTGAAGTGTTATGTTATATAATGCTGTGTGACTTCTTTACATCCTACTAAATGTGGTGGGATTGCATATAATTGCCAGAGACTGAAAATAATCATCCAGCTGGTGATTTCAGCTTTGTTTTCCTCAGTTTTAAATTAAACTATTGAAGAGGACTGAAGGAACTGCAGACTCTGTGTGATACTCTGATCAGTAAGCCTTGCTAATTTAGAGTACACCATTAATTACTCTTTGAGAATGCTTTTTCAGCTTGTTTTCCACAGATTTGGTAGGAATTTTGCTGTATGTGTTTTTGTGAACATCTCAGGTTTGCTAAAGACAAGAAATCACAAGTAATAGTGATTGCTTCAGTCATACCTGGAACCATTTTCCTACCTTAGGAAGGAATTAGATTGGCTTGGTGTAATTCGCTGTTCCATGCTGACGATTAGCCAAATTTTACCTTCTAATTTGTTTGCTTGCTCCGTTGTTTTTCTGTCTTTTTCTGTTTCTAGACAGAACCTTCTTTTTCATGTCCTAATTCCTCCTTACTGGCACCAGATGTAGATAAAGGGGCAGGAGTCTAAAAGAGGCTCTAGAATTTGTCCAGGAAGATTTTAATAGCTAGTCTTAGTATGCCTTATCATGAAAGAAGTTTTGGTGAAATAAGGAGCGTCAGCACTAAACTTAAGAAAAGCTGTAGATAAAGAACTTGAAATGGTTTCAGTGTTTGTCTTACTAAAATGAGTAGTATTGCTTAAGGTTTTCGTTTTCAAAATGTTGAATAGATGCAGTGAGAATTTCTGGAAGGTTTCTCTACCAAGGTTGGTAGTTCTGTGTTTGTGTACTTTATTATACAGTTGCTATAGAATATAAATTTGATGAAGATTTCTTTGCATGAAAGTATCTGGGTTTATAAGGATGGATGAGTCTGTGACTCATAACATTGTTTTTACAAAACAGCGTGATTCCTAAGCTAACTCAAGGCACTTGAAATACAAAATCTAGTGGCTTATTTCTCTGAATTTTTGACCTGTTTACAGACACAAATTTTGTGCTAGCTGGCTACAAGACAGAGCAGTGCACAAAGCCACCCAGGCTCTGCCGCCAGGGCTACGCGTGTCCGCATTTCCACAACAGCCGCGACAGGAGACGGAATCCCAGGACGTTCAAATACAGGTACAGGAATATTTGCAGTGCACTCTTTGTCAGTCAGACAGTTGTTAGTGGACTGGTTTGTTTGGGCTCTTATGCTATGGGTATTCCCAGTGGAATAAAAACATCTCTTTCCCAGTAGCTTTGCTGTTTGTTTGTCTGTTGATTTATTCATTCATTTATTTATTTATTGTGGGGGAAAAAAAATCATCTGTTCGGAATGATCAGTCACTTCTGAAGAATAAAAACATGAAACGGTAGTAAAAAATGTTCTGTTTTTTCTGTGAAGAATGAAAGCTATAATTTTTAGTGAAAAATCAAGAATCACCAGTGGATACCTTCTTTGTTGGGAAAAGACCAGTTATAATTTCTGGCTTTCTCCTGTTTTCACTCCTCAGATTTTCTTTTTCTGAGCAGTACTTTCAGGACCAAACTTTAATGCATCTCTTTGCTTAGTTTTAGAGAGAGTCTGTCATTCTGAAACATTGGTTTCTTCATTTACTTGGTGTTTCATCGTGATGTGCTTTAGAATTGATGGGTTTTGCTTGACAGTCTCAGTACTGTCCATAAATGTCACCAGACAGAAGAAAGCTGGAATCCTACCTGCTCCTCCTTCTGTCAAAGGCAAAAGACTAGTTTTCTCCTAGAATTTACAACTTTGTAGGTCCCAGAAGCAAAGCTCCTCAGATGTAATGGGAATTTGTTTGAGACTTCTGCTAGGAATTAGATAGAAACGTGCTCTGGGCATCATTTGTTTCTAGGTCTACTCCTTGCCCCAGTGTAAAACATGCAGATGAATGGGGTGAACCTTCAAGGTGTGAAAGTGGGGATAGCTGCCAATACTGTCATTCTCGTACAGAGCAGCAGTTTCATCCCGAGGTAAGAAATGAGCTTCTTCTTACTTTTAGTGATTTTAAATTTATTATGTACTCGAGTACCTGTTAAAGATGATACATGTGAAAAATATGTCAGATCTGGAGAGAAAAGTCATGCAGCACTTCCAGTAGTTGAATTATTGGTTTAAGCAAAATTTGCTGAAAATATTAGTTTTACAGCTGTGGTTTTCGCTGCTAGGCATTTTTATTATACTACTTAGTAAAAAATGAATTCACATTCCCCGCAGCATTTGGATGCTTTTAATCTAGTAACTGAATTGTCTTCTCACATGACTTCTGAAAACCCTTTTTTTTATGTTGATTGCCTATATGTAAGGTTAGGGTATAAATTTTACCCAACTTTTTGTCCAGTAACTTGGGACAAACTACAATTTTGAGCATTGTTAAAAGCTGTATTGCAAATAATTGCAAGAATCTGAATATGCCAGAGAAAGTGGAAAGAGCAGTGTCTCTTCCTACTGGCTAAAGGAAGACACTCCAGAAAAAGAATGTGAATTTACATTCCTCTATAGGTACACTCATTGTAACACTCTTTTGTTGGATATTTGAGCGTAAAAATAAAGTGCTGGGGAAGAGAGCAGTGCCACATTAATCTGCTGAGATTTAAATGTTATTGCAGCACTAGGAAAGTATTAGATTTTCCAGTTAATGGAGGAAAAAACCCATGATACTGAAAAGACATGTTATGTAAGAAGCTACCTGTACAGTACTTGAGATTTATCTGGGATTTGGGACCTCTGAACAGGCATAAAGAATTCACAGCAGGATGTTGGCTGCATTAGGAAGTTAAAAGCTTAGTAAGTTACAAGCAAAGACCACTCGAGTAATTGCTGTTTTCTCTTCCAATTATGAAGATTATTGAAGTAATCTCAAGAGCACATCACTGAAAGAAACTCCTAGAATACTGACTTCAAGGTTGTTTTCAAACTCCTCCTTATCACGTCCCCTATCAGGTTGACCATCTGCATCTTTATATTAAGTAGGTGTTTACTGTCTCCAGTCCTGAGATGCTGCTCCAGAATTTCTCTGTCCTTATTGATTACTAGAGATTTTACTGTATGGATTTACTTCAGATTACCTAATTTCTTCCATGTTGTATTCCAGCCCTTTTCTGTAATAACAGTGTCTTCCTGCCTAGTATAACTATCATACTTTAGTTTATGACAAAGCTATTAATGCAAATACTAAAAATAAGTCAGAAGGCTGAGGCTTGAGGTGTGATGCCAATTTTGCCTGCTGCCTTCCTTCTTCTTACCATCCATTGTAATCTACCCATTTAACAGCAGATACCTTACATTGGTAATAGTCATAATCTTCATTATCTGAATTAATTATTCTCTCCACATAGTTTATTGATGTCTTATTAGAATGACCACTTTTTCATTTTAGAGAAGAATCTTTGATTTATCAAAGTTCAATAATGAGTCTACCACAGCAGGCTTTGCCAAATGTACCTTTAATTTTATTCTATTTCTTTCAGTCCTTAATTAAATTAGGACAGAATAATTGGTGGACTCACAATGGTCTCAGTCAGCTCTTTTTGCTCTTCTCAAACTTAATGGGTGCTATGCCTAGTATGCCTCAGCCATATGTAGTGCTTTTGGGACAACTGCTTTACTACAAGTATGTGCCAACTGCAGCTGCTTTACACGTCACTCTTTAAAACCTCTCACTTACAGTTGCCTAATTCACTTCCTGGCCCTGAACCAAAGGTAGTTTTAGTTTGCCCCCACATCAGCTGGATCATCTCAGTCTTTGTCCATCTTTATTTCCATTAGCTGTACTGCCTTTGTTGAAATGTTGGACATAATTCCTGCTGGTACGCAAGACAGCTTCGTGGTCACAGGGTTATCAGCTCGCTTGATTTTAGCTGTAGCATTTAATTTCACAGAAACTAGCAACGTGCTCCTGCTCAAAGGAGATTCTATTCAACGTTGTACTCTGTAATCATTTCCCTTTGCTCAAGCTCTGGCTGTAGCTGTGTGGTTAGAATGGAAATTCCACACAGCTTTTGAGCCTCTGACTAGAGGTAGAGGATGTGAAGTGCTCATTTTACTCTGTTTGCAGTGAAATTCAATCTGTTTGATAGTGGTTACCATTTGCCTTCATTTCTCATCCTACTGAATTGAAATCAAGGGCATTAATTCAGCATCACTTTTCTGTGTCCTTCAAGTTCAATTCATAGTCACTTTATCCAGCTTTATCTTTTTATATTGGACTTTGTGTCCTCACGCTTCACCAGATTCAGATAAAGAATATTCTTGTTGCCTTTTGGCTCAATGATTGATTTTTGAAGAAATCTTATTGTTATCATATTTAGGAATAGCTTTATTCCACCACTGCTAAGTGGCAGCCTTTGTAACATTGGTACATGTGGACGATGTGGCCATCTCCAGAATCAGGGCCAGCTCTGGCCCCTACACTCTTCTGATTTTCTCTATATTGTCACTTCTTCCAATAGTATTAAGTATCAGTAGGCATTTCTCACCACCTGGGTATCTCATAGGACTAGGAGTGATTTTGTGATTAGGACAACAATTCAAGACTCAACTTCTAGTTACTGCTTTTGTTGAAACCATCTGGTAGTACTACTTTTTCCTTCTGCATAATAAGCATAAGATATACAGAGTTGGGATTTTACATTCACCAATAACCAAAGAATAGGTAAGAGAAGGATCCAGCTTCATTTCCTCGTTTGGGTATGGTGTCCACAAATTACTCCTTCATGTTTTGCAATGCTTAGATAGCTCCCAGGGAAACTGGTAGAAAGATGAGTCCCACTGCCCTGTGAAATGTGTTCTTCAGGTGGATGCTTCCCTGCACTATGGGTGTTTTGTCTCCTGTTTGGTGTTTAAGGAAAAAGAAATTATTTCTATGTTTCTGTTGCCAAAGCTTGGGGGACCACTGCCATTTGCCACAGATCAGCAAATTCCTGGAATTAATTATCAGAAGAATCTGTGTGCTTTCAAATAGGTTAATGTTGTTCTGATATAAACATTGTTCTGTGTCAGCTTTGTCTAAGCCATGTGAAATACAAAGACAAGACATCCCGTTAGAGCCAGGAAACTGCACCTGGATTTTGTGTGCAGCTTACATCGTGATTGCTGCCCTGAACTGTCAGTGTTACTTCAGTTCTCACATGCCTCAGTCAGGTTAGAGAAAGATATTTGAATGTTAGTAAGATTTAAATATTAGAGGTGTAGCAATGCAGGCAGCGTGTAGGAAAAAAAGCAGATTGTTTTGTTTTCTTCTTAAGACATTCTGGTATATTGTAGAGTGAATGAATATACAGATGATATGGTATATCCGAGAGCTTGGCTTACATAATTATTATACTAGAGCAGGAAAGGACACTCACCCTATCCTGTGCTCACTACAAAACTCCAGCTGAGCAGATCTCTAGAAGAGATCCTTGCCCACTGGCAGTCAGCTCTTATATAGGTCTAGCAGAGGTGCAGCCAGGCTCCAGCCCTTCCTGCAGTGCAGCTGAATTGCCTTCACCTGTGCTCCAGGGCTGACTCAGTGCTCACCTCAGGTGATCAATCAGAGGTTCAGGCCGTGATTCAGCAGTCCCAGACATGCAGGTGTTATTTCTCCTGTGAAATTTCTTACAGTGGTGTAAATGACTTTGACTGGTGTTTGACTTGTTTCTATACCTCATGGAAAACAAAAGCAATTTAAGCAAGGCTTTCTAAAATGCTATTGTTAATATTTATTATTACACAATGAGGTTAGGATTCTCGTTTGAGGTTTAATTTTCTTACTGTTCTGCTTTTCTGTTTGATTTTAAGAAACGCAAGAACTGAATTTTCTGAGAAAACTATATTAAATGTATTGCTATTAATTTAATATTAAGAACTTTTCATTTAAAGGCTTTAGAATTTTCTATCTGTTTTATTACTCAGTAGGAAATATGCTTCAGTTAATCACACTTCTGTTTTGTTTAGATATACAAGTCTACAAAGTGCAATGATATGCGCCAGACGGGTTACTGCCCTCGGGGCCCGTTCTGTGCATTTGCACATGGTGAAAGTAAGTAAGAGAATTACTGTTTTCTATCAGTGTTATTCTTAAGCACCTGCAGCAGGAGTGACTTAAAATCCTTAGTTTTAAGGGGCAAATGGCAATTGATGTCACTTGTTTTTAGAAATTCGTTCCATATTTTCCAATATATTACATTGCTAAGGGAGGTTGCTGAAAGTACATCAAATTTGCTGCAGCAGCAGAACAGAAAGTTTTCTTTACAAATGCTGCTTGTCCCTACAACTCTTTGAGTTTGACTTACCAAATGTATACCTGTTGGACTTGTAAATACACTCGTTGTCCTATTGAAACTACTGTAGTAAACTTAGATAAATTTCTGTGGAATCCTTCCCACCATTCATACATTTCTCAGCAGCTTCTACCATTCTCTGTTGAACTGACTTGGGGAAGCATGTGTTTTCTATGGTAGTCTTCCTGGTCTTCTCTCAGTGAGTTCTTCACAATCAGCTGACCTATTGTTTGTTCTTTTTTTCCTTCCTGATTTCTTAAGGCCATGATGAATTTTCACTATTCCTTCAAGACAGATTTTCAGGAGTTTCAGTGATGCCCATGAGTGGGGCCCCCATGTGGGACTCCAACCACATCCGTAGGTCTTTGCGGAAATACAGTTAATATAATACTGGTGCTTCCAGTGTAGAGTTTGTAACTTCTGTGGAGCTGGCCAGAAATGATGATGTTTGCTATTAGAAGGAATTAGAATGGTTGTAGAAGCAAACATTTCAAATTTAATGTATTTCTCTCACTTACTGTTAATAGGCAGAGTAGCAAAAACTGCACTGTTAGAAACAGTCCTCAGCTGCACTGTCTGCAGTGAAGAGAGGTGTCTCTGTCTCACACTCATCCTGTTTCTGGCATAGCCCTGCACTCTAGCAGAGCTACTTACTGTTCCTAGGAAAGAAATGTTCACATTTGATTTCTAAGTAGTAGCTTACTGTTACCCCTTCAGAAGTGCATTAGTTGCAAGAGGTGGAAAAAAAAAAATCTTGCAGGATTTGTAGGGTTTGAGAGATTTTTTTCCCAGTCCTTACTCCCTTTCTTGGAGGTATTGTGTGCATGAATTATGAGGGGAGGAATATCATTAAATGCAATTGTTTACTAAAGTAAAAATTTTTTGTTAACTCGTTATTTGTATGTAAAAATTGAAGACTAAATCTCCTTAAGATGTTAAATTAAAATAATCAAATGACTGAGATGTTTAATAGTTTAACAAAGTAGCCTTTGGGGAAATTGGGAAGTAATTGTTCAGTTATTTTGAGATGAATTTTCTGGTATTAAAATTAACAAATAATTGATTGTAATTTACATCTAAGTTAAGAATAAACTTTCTCAAAGGTTAATATTCCTTCTGAAGTTAAGCACTGTAAGCAAAAGTTTCTCTTTCCATTGTTTATTATTAAGTAAAGTGGTTCTGGGGAAAAAAAAAAAAAAAAAAAAAAAAAAAGCAAAACCAACCCAGTAATTATGATGCTGTTACTTTTCAGTCAAACCGGGTGCTCACCTGTTCCCGACAGACAGCCTAGGCATCACAAATGAATGGAGCAGCAGCGTTAATGCCACAAACAGTGTTACAAGTAACAGTGGGCAGTCTGGAAACGTAAGTGTAAATGACTCTGTAATAGCTAGCACTGATCAGCACTGCCAATATGTAATTATTTTATTCCTTAAGCAGCTCTTTTTTATTTCTTTGTACATCAACAAAAGAGAAAAAAAAATCAAAGCTATACTAAATGTCAGAAGGTAATATTTACCGGGTTTTGAAAACCTAAATGGAATGTCTGCTCTGAAAACCAGACATAATCATGTATTACCTGTATTTTCTGCCCTTGTTTTTGTCCTAAGATGCAATTATTCTGAATGCTCCAGTGAGAAGCATCGTTGTTAATCAAACATACAACTAAAGGACAGCTTAACTTATCTGTGTCTTTTTTTTTTTTTCTATAGGAAAAATTTCATTCTTGAAAGATCTTGAAAGATCCCCTCTTTTCTGTCCTAATTTATTAATATGTGAAGTGATGTCTCACCCAGTCATGCTTTACTTAAAGCTTCTTACAGCGATGCAGTGTGCAGAGTGTGTTGGAAGTAGAAAGGTTTTTGATTACAGGGGTAGTAAATGTATTCTGTAATAGAAAATTTTGTCAGCTAGGACAGGAGTTAGAAAGGTATATTGCAGAACTTTCTTTTATCTTTATTTTTGTATCAATTTGAATATATATATATTCAACATTGTCATCTGGTACTTTTTTCAGTTTACACCAAAAATACACACAAATATGCTGAAGTTAGCATTGTATTAAAAAACGAGTGAAATTAATTTATAATTTCAATTTATTGTCTTAGGAAGGGAAAATGTTGTTATAAACATAAAAAGTGTTACAGAATATATTAGACACTGTTTTCTGTCCCCTACAGATTTCCTGTTCTTCAAGTCCACCTGTAACATCAAGTTCTGGTAGCAGTAGTTCTTTGTCACCCCTTGGGCCTCTTTGTAGACAGAGATCGTTAGCAAATGGTGTTTTGTGTTCTGAGTCCAGCACTTCAGGTGTTTCTTCACCAACATCCAGCTATCCTAAAGCACCAGGTTTTGAACGAGAAGATCAGGTATGTGAATAATGTGCATCTAGAAGTATAAATACAATCTTAAATAAATAGATAAAGCAGAAAGTGTTCTCTATCTCCTGTATCTACAGTGATTTTTTTTATAATATTAAGCCCAAGGTCAGGAATCCTTTCCTGTAGAGAGCTAAAAACTGTGTCAAAATGCACTTGTCATGGACCAAGAACACTCACAGAATCTGTCACTGCAGCTCAGCTGGCATGCAGTAAATCATAATTTTGCAGAAATATGATGGTCATTTTTAAGCCCACATTGCCAAGAATAGATCAAGATAACTGTGAAGAAATCCAAACATAGCTACATTTGGTAGGGTTCAGTTTTATTTTTTTTGTTGAAAAGTAATTCTGTTTATTTAAATGCTAAAGTGTTGTAGGTGATGGCAAGATCATTACAGTGAAGTTCTCCAGGCAGGGTCACTTTCTTAGGTGTAAATATTCAGCCAGACTGTAAATTAGTGATCTGGTTATTTTGACAAGATTTCCATCTCCTAATGTAGTGATCAGATGATTCATGATCAAATGTTATCGAAGTAACAGCACCAAACAAATGGCTGCTTTCTGGAGGTAAGTCAGCATTAATTGAGAAACAATATAGCCTTGGTGCTGTTTTGGTGAAAATCATTGAGTAACGTGCTGTTACAAAACATGCATCTCAGCCACAAACAAGTCATGCCTACTTTTCACTGGCCACGTTGGCCATGCCTAGAAAGGAGGCAGTGATGGGCTTTGCAACGAAGAAGAAAACATGTAGAATAATGGGAGGCATAGAAAGAGAAGAGTTGTGTCTGAGTGATAGGGAACATTCACTACAAGAGAGATTAGAAATCTCTCAAAGGAAAAAAAGAACAAAGAACTTTACAAAGGCGGCAGAAATAACTTCCTGAAGAGACAGAGGGGACCGTGCAGAGCTTACTGCGATTCAGGAAATCACTTAAAGTTTCTGGTTTGAAAAGAGCAGAAATACTTTTGATCTTGTTCTGCAAGAACACAGTGGCAAAGAGAAAGGGTTTACAGTTCCCTTTTATTTAGGTATGTCTCACTTCTTTCAGAAGTTACCATATTATAAAATGGTGTTAAAATCTGCCTTTATATTTGAAATGTTTTTGTTTGTTATTTGTAGCATGATTGCTGAAAGAGAAAATGTAGGCAGTTCTGAAACTTCGGGCTAACGCAGGCTTCTATCCCAGCAGCCTCTTGGAGAAATAGTTACCAGCTGGCAAGCACTTGGAACATGTTATTTCAGTCGTATCATAGTGCTAAAATGGCTACTCAGTTTAGGAGCTAGAAATAATTTCCATGTGCTCAATTTCCATATTGATTTACTCTATGATCATTAAAATTTAACTGTCCTTATGGAACTGCAGTAAGGGAAATTAAGTCACCCTCTTTTCAAGACATCATTAAAGAGATGCTTCTGACCCTTCATGAGCTAGTTATATATTTTTATCAGTGACTCGTTAAGTTCATATATTTCATAATTTTTTTTGTTTCAGGCAAAGCAGCGAAGCTTCTCAGCTGAGAATCAGCAGAAAAAAAATGAACAGGACAACAAGCAGGTATTGCCAAAAGCCTAACACTAATATTTTGCCCTTTTGGATGATTCATTAAAGCAGTAGCAAAATTCTGTGGCACTTTGCAAAGCAGCCTAAAGAAACAGGTGATGAGCATAAACTGAAACACAGGAGGTTCCATCCGATCAGGAAACTCTTCTTTACTATGAGAGTGACTGAGCACCGGACCAGAGAGTCTGTGGAGCCACCCTCCTTTGAGGTGTTTAGAAGTCCTCTGGACACAGCCCTGGGCTGCCTACTTCAAGTGGCTCTGCTTGACCAGGAGGGTTGGAGCAGGTGACCTCCAGGGGTCCCTTCCAACCTCAGCCATTCTGTGATTTTGCACTAAAGGGTCTGAAAGGCAGGATGTGTGCAGAACAGCTGAAGTCTCTTTGATTTGTTGTGCCAAGAGAAGAGGAGACTGAGAGAAGGTCTCATGGGGGCCTGCAACTTCCTCGCGGGGGGAGCAGAGGAAAGCACTGATCTCTCTGGTGACTGGTGGCGGGACCCAAGGGGAGGGCATGCAGTAAAGACAGGGCAGGTTGGGTTCTTCACTGTGAGGGTGGTCAGACGCTGGAACATTCTCCCCGGGGCAGCGGTCACAGCACTAAGCCTGCTGGATTTCAAGAAGCATTTGACAGTGCTCTGAGAACTACAGTTTGAGTTGTGAGTGGTGTTCTGTAGAGCCAGCAGTTGGAGTTGGTGATCTCTGTGGGTCCCATCTGACTCAGGATGTTTTATGAGTTGTGTGAAACGAGTTCAGCTAGAAATAAGTAGTAGAGGTGTGTGCTGTGCAGTTTAGTTTCTCCCCTGTCTAAAATGAAGATCAGTTCATGAACCAGTTGCGTTTGGATTAAATGGGAAATTTTGCAGAACAAAGAAATCTAGAATATAGTTTGTGTACAAATGTATAATGAAATGGTATAATTGCTCAGTAGATATTTTCCTTTTGAAAAGGGTCATCAGACTTCAGCTGACTAACTGATTGTAAAGCTCATTTGAAGGTATTTAAATACCTTTTCTCTGAAAGCAAAACTTCCTCATACAGTGGCAATATCCAACCACATGGAAATGATAAGGAAAATTATCTTAATCTATTCAGTTAGAGATTCCTTCTGGATTTCTTTCTGTTTGAACTAAAATAATGATTTCTAAAATTGCACTGTATTTATTTCATGTGCTTACACGTCTGTGTAAGAATACACACACATACTCTATTGTATATGTTTGTTTTTCACAGAACCATCTCAGTGTTTTTTCAGTGGTTAACCCACTTGCTTCAAGTATTACTTCCAGTCTGGCCTCCAGTGTTGGATCAGATAGTTCATCTCCTACAACTGTCTCTATTATCAGTACCCAAACTCTCCCATTCTATTCTGCTGGTAACACAGTTGAATCAGTTATAGGTAAGTCTTACCATCTACTCTCTGATTATATGTAGTTTATTGCATTATTCAAGTTCTCCTTGTTTTAATGTCTGTTGAGAACAGCTTATTGGTAAAGGCATTTGTATGTACTCAACTTTATTGTATTTCATTAAAAACAATATCTGAGTTTTAAATTGAATATTTTCCCAAAAAATCGTTGTTTTTCATAAACTCTGCAATGTAAGCATAGGAATGAGTAATTGGGACATATTTTAAATGGAATATGTCATTGATAGTGGCCAGCAATTTTAAGAATGCATAAAACCTTCATAATGCATCTCACCACGTTCCTAGAAATAGAAGTGATGTCTCCTCAACTTGTGTTGGTGAGCCACTGAGATTTGACTTTTTTCTCTTTGAGGTTACTTCAGCCGGTGCAGTTACAGATTTTACTGTCTTTGCAGGAAGGTGGGAGATTTTTCTTGGCTGTCTATTTTCCAATCTCCTTATCGATCCATTCAGGGGCAAAATCATATTTTTGTTCTCCTTATGTGCGCCAGACCTGAAAGGACACAAAAAGGAGGAAGCTTTTGTTTGGATACACAGGACAGATTCAGGAAATACTCCATTCAGAAATCCTCATCACTAACCCAGGGCCTTTCCCTTGGTTCCAACCAGCAAGGCTTTTTAGCTGGAAAATGTTAAAAGGAGATAAATATTTAAATAATAATTAGACACTGCTTTTCTGTCCAAGTTGTTACTAAGAAAGGAGAGAACTTTGACAGTAAATTCATGCAGTCACCAGTAGGTAATCATGTCACATTATGCTGTTCAGTTAATTATTAAATAATTACATCCTCACGCCAAGAATAACTTGACACTTGGTACAAGGGTATCCTCAACAATATGCATAGAGAGATACAGACATCTTTATTCTAAGGAGGCTTATCCAGAGCTTAGTTGTCTTAGTGGCCCTATGCTGGTTTCTCTCCAGCACTTCTCTTGTGCTGGGCAGCCCAGAACTGGACACAGTACTCCAGGCACTGTTGGATTTGCCCAGAGCCCTGTTAAGTGTCAGTCTGACAGGGTTTGGTCATAGGGCAGCACAGAACACTGTAACAATTTGAAGTCCCATGGTTTTCTCTGAAAGGAAATACACACATAATGTACACTATTATGTACTGTTGTCTTCTGAACTGCTGTGTACTTTTTACACAGTACCACTGTAGGCTGAACAGAGCGCACTGTATGTTCATCTCCTTCCAAAAATAAATCAGTTTTTGAAGACATGTATCAAACATTTCATGCTGTTTTGCTGGTGATTCTCCTGCTTGAGTTTCCAAATACTTTGACAGATCAACTGTATCAGTTCAAGAATACAGAGTTTGAGAGTTTGAGCCTTTGTATATTATGTGCTTCAGTCCCCTAACCATCCAGATAGCAAGGCGCTGGACACAGTGCAGCATGTAAATGCCTTTTTTGCATGGAGAAACCTAAAACTGGTCATGGTGCTCTTGCTGTGGTCTCACAGGTGCTGGAGAGCAATCATTTCCCTCAGCCTGCTGGCTGCACTGTTCCTAATGCAGGCCAGCTGCTTTTACTTCCCCCAGAACATGCTGAATGTATTGATTGGTAGGATTCCTACCTTTTTTTCTGCAAAACTGCTTTCTGGTCATTTGGTCCCCAGCCTGTACTGTTGCAAGGGATTATTCTATCCCAGGTGCTGCATTACTTTATCTGGCTCAGTTGAACTTCATGTGGTTTCTGGCTGCCCTTTCAGACAGCCTTTCTCCATCCCTCCAAGTGTCAATCCTGACATCTCGTGGTCCCTGTTAATTAGCATTATGCACAAACTTGCTGAAATATGTGGCACTTCTACAGTAAATATGATTTATTCAGGAGGCTGTAGCAGGAAATGTGATTTGAAGGACATTGTATTCTGCAGCCTGTGGTGTCAGTCACATGAGCAGGGCTGTGCTGTGATTAGCTGGTGTGCTTGAAGGTTTCTGTGTTTAAATCAGCGTGTGCCAGAGAGCAGGAGACTGCAGGCAGTGAGTCAGCACTTAGCAATGGTAAGGTAGGCATTTCCTCTTCTCATCTCTTTTTGAAAGTAATCTATGCAGAATATTAAATGGCAGATATTTTCCTCAGTCTCACAAGTGTATACCCTGCTTTCCTAAAAGGTTTGTTGGATGATCTGTGTGTTGAAACATAAATGTAAAATTATTTTTAGTTGTTAGAATTAGTGAGCAGATTTTTAGTTTTTGTTCCTTGTGAGTAATATAATGTCACTGCTTACAGTTAATACTGTGCAAATAAATTTTTTTGTCAAAATAAAGAGTGCTTTTGGAGTAAGTGTGTGCTAGTTGACCAGAACAAGTAGCTAATGTAACCGTAAAATCCAAGGTCTAATTTCCATGTACTTGATGTGGTGCTAATTCAGTACAATTTTAAAATTATATACTAAAATTATATGCAGAACAAGTGTTGCAAAGTCATTTAAGCTGTTATATGCTCTGTTTCCCATTTGTCATTCTGTTACTGAGCTTAAGAGATCCTTGATTCTTCTGAGGTAAAATATGCCTCTGCTGCCTTCAGCTGTTTTTCTGAAATAGTTTTCAGGATGATATTTTTGTTACTTGAAGGTGAGTCACAGTGTCCATGTCTCATGGAAGTGTAGGTCAATGTACTTTACTGTAACTGTGTAGATTTTGTGGGTTTTTTTCCCCAAAGAAATTTCATATATGTTATTTCTCCAGAGTTCTACTTTGTGGATATACTGGATGGCAATGAAAATGAAGTGCTGTATGTAATTTGAATAGAGCCAAAACTGTAAAGTACTCGTAGAACAAACCTGTCATGTTCTTGTAGAAATTGGTGCATTGAAGAATTGTTTAAACAAAAAAAAAGTGAAGGAGCTGCAGGAAGAGAAGACAGTAGGTGGTAATGGGAAAAGAGGAAGAATGGATTTGGATAAAGGACTATGGGAAATACAGGAGTTATATTGGCAAGAACTGAGGAAGCTTTGTCAGACATGGAGGTCTGAAGCCTTTTCTTTGTCCCTTCATCATGATTGCATGGGGAGCTCTTAAGTTTTTTCTGTCTGCTGGCTGAGTAATAGTCCTCAAGAGCTGAAGAAAAGAAGGGGGTAGGGGAGCTTAGAAGGAGCGTGCCAATCAGATAGAGCTAGCACTTAACATTGAGGCTTAGGTGATGCACTGAACACTGAAGATGCAGCAGAATAAGCTGCAGAAGACTGCAAGCTGCTCCTGTTAGACAAGGGAAATGGTGTGAATGGCCTGCTTTTATTCTAGTGGGGGGGGAAAGAAAAACCAACACAAGAAAAGAAAGAAACATCTCCTTCATATGGTGTTGTTGCACAAACACACTGAGAAAGGTTCATGTGCACAAAGGGTGATTAGTGGGGTCCATTGCTGGTGGAACACAATGGTCAATATCATTTACAGAGAAAAATGGAAATGTAAGAAGAGGGAGGAAAAAAAGGACAGAGAAAGCTGTCCAAGATGCCAGGTGAGAAGTGCAAGTTGGGGCAGAGGAACATCCTTTCTTGGGCATCCTGTCCAGCACAGCAGGTGGTTCCCTTCCCCATAATACTTTCCCATGACAACTGTATTGGCAGTATAGCTATTCATCAAAATCATCATTAGATCTTCCCAGTTATGCAATTATTAGTGTTAAATGGAACACACTTTGGGCAGTGGATGGTGCTGCATGGTATTAGATATGATCTAGACATTAAGGATTTTTATGATGGAAATGATAATAAAAATAATCAAAGTTTCCTCATTTCAGCATCACGGGTAATTCACTACGCAGTGCTTTGTTTAACAGGTTCAGCTCTAGATATACATTTCAACGGTGTGAATGTCGCATCCATCAGTAGGGAGCTGGAAGATCAAGAAGGCAGTGACCTTGGATTAGCAAGTAAGCGGCTCAAATCGTAAAATCAAACTACGAATCACTTGAAGGAATTTTATTTCTCACCTTTCTAAGAGTTTACTCTTCACAGTTGAGACAACAGTGACTGTGCCAAATAGTTCTCGGTTCTGTTCTTCCTGTTTAATTTGAGATGTAAGCAGGTTAGACTGCTGTCATCCTGCCTGTCATTTGGAAGGGGTTGCTCGATTAAAAAGTGCTTTTGGCATGCCCTTGGGGCCATGGGCAGAATAGCTGCTGGAAGGACTGGCTTACACTTATAGAATGTCCTGATGCATTTATTGAAAATCCTGACCACAGGCAATCTCTGCTCTGGTTCCTCCTGCTCTTTCTTCACTGACATCGGTGTTTGCAGGGCTGTTTCTTATACCTTTTTTCTCACTCCTTGCTGCTTTGCAGCTTTTTGCCCTCTTACATGCCTTTTCCCAGAAGCAGCACCAGTGCTGCTGATGGGTTTGGCTGTGTGCTGCAGCAGCTCTGCACTGCGGGTGGCTGGGAAGGGCTGTGCCCAGCATGGGGCAGCGCTGGCCTGTCCTCACCCACAGCCTTGCTACTCGATGCTGGTTGTGTTGGGCAAAATCCAGTAGATGTGAGGAATAACTCGAGTACTAGAAAAGAGATGGCTCTGTGAAACCCCATACAGTGGATCTCAGGCTCTTAAAATTTGAGAGTTCTTACTGGGCCAGATTCTTAAACTAAACTGCCTTTACTGTGTTGCTCCCTTGCTTCTCCTGCAAACAGAGGTGTAGGTTTATTGTTTGTTATGTCACATACATCTCTGGTCTGTCCTGTATCTTCCTTAGGCAGTTGCTCAGGAGACTTTGCCAACACTTCCTGAGTATCCCATGATATATTTTTGAAGACATTGTTGCAGTGCAGCTTATAATGAGCATTATTTTCTTCTTTTTTAATATTTCTAAAAAGATGTTTTCTCTGATGACATAAATTCATCAGTTTTAAGCAAAAACAGAAAACCATAATAATGAGTCATGATTTCAAGTATAACTCACTTGACTGCTCTATTTTCTCCAAGGAGAAGGTGATGTCATTTTTACTGCTATTCAAAATTATTGATTAAAATCTTTACAGTAAATATTGAACTGTTTCCTGATTGGGGAAAACCAATGCATCTGTTCACAGTTATTCAAGCAAGTGCATCATTTAACATTCATTCTAAAGATACCTTACTTTTATTATTGCCATTATTTTGGAAAATTATGAGCAATACATGTTTGATTATATTATTTATTACTTTGTTTCAAACTTAGTTTCTGTAGACTTAAGTACATTTGACATTTAAAATCTACTGAACAAAAGTATGTAAAAGAAAGAAATTGAGGTATTTCTGACTATTACTCAGTAAAACATTTTAAGGTATGTAGTCTCACTTTCTCAACTCTAGTTTATGTATTAAAATACAAAACAAATTTTTATTACCCCTTTAAGTTCCACTCAGTTTTTCCATTTGCTTTAGTTGGCTGTAAATATTTCTGAGTCAGATAACCTGATCTGAAAAATGTTTTCTCTCTCTCTGTAGCCGCAGATGATGGCACTGCTTCTAAGTGTTCAATTTTAAAATGTTTCTTACAATAGCAGATAAATAATACATTGTTTATTAGTGGCAGGTATTTGAATATGCAGTTTAATTTTAAGAATACTTGCAGAGCTGTGTCCTGCTTTGGAACTGATTTTTATTTTTTATTTTTTTGTGCATGCTTAGGTAAAAGATTACTGGAAAGTTCAGCACCTGTCAATATTCCAGGTTCTCTTGTTCGTTCCTCCTCTCTACATTCATCATCATCCCTTTCAACCTCTCCACTCAATTCTCTTTCACAATCACTTTCTCAGTCTTTTGTTTCATCCGCTATGGTCCCTCACCAACAGCAGCCTCAGCCTTTGAAATCAGAACAGAATATATTGGGCACCTCTGCCTCTTCTCACAACTCGTTAGGTAAGTAGGCTGAAGGCTGCACTGCTGTGTTTTAAGAGGGGAATCCATGGCAGCTCAGGAGGGTTCAGCTCGAGGCTGTGCAGATTTCTCATGATCTGGAAGACAAAGCCCAGCTATTATAATCGTTAACACTGCTGACAATGGTGTTAAATGGGGTAGGTGGGAGGGAGTTCCAGGAGTTAATTTTTCCTTCCTAGTGAAGACAAAAAGTGTTCTTGGAAGAGGAGATATTTACTTAGGCATTTGAAAGATAAGAGTAGGCAGTAAGAACACGTTTTAGCTACAACTTTTGTTAATGGAAAATAGAAAATAGAAAGGACTAAAATGATGTATGGACTTCCGGGAGCAAAGGTTTTTGTACATGAATTATTCCCACCATTTCTTCTCCTTTTGCTGACTGTGCTCTCTTTTAATAAAAGCAGCAAGAGAAAAGCATGTGGTAAGTTTTGTGAATTGTTCCAGAACTAGAAATATTTTCCAGACTTTTATGTTTCTGAAGGTAGTCAAATAACGAGTCTTGCAGGTAAAAGTGTAAGTTTAGCGTTTGCAGTGCGTTTATGTAGTTCTGCATGTGAAACATTTTGCAGCAGGGTGTGCAGACACTACTTTTTGTTTTTCAGGTTTAAATGGTGTTACAGGGAGCATGTGGGACTTTGTAACTGGGAATTTCTCCCCCAGCCCATCCCCAGTTCTGAGCAGTGGCACTGCCCCCTCCGTGAGTTCAAACAGCAGTGGGAACGAACTGACTCGAGTTAGACAGGAACTTGATGATGCCAAGAGAAAACTGAAACAATGGGAAGAATCTTGGCAACAAGTAAAACAGGTACATTCATTTACGGTAGTATTACATTTTTTTCTGTATTTAGTAAACATGCACCTCCAACTGTTTTTCCTTTTTACAAGTTTTATTATCCTTGAACCCAGAGTTTTTTTTACAATCTATCAAGTGAACTGACCATGAATGATGTTTTTTCCCTTTCCTAAATGAGCTGGCAGCGTAAAGGAAGCAGACCCTTTAGTGCTGAACAGCTGTGTGTCTCAGTGTAAAGTAACTAAAGACACACATTCCCTCCTGTACCTCTTTCCACTGGTAAGCACGTGCAAACACACACACAAAAGCTTGCTAGCAGCTCTGGCTGCATGTTGTGCCTGGATGACATTCAGCCTTCTCAGCAGTCAAACCAGGCTCTTGACAATTGCCATTCCAGTGCATTTCCTGTAGTCCTTTTCTTCCTCTCACATCATATTCTCTGTGATAAGGAGTAGCAAAGTACCTCTGCTGCATTCTGGCAGGTTTTAATGTCTCCTGACACTGAAATTTGAGCACGTGTTCCGTTCGTAGAGCTCCATAAATGTGACAGTAGGATAAGTAGGGAAAAACATTAAATTGACCATAATTACACTGTTGTGTTTAAAATTAGAAATGTGCACCTTTGAAGGCTTTTGAATTTACTCTTCCATTTTTAATTGAAAAAACAATTTTTCTTACATTCTGGAAATCATTTTCTCTCAGGCATGTGATGCATGGCAGAAAGAGGCTCAAGAAGCAAATGAACGTGCTGATGTTGCATCTGCTGACAAACAACTCGCTCTTCAGAAGAAGGAAGCAGTGGAAAATAAATTGAAAAAGCTGAAGGTGCAATTAGCTGCCTGCCTGTCTACTGCATTACCTTACATGGAAAACTATGGAGACATAGAAAAAATATCCTTGCCAAAGCTTCGCTCCTTACAAAGCCGGCTGCACTTAGATTTAGGAACAATAGATGAGGTGAGTTTCTTCATCTGTGTAACTATTTTTGCTTAATTAAAACTGACAGCTCAGTAAGCTTCAGTGAGATGCACATGCCAGGTTTAATTTCAGAGAGCATCACTGATCTCAGTGTTAAGTCTTTCTGTCTGGACTACGTGATGTTCAGAGTTCTCAGCCTGATAGATTCTTCTGATTCTTTTGATCAGCTATCAGAGTAAATGACAAGCAATTCACGAGGGTTCTGAGGGTGATTTTAAATAAAGAAATAAATAAATAATCTGAAAAAGCTTAAATTGCCAATATTTCAGCCACTACCTAAATAAATTACAAGTTGTAGTAGATAAATGTAAACAATTACACATTATTCGCTTGTTTAGAATGTAGGTGGTGAGGTTCTGCACTAGGAGTTTGTGTAGTCAGAGAGGCCAGTACAGACTTGGAGCATAGAATCACTGGCAATCGATGGGACCTCTGGAGATCATCTGGTCCAATGCCCCACTCAAACAGGGTCAACCTGAGCAGATTGTTACAGCCTGGCCCAGAAGTGTTTTGAATATCTTCAAGGATGGAGATGCTGGAACCTCTGTGGGCAGCCTTGTCCAATGTTTGACCACCCTCACTGTAAAAGTGGGATTTCCTGTTCTTATCATTTGTGCCTGTTGCCTCTTCTTTCACTGGATACCATCAAGAGGAGGCTGTATCTTTTTTACTTCTTCCCACAAGGTATTTATATACACTGATAAGAATCCCTCTCTTCTTTCAGCTTCTCCTCGTGTCGGATGCTTTGGTCCCTTAGTCACGTTAGTGACAACAGTGCTGCATTCCACCTTCTCTAAAACCCATACTTGGGTTCTGCCAAAACATAAGATGCTCTTTTGCTGTCAGATGCAGAGCATTTCTCAGGGCTGTCAAAGCTTTGAAAGTCATATTCCCTTCCTCTGAGCATAATCAAGGGAGATGATAGTGACAGTGCCTCATTCCTACGTCAGACTGTCCTGAGCTGAGCTTGCTTTTACATTACATTTTATTCTACAGTCTGGAAGGGCAGTGATAGCACACGTGATGGCAGTTCTTTTTGCTTTGACTGTCACTGAACAGTCCAGACAAGAAAAAAGGTAATATTTCCTTCCACTTACTAGAACAGTCTGCCATATTCCTGTGCCTGTTAGAGTTCAGCACCGTATTCTCTGTCTCAGTGCTCCTCCTGTCCAGTGCCATCTGTATCAGCATGAACTGTTGCCTTAAAGAAAAGCCAGGCTCTCCTTACCGGAGGTTAAAACATTATTTACGTCTCTGGCAATGAAGATAGGTGAGACTTGCTATTGCCAGGCTCCTGTGCTGAGTACATTTGCTTTAGGGATCACTTGTTTTTCTCCTGGGGGATTTTAAATAGAAGCAAAACAGTCCTGGCATCTCCTATCTGAACCAAGTCATTAGATCCTGGGGCAGAAGTCATCTCAGCCAGACTGGGCTGTTCACAATTACCAGCCTTCACAGCTGCTCGGCTTCTCAGGTTTCCTTTACCACTGTGGCCTCTTCTCACCTGTCTCTTCCATCCAGGAGAAAGGTGCTGTCTTAGTGCAATACACAGTGTTGTGGATGTTTCTCTTACCCCGAAGATGACTCTCTCAAAAATGAATATGGCTTTTAGATGCCGTTCACTTCTTCCTGTCCCTTCATAAGGTTGATGTGGTTTACCACATGGAGACATTATTTGCATCCATCCCAAATCCATCCCTGTAGCTTTATTCGAAGTGTAGCTTATCTGGAAAGCTTCCATTTTGTCTTAATGCAAACACCTCTCACAACCTAAGAAAATGTAACAGTACTTTAAAATGTCAAAACAAGGAAATACACGATAGTAAAAAAGGCTGACTTTTTTTTTCTTTCTTTGCATCACTTATCCCAATGGTGCAGAAAAACTGCAGTCCAGAAGTGCTAACCTAGATATTTTCTTGTCTAAGTGCACCTGTACTCCTCCAGCTGCTGTTGTAATGGTTGTGCATGCTCAGATCTTACAGCCCTCGCCTTGGTTATTCATCATGCAAAACCAATATTCTTTGTGTTGTTAAAGTTTTTGTCAGCACAGCTAAGCATAAAGTTGCTAAAGCATAACTGTACAGTTTGGAATCCTTTTACTAAGTGCAGTAATCATCTTACAGGTGATTTTTCAGCTTCAGTCAAAGAAGTGTGTAGTATGTCAAGAAGGTGATGGTAGCACTGTCCTGAATCCATGTCAACATTACATACTTTGTGATCACTGTGCAGCTAAGCAAGAAGAATGTCCCTGCTGCAAGAAAAAAAGTAATCTGTGGTAACATACAGGCATGGTACTCATATCATGTTAATGAATGAAATATATTTTATGCTTTTGTATTTTGTATAAGAATTATATAAATCACTGATAATTAATCCATTTAATAGCGTTAGACTGATTTCGGTTTTGATGTGAGAAACTCAGTTGCTTTCCTTGCTCACCTTTACATATCAATATCAGCCAGCTTCCAGTAGTCTCAAGGTTCTTTCATTCCAGCCCAATCCCACCCCAGTCTTTTCCAACTCCCGCTCTCATTCCAAGTGCACAAGGTACTTCATAGGTTCATTTGCACTGCAGAGTTTTGTAGAAATCTTAGCAGATGAATGAAAGCACTCTCAGCTGTTACTGTCATCAGCAGAGGTGGATACACAGGTGCACTAAGCAGGCACTGAGAGCAAGGCCCCAGCCAGTCTGCTCTGTGTGCTGTGCTGAGCCATGCTGGGAATCGGTCTAACGCTACGTTTACTTTGCTGTTTGAAAAACTATGATTACTATAAAAGCACTTTTTAATTATTTTTTGTTGTTGTTGTTGGAGGATATATTGTAAATTGCTTTAAGCTGCTTTCTTGGTCTTAAGCTTATTTTTTAATACACAATAATATGATGCTTTATATGTGTACTGTGAATTTCAAATATTTCATAGGTTTTACTGTTAAATCATAAGCAGATTAAATAGACGTGAGAACTTACCTAGATTTTTTACAATTTGTAAGTTAACTGCATACTGCAATATTTATAAATGTACCAGTGGGAAGAAGAACAGTAAGGCACATCTGCTCTCATATTTAAAGACATGTTTTAAATTTTGTGGAGCGGATCACTTTGAGTACAGTGCTGTGCATTTGCCTATTTCTCTTGGTTTCCATATTTGTAGTCTTAAACTTTTTGTACCTTATCTAACTTGTGTGGTACTTGTTGGGAGCAGACACGTGTAATAACTTTTACCAAGTGCCTATGCCAAATACCCTACAAAATAGCAGAAGACAAAAAGAGGATTTTGCAGTTAATTCTATTGCTTAGTTTTGTGTCATACAATATGATAATGAGAATATGTCTCCTGCTTTTGTAAGTATTTTGAAGTAAATGTTTTCACTAATGAGGCAACACGTGAAAGGAGCTGCGGAATGACTTTGATTTGTCACCAGGCAGTGGCACTTTGACGTACTGATTCTTCTAAAAGGTGGTAATGTACTTCATCCTGGTTGTTGGGAATGTGCAATTTAGGAGGAGAAGTTAATTAATCCTCGATGTTCACACTGTCTGTGTTCAGGTTAACTGCCCGTGTTACTCCTTCTTTTGTTAAATCCACGTGAGATGCTCGTACAGCTTACACTAAATGACCTCCTACTGTGTTACATGGTTTGTATCTCTGTATCGATGTATTCAGTACAAGAAGTGAGCTCACAGGCAGAGAAGTTAATCTATTTAAAGTTCTTTCATGTTGAATCAAAAAGCAAAGTGTGTACTGAAATCTTTATTGTTGAAAAGGAGCTTAAATGAAGGTGTCCTTGTGGGGTTTTGTGGTCGTTATCTGAAGACGTGAGTCAGCAAAGAACCGAACCACGGCGCATCTCTGTGATAACTCAGTGTACACTGCTGCATCCTAAGGCAGGAAAGGGGACAGTTTGCAGGAATGTGAGAGACCTTTCAAAAAGGGAAGGGAAGTTACAAGCATTAAATATATTTTTACTTATTCCTATTTCGGAAACTTCTTGAAGATCATAGCGGTCCATTTTAAATAAAGGATGAAGTTGGGTTTAAAATGTGATTTTGTTGACTCACAGCTTCTCTACAATTTTTGCCTCAAGAAAAGTATAAAGTTAAACTGGTGGCATTTTCAAACACTTCTGCACTTTTGTATCCTAACATTAAGATACTGCTCTGTTCTCAAGGTGTAGTCAGCCTCAGGCTGTGATGAAAAAGAGGTCTGGCGTTAGCTGTCAATGTCTTCATGCATTTGTGCAGCCTTTGACAAACAGTGGTTTTTGAACCATAACCGCACAGTGGGTGGAACAGAGCAGAGTTATTCATGTGCGATAACTTGGGACAGTAAGTAAATCAAAGACTAACGTGTGATTGTGGTTGGAAATTGGTACGTGTTCAAACAAGATTTTGCTTTGGCTACCAGAGTACCATATATAACCACGGAGAACTATCTCTGTAACTATATAGGACACAGTTTTCTGCAGCTGTTGTACTCACAAGCGTGTTTAGAAGTGTCTTAATCGACAATTTTGCTTTGGTATTTTAAAGGAAACCAGCCCACATCTCGCTGCCGATATTCGTCTCCTAAGAGACACAGAAGGATGGTTTTGTCCTGTCGTATCAGAGTTTGTTGTACTTTGTGGGAATTTTTGTGCGTTTGCTTACAATCCCACAGCTATTGGTGCTCTCCTTCTCTCTCTGTTTATTAGTAATTGGTGCTTTTCCAAGTCTCATGACACTAACAAAAAAGGAATTTAAGTGGTAACTGCATCAGGAATCGTCCCACTGATACACACAGTTCATTTGCACTGCGGTTTCAGAGGAGATGGACTGAGATGTTGAGTCTTATTTTTGAAAAGTTGTGCGTTTCGCAGTGATGTATCTCAAAAACAACAACGCATAACCCACAGCAACATCAGCATGGAGTATTTTGCAGATGTTCTCTGTAAGCTTCTCTTGTGCTGAATTACTCAGCAACAACCACTGACAAACAGTTAGGTGGAGAAAGAAACACAGATGAAAAGTGTGTACACGTGTGTGAAATGCCCAGGCACGCTATTGCTACAGGCTGATCCTCAGGTCATTGCTTCAACCATTCATGCAGTCATAGGAAAATGTTAGAGCTGTTTTTCAAAAAATATTCTGTGAGACATCATAGCAAACTTGGCCGTATCTTAGTAAAAACAAACCAGCTGCACAACCAAATACGTGTCCGTGACATGGGCACCTTAGAATGGAGGACCGTAAGGTCTGTGCAGGTGATTACTCAACACGTTTATTTTCTTATATATTCCCATCCAGAGTCTTCTAGTATTAAATACAGGTAGTAATATTATCACTGCCTGTTTCTGTAACTGTGGTCATTATCAGACCTTAATTACTTATATATATATATAAAATAGCAGTTATGCTTTACAGAAGTCATGGAATTATTTTGATCATCGCTGTGAAAAGAAATTTTTGCTCTTCAGTCGTTGGCTGCGGCAGCGGGGAGGTGCAAAGGAGTAAAGGAGGTGCGAAGGAGAGGCGTAGCGCTGCGTAAGGCCGTGCGTTAAGCGCCCTGAGCTACCGAGGTTGCCGGGCCGGGACCAGGAGGAAGCGGAGCCCCTGGCCGCCCCGGCTCTGCTCTGCTGACGCTCACGGCCATCGCCGCGGAGCGACGTGTCTCTAGCAAGAAGGAAACAAGGCAGCACGCTGCAGGCCGCTCTGCTCTCTGGGTCCGCCACGCTCTATGGTCATCGCTCTTCCAAGCGGCATCGCGCACGCGTTCTGCGCAGCAGAAGTACCGCTCCTATTCCTAACGGCAGCGAGCCCTGGCGCGGTCTGCAGGTGGCATCGCGCACAACCGCGTTTCGCATTGCTGTGCAGCACTCCGGCAACGAGAGGCAGGCGCCGAAGCGGTGTTCTTTCCTCCTACCCGCAGGGCGCCTTTTCCCGATCGTGCCGCGTATCGGCCGACCGATTCCTGCTGCTTCCGCGAAACCTTCCGGCCCCCCACACCATTCCCGCCCCGCCGAGGCGCGCCAGCACCGCGTCTGTCGGAGCGCCGCCTGCAGTACCGCGTGCCGACCTGCGGGCGGCAGCAGCGCGTGCCGCGGTGCCAGTCAGGGATCGTGCCGCGAAACGCCCCGCTGGGGCGCAAATCTAACGCGAGGTCTGACCGCTGAGCACGGCTGTGTGACGAATCCTTAGCACTGCCTGCGCCTCTCCGTCAAGTAAAAGCCACCTTTACTCCCGCAGCTGCTCAGCTATGTCCAGTTCGTTCACCGCATACTTTTACATCCAAAATGTAACAAGATTGTTAGCTGCAGCTGATTTTCCTTTATCCACCAATGACACAGAAGGATTTTACCTAAGTTACGAGTGACTGCGCTCCCAGTAACTGCACCCCGTCAGTACGCAGCCTGTGCTGTGGCTCTGTGAGTCGTATCCATCCACGGCTGACACACAGCCCGACCCGCTGCACAACGGCCCGTCCTGTCACAGCACTGCAGCCGGCTCCTCATGCTGAAAAAAGGCTGCTACATGAGAAACTTCACCACTTGTGGTGTTTGTAACATATCTGACAGATGCTGCAACAGCTTCTTCTGTAACATTTGTACCTTAGAAGGAGAGTGAACGTAGAAAGAATTTACTAAGACAAAAACACAGTAGCCACAAATACAGCCATCAGTCTGTCTTCATGTTTTCCACCTGACTTATTCACCCTGTCTCATCTGCTACTGCACCTCCTGAAATCGTGCTCAGCAAAAATAGCTGAGATAAATCTACGTAAGTGGAAAGCTCTGTGGCAGCTTTAGTAGCTGCCATCATTCAGCTCCCAGGAGCTTTTGCAAATAAGCTGAGCACAGGTATACAGATAGCAGTTGTCAAACAGACTTTAAAACTTGCCACAGCTTCACCTGAAACATAGCTTAAACCAGCCAAGAGTTTAATAAGCCGTGTCCAGCCTGGGTCACATTTAGGGAGCTCTGCCCTGCAAGGTCTGTCTCAGTTCACAGCGCAGCCTGGCAGCCCATGATATCCAACCCTGGGTGCCAGTCCCAAGCAGTAGCAGTCAGATACTGCAGCTTCAGTGCTGTCATTCACCATGCATTGCACACAGACCAAATCACAAGCATCAATATGCAGATATTAGCAATCTTTTCCTAGAAAAAACATTTTCTAGGACACAAAGCATTCTCAGATATTCCAGTCTAGACATTGTGAAACATGTTATATGTAACACCAGTCACTGATTTCCAGCGAGTCAGACAGCAACTTGAGATCATCAATGTAGTGGTACAGTTTGATGTTATTAGGATCATCACAGTCTGCTGGGTCACACAGCACTGAGTTACGACAATAGGTTGGTGAATGCACATACCTTGCTGCAGGGCCTGAAAGGTCTGCTGCCTGCCTCCACACATAAATGCAAACTGATCTTCTGATTCTTCATGAACGAGAATACTGAGAAATGCATTTGCCA